>NC_090390.1:70994523-71306314 GCF_036365525.1 Heterodontus francisci
CACTGCCTGATCCACTACACATTCAGGGACTCTGCAGGGGGCCCGTCTCCTGCCACTGCCCTGTCTCTCTGACCTCCTGCGGTCTTTCTTTCACTACTGGGGGGGCTACCACCTTCACCCCCACCAGATCATTATCTAGGAGCAGGTCAACCCCATCCACAGGCAAACTAGGGACAATCCCTACGGTCACCGGTCCCGGAACTAGGTCGCAGTCCAGCTGCACTTGGTGTACAGGTACAAGTGTACACTGCCCTCCAATACCATTCACCACCATTTTGGTGTTCACTGCACTCTCTGGGGGAAAGGCCAGGCCTTTTCCCAGTAAAAGGGATCTAGTGTCCCCTGTGTCCCTGGGAATCACTATGGGCTTGCTTTCCCCACTCGAGGGATATGGGGTTACTTTCCCTTCAGACACAAAAACCTGATAACCTTCAGGTGGGGGCCTGCATGACAAGAACTAGACACAGTACTCTAGTTGTGGCCTAATCAGATCTTTATAAAGGTTCAGCGTAACTTGCCTGCTTTTGTGCAATGTCTCTCTCTATGCTTTACTCTCTAATATGCTTTACTAACCACTTTCTCAATATGTCCTGCCACCTTCAAAAATTGATGCACATGAACCCCCCAGGTCTCTTTGTTCCTGCACACTCTTTACAACTGTGTCATTGAGTATATATTACCTCTCCCTATCACCTCTGACAAAATGCATCACTTGTCTGTATTAAATTCCATCTACCACTTGTCTGCCCTTTCTGCTAGCCTATCTATGTTCTGTTGCAGGCAATTTGTATCACCCTCACTGTTTGCCACTCCTCCAAATTTGGTATCCTTAGCAAATTTTGAAATAAAATGAAGCAGTGTCCTAGCACTGAACTTTGGGGAACAAGTAAAAAGGTGATCAAACAGCAGTCAAATGACAACAAGTTTGCATTTTAGAAGGCTGCAAACCATCAGAAATAGGGAAAACTGAGGCGGGTAAAATGTTCTATAGTCTTGAGATCCTGTGATAGAAAGATTTATACGATATGATAGTGCAATGAGTTTTGAAATGAAATATGAACATATGAGCTGAGCGTTTCTACATGATGTGAGGAAGGTAAGAAACAAGATTGTAAAACTGCTCTTATCAAATGTTACAAAATAATTTTTAAGTTGACTCCCTCCTCAGTGAATTTGAAAAAATCAAATCACTCTCAAGTACTAGCATATGTCACTTTTTAAAGAAAAAAATTACTTTGAACTCAGAGAACAAGATAGCATCTGCAGGTTGCTAAGTAACAGAACACAGCCAGTGGCACTGAGGGTGTGGGCTCGTTTTGCTGTCAGTGCAGATTGGGAGACAGGTCTGTGTGATCTGAGATATGTTTCACACCAGAAAGCATTCCTCCTAAACAGCCAAGTGCAATGTGAGGATTTGGGCTATTTTATTCAGCTACACTTTGCTAAATTTATTTCAGTATCAAGCCCTGTAGTTAAGATGTTACAGTCGTTCTGGGATCTCCATTACACACAGATGGGTACGCAGGGTTCGACAAGACAGTTTTTATTTTTTTTCTCACCAACAGCGCCTAAAATTACTGAGGGAATGTTCAATTGATTACTTCCAGCATTTAAAAAAAATTTCTGTTGCTAGATTACTTAAATGTAAATGAAATATTAAATTTAGTGTGAATAACCAAGTAAAGCTGAAAAATTAATAAATACATCTTTAGAAACTGCTCTATTGGATGGTAAGGGTATGCAATCGAAGTAGTATATATGGAACTGGATTGAATACTGGTCTTTCATCAATCTGAAGAGATGGCGAAGTTATTTCTTGGTGTCTCAATTGAAATCCTCCATTGTCAGCTTCCTTCCTTCCTTCAACTTTTCCAGGTTGAACTCCATCTGCCACTTCTCAGCCCAGCTCTGCATCCTGTCAATGTCCCGTTGCAACCTACAACAGCCTTCCTCACTATCCACAATTCCAGCAACCTTCGTGTCATCGGCAAACTTGCTAACCCAGCCTTCCACTTCCTCATCCAAGTCATTTATAAATATCACAAAGAGCAGAGGTCCCAGAACAGATCCTTGTGGAACACCACTGGTCACCGAGCTCCATGCTGAATACTTTCCATCTACTACCACCCTCTGTCTTCTATGGGCCAGCCAATTTTGTATCCAGACAGCCAACTTTCCCTGTATCCCATGCCTCCTTACTTTCTGAATGAGCCTACCATGGGGAACCTTATCAAACGCCTTGCTAAAATCCATATACACCACATCCACTGCTCTTCCTTCATCAACGTGTTTTGTCACATCTTCAAAGAATTCAATAAGGCTTGTGAGGCATGACCTGCCCCTCACAAAGCCATGCTGACTGTCTCTAATCAAACTATGCTTTTCCAAATAATCATAAATCCTGTCTCTCAGAAGCCTCTTCAATAATTTGCTCACTACCGACGTAAGACTGACTGGTCTATAATTCCCAGGGTTATCCCTATTCCCTTTCTTGAACAAGGGAATAACATTTGCCACCCTCCAATCATCTGGTACTACTCCAGTGGACAGTGAGGACGCAAAGATTATCGCCAAAGGCGCGGCAATCTCTTCCCTCGCTTCCCGTAATATCCTTGGGTATATCCCGTCTGGCCCCGGGGACTTATCTGTCCTCATGTCTTTCAAAATTTCCAGCACATCCTCCCTCTTAACATCAACCTGTTCGAGCATATCAGCCTGTTTCACGCTGTCCTCACAAACAACCAGGTCCCTCTCACCAGTGAATACTGAAGCAAAGTATTCATTTAGGACCTCCCCTACCTCCTCCGACTCCAGGCACAAGTTCCCTCCACTATCCCTGATCGGCCCTATCCTCACTCTGGCCATCCTCTTGTTCCTCACATAAGTGTAGAACGCCTTGGGATTTTCCTTAATCCTACCCGCCAAGACTTTTTCATGTCCCCTTTTAGTTCTCCTAAGTCCATTCTTCAGTTCCTTCCTGGCCCTGTCTGATCCTTGCTTCCTCAACCTTAAGTAAGCTTCCTTCTTCCTCTTGACTAGCTGTTCCACATCTCTTGTCATCCAAGGTTCCTTCACCCTACCGTCCCTTCCTTACCTCATCGGGACAAACCTTTCCAGCAGTCGCAGCAAGTGCTCCCTAAACAACCTCCACATTTCTGTCAGCATTTCCCTGAGAACATCTGTTGCCAATTTATGCTCCCCAGTTCCTGCCTAATAGCATTGTAATTCCCCCTCCCCCAATTAAATATTTTCCCATCCCGTCCGCTCCTGTCCCTCTCCATGACTATAGTAAAGGTCAGGGAGTTGTGATCACTATCACCGAAATGCTCTCCCACCGAGAGATCTGTCACCTGGCCTGGTTCGTTGCCAAGCACCAAATCCAACATAGCCTCCCCTCTAGTCGGCCTATCTACATATTGAGTCAGGAAACCTTCCTGGACACACCTGACAAAAGCTGCTCCATCCAAACTATTTGCACTAAGGAGGTTCCAATCAATATTAGGGAAGTTGAAGTCACCCATGACAACAACCCTGTTACTTCTGCACCTTTCCAAAATCTGCCTCCCAATCTGTTCCTCCGTGTCTCTGTTGCCATTGGGAGGTCTATAGAAAACTCCCAATAAAGTGACTGCTCCTTTCCAGATCTTCCAATATCTTCCAGAGGCTCACTGCTATCTCGGAAATGAAGAACCACCTAATATCCAGTCTATTCCTACTCTTACATAGATTTAAACAAAACTGTGTAAAAGAAGAATAACTGCTAGTTATTGGTCCTGTCATTCCTACAGGCCCTCAGGACACGATTGATCAGCTGTCAAGAAAGGGATTTTAGAATCTCAGTACCCACATGCAGACAAATAGAGGACTTTGTAGCATTGAATCCCTAACACTGACACTCGTCAAAGCTTTCCATTTCTGCTGTCTCGTGCACTTTGTAATATCCTTCAATTTTACAATGATTTCTTTTGTACAACTTTCATTGTTATCAATGGATCAATTGAATTTGCCTGAGATGTAACCATATGTCATGCATTGTGCATTGATTTCAGGATAGCAATTTACAGTATCTGCATTTCTTAGAGAACTGGCAGTTCATTTTGTAAACAGCACATTTCGATGTCACTGCACTGTTCCATTAGTAGATAAGCACCGGTTTTTGCCATGTATCCCAAGATTATTTTCCATCCTTGACTGGGTCATCATTGACTCAAAATGAGCCAAATTACTTAGAGCAAGAAATGCGAGTGAAGGAAGGGTGAATGGAGGAAGAAGTTAACTCAAGCTGCTCGTACAGATCCTCTTTTACAAAGTCACAGGGCAGGGATCTGACAGTAAGTTACTTGATTGAACTCTCAGTTGTTGAAATGTAGATTGAATGTATAATGTTCTTGTTTCAGGGATTTTTGTAATTCAAGACTAATAACTCAAGATTAATTCAAAATTAATAACTTTATAATGTATGCTACCCAAGAGAACTAGCAAAAGCTGACATAGTCTCCAAAAAGCTAATAACTCAAAGCAGGTTTGGAAGACAGACCATCAAGGACTGACTGTTTTCGTAACCGGATTGAACCCACCACCCATCTATATTTTTTCGCTGTGCGCGACATGTTCATGTTTTTTTGCACAGCCACACAAGCGTGATATCATAAAGGGGCAATTTGTGTGCAGATTGCACAGTACCATTCCGATTACTGTGTGGCCATGTGTGCAGCTTACAAGGACCATTGCCCACCACTGCCTCCTTTGGCACACAAGAGATTGCCAAATGTGGGTTCTAAATCACTTGTGCTTGTTTGAGTTCAGTAATGCATTCGATTATCATCTTGCTACTTACCCCCTCCACCAACACTCTGTGCAATGTAAGTCTTTTAACAGTCCCCTTTTTAATAAATATACACACAGCTTTCATTTGCAGTCTCTCTGTTAAAAACAAAATGACAAAAGGCCAAGCCAAGCTACATTTTAATAGTTCCTTACAGATCAGGGAACTGTTGATAATAAATGATTGAAACGTAGTGAGGTGAGATTGCTCTTGATATCAAGGCAGCATTTGACCGAGTGTGGCATCAAGGAGCCCTAGCCAAACTGGAGTCAATGGTTGGAGTCATACCTGGTACAAAGGAAGATGGCTGTGGTTGTCAGAGGTCAATCATCTCAGCTGCAGGACATTATTTTATTTATTTATTATTTAGAGATACAGCACTGAAACAGGCCCTTCAAGTCTGTGCTGACCAACAACCACCCATTTATACTAATCCTACATTAACCCCATAATCTCTACCACATCCCCACCATTCTCCTACCACCTACCTACACTAGGGACAAATTACAATGGCCAATTTACCTATCAACCTGCAAGTCTTTGGAGGTGGGAGGAAACCAGAGCACCCAGCGGAAACCCATGCAGACACAGGGAGAACTTGCAAACTCTGCACAGGCAGTACCCAGAATCAAACCCAGGTCGCTGGAGTTGTGAGGCTGCGGTGCTAACCACTGCGCCACTGTGCCGCCAGTCATCATTGCAGAAGTTTCTCAGGGTAGTGTCCTAGGCCCATACTTCTTCAGCTGCTTCATCAATGACCTTCCCTCCATCATAAGGTCAGAAGTGGGGATGTTCGCTGATGATTGCACAATGTTCAGCACCATTCATGATTCTTCAGATACTGAAGCAGTCTGTGTCCATATGCAGCAACACCTGGACAATATGCAGGCTTGGGCTGATAAGTGGCAAGTTACATTTGCGCCACACACATACCAGGCAATGAGTATCTTCCCTTGACATTCAACACCATTACCATCACTGAATCCCGCACTATCAACATTCTGGGGTTACCATTGACCAGAAACTGAACTGGAGTAGCCATATAAGTACTGTGGCTACAAGAGCAGGTCAGAGGCTGGGAATTCTGTGGTGAGTAACTCACCTCCTGACTCCCCAAAGCCTGTCAACCATGGCAGCGCATCCATCACCTTAAACATTCACTCCCTCCACCACTGATGCACAGTGGCAGCAGTGTGTACCATATACAAGATGCACTGCAGCAACACACCAAGGCTCCTTCGACAGCACCTTCCAAACCCGCGACCTCTACCACCTAGAAGGACAAGGACAGCAGGTGCTTGGGAACATCACCACCTGCAGGTTCCCTTCCAAGCCACACACCATCCTGACTTGGAGCTATATTGCTGTTCCTTCACTGTCGCTGCGTCAAAATCCTGGAACTCCCTCCCTAAGAACTACTCTGCTGGTACTTACACCAGATGGACTGCAACGGTTCAAGAAGGCGGCTCACCACCACCTACTCAAGGGCAATTAGGGATGGGCAACAAACTCTGGCCTAGCCAGCGACGCCCACATCCTGTGAAAGAACTTTTTAAGAAGTTACACTGAAAGCACAGTAAGGTGTGGACTTGTACAGTGGATGATTTTGCTTTAGATTTGAGGAAATTACCCTGATTGCATGCAAAGAAGTCGTGAGCTATTGTGGAAATGTCTTGGCGCTCTGTTATTATCTGATTATTATATCCCAGAGTACTTGCCAGGATAGCAGCCGCCAGTTGTTCGAGGGCTGTAGTCGTGTAAGAAACCTAAAAAAATATCGGGGGTGGCTGCAGTTAGAAACTCGTCTCAGGAGACAGTGCAACACGGGTGGTATTAAATCTGCTTCATGTTATACTTCCCAGCAGGTATTCAATTCCATAGAGCTGGATATAGAGAGGTATAGTGGGCAGCTAAGCTGTTTAGTGCTATCGCCCCAAGGGAACTGCCATCCAGCAGACGCCTGCATGTTTAACCAGGAATTCCCTGAGGTACTACATGTTACTCTAATTCTCCTTCAGAACCTGTAATAACATGGCAGTAACTGGTTTTACTGCTGTGAAAAATGTGCGTGTTCTGTTGCCTGGAAAGGTCTTGTTACTGAAGGGATATGATAAGCGCAGCTCATTTAATTCATCATCAGGTCGATAAGATGAAGAATAAATAAAGCTGCTGCTGCTTGGTCTGCAACTATTGCTGTTGCAAATCTATGATTAAATAGTACATTCTGACTGTATTACTATAAACTCGAGGGGATCAGCAGAGTAGTTCTTTTTTTAATCAGTGAACTACTTTATCAAGGTTTGAGCTCCTTCACTGACTGGAATGGGGGTTTCTGCGACTAAATGTTTATCTTGGAAATACGCTTGTAATGATGGAGTTTAATTACTAGATTCCTGATTAGCTGATATCATGAAACTTGACACATGGTCAATATTATTTGCATCTTAAATTATTAAGTCCGTCGCCTCCGCCTCCGGGCTCACTTCTTTGACCAGGAGTCCTCCCCCCGACCAGCAGACCCATTCACCCGCCTCCAGTATTCTCCCTCTACCTGGACCCCTCACCCTGGCCTCTTACCCGCTCTTGATCTCTTCATTGAAAACTGTCGGCGAGACATTGGTCGTCTCAATTTCTCTGCCCCCCTCACTCACTCTAACCTGTCCCCCTCTGAACTTGAGGCACTCCGTTCTCTCAGGTCTAACCCCGACATGGTCATCAAACCTGCAGACAAGGGTGGTGCTGTTGTTGTATGGCGTACCGACCTCTACCTTGCAGAAGCTCAACGCCAACTCACAGACACCTCTTCCTACCTCCCTCTGGACCATGACCCCACCACCGAACATCAAGCCACCGTCCAAAGGACTGTCACTGACCTCATCTCCTCTGGAGATCTTCCCTCTACAGCTTCCAACCTCATAGTCCCGCAACCCCGGACAGCCCGCTTCTATCTCCTTCCCAAAATCCACAAACGGGACTGTCCCGGCAGACCCATTGTGTCAGCCTGCTCCTGCCCAACTGAACTTATTTCTTCCTATCTAGACTCTATCTTTTCTCCGCTGGTGCAGTCTCTTCCCACCTACATCCGTGACTCTTCTGACGCCCTACGTCATTTTGACAATTTCCAGTTTCCTGGTCCCAACTGCCTCCTCTTCACTATGGACGTCCAATCGCTCTACACCTCCATCCCCCACCAGGATGGTTTGAGGGCTCTCCGCTTCTTCCTGGAACAGAGGCCCAACCAGTCCCCATCCACCACCACCCTCCTCCGCCTGGCTGAACTTGTTCTCACATTGAACAACTTCTCCTTCAACTCCACGCACTTCCTTCAAGTAAAAGGTGTCGCTATGGGTACCCGCATGGGTCCCAGTTATGCCTGTCTTTTTGTGGGATATGTCGAGCATTCTTTGTTCCAGTCCTACTCAGGTCCCCTCCCCCAACTCTTTTTCCGGTACATTGATGACTGTATCGGTGCCGTTTCCTGCTCCCGCCCCGAACTCGAAAACTTTATCAACTTTGCTTCCAATTTCCACCCTTCTCTCACCTTTACATGGTCCATCTCTGACACTTCCCTTCCCTTCCTCGACTTCTCTGTCTCCATCTCTGGGGATAGGTTGTCTACCAATATCCATTATAAGCCCACTGACTCCCACAGCTACCTCGACTACACTTCTTCACACCCTACCTCCTGTAAGGACTCCATTCCATTCTCCCAGTTTCTCCGTCTCCGACGCATCTGCTCTGATGATGCTACCTTCCATGACGGTGCTTCTGATATGACCTCCTTTTTCCTCAACCGAGGATTTCCCCCCACTGTGGTTGACAGGGCCCTCAACCGTGTCCGACCCATTCCCCGCACCTCTACCCTCACCCCTTCCCCTCCCTCCCAGAACCGTGACAGGGTTCCCCTTGTGCTCACTTTTCATCCCACCAGCCTCCATATCCAAAGGATCATCTTCCGCCATTTTCGCCACCTCCAGCGTGATGCCACTACCAGTCGCATCTTCCCCTCCCTTCCCCTGTCAGCATTCCGAAGGGATCGTTCCCTCCGCGACACCCTGGTCCACTCCTCCATTACCCCCACCACCTCGTCCCCGTCCCAGGGCACCTTCCCTTGCAATCGCAGGAGGTGTAATACCTGCCCATTTACCTCCTCTCTCCTCACTATCCCAGGCCCCAAACACTCCTTTCAGGTGAAGCAGCGATTTACTTGTACTTCTTTCAATGTAGTATACTGTATTCGCTGCTCACAGTGTGGTCTCCTCTACATTGGGGAGACCAAGCGCAGACTGGGTGACCGCTTTGCGGAACATCTCCGCTCAGTCCGCAAGCAGGACCCTGAGCTTCCGGTTGCTTGCCATTTCAACACTCCCCCCTGCTCTCATGCTCACATCTCTGTCCTGGGATTGCTGCAGTGTTCCAGTGAACATCAACGCAAGCTCGAGGAACAGCATCTCATCTACCGATTAGGCACACTACAGACTGCCGGACTGAACATTGAGTTCAATAATTTCAGAGCATGACAGCCCCCCACTTTACTTTCATTTTTAGTTATTTTTTCTTCCTTTTTTTTGCATTCCTTTTTACATTTTTTGCATTTATTTCATTTCATCTTAGTTTGTTCAGTTTGCTTACCCACTGTTTTTTTCAGGTTGTTTTTCTTCAGGTTTGCACTTGCTGATGTTCTATATTCAGTATATTCACACCTAATCTGTACTAATGCTTTGTCTTTCAAAACACCATTAACATATTGTTTGCCTTTGCTCTGTGACCTTTTGGTCAGCTATGTGGCCTGGTCCAATCTGCACCTTCTCCTTTGTTATCTCTTGCCCAACCCCCACCTCACTTGTTTATAATCTGTGACTTTTCTAATATTTGTCAGTTCCGAAGAAGGGTCACTGACCCGAAACGTTAACTCTGCTTCTCTTTCCACAGATGCTGCCAGACCTGCTGAGTGAATCCAGCATTTCTTGTTTTTGTTGTGTTAAATTATTAAGTGCCAGCTCTCGAGACTTTATCTAGATTTTTCTCTCTGCGCTCCGTCCCTGGCCATGTTTAACATCCAGGCCATAAAGACGAAGATCTCTAGAATTGTAGAATCAGAGAATCTTACAGCACAGGAGGAGGCTATTCGGCCCGTCCCTCACGTGCTGACTCTTCGAAAGAGCTATACAGTTAATCCCACTCCCCAGCTTTATCTTCATAGTCTTGCAAATTATTCCTTTTCAAGAACATGTCCAATTTACCTTTGAAACTTCTTATCAAATCTGATTCTATCACCCTTTCAGGTAGTGCATTCAGATCCTAATATCCTTCTGTTGCTCTTCATTTTTTTGTTGCAGCTTCCTTTCTTCAATATTTTGGTCCAGATCACCACTTGCTGTCTGTATTTGGAAATGTTACATCCCCAGCTGATAGTTTCATAACCATGCATTTTAGTTGTTCATTTTAAGGGGGTGTAAAACCATGGCTGGGTTTTGCTGATATGTGCTCTTGGTGCCAAGAACACTGAAGTGGAAAATCTGGGCCTTTGCCTCTCTTCACTCCATTGGAGGATATCGTAGGTTTGAATTCTGAAGACTGAATAGCAAGTCTGTTAAATCTCATTTGTTTGAGAATAAGACGCTTTGAGCTGGATTTTAAGAACCCGCTGTCAATCTCGGCGGCAAGCTCAAAAAATGGCAGCCTACCCGGGCAGGCCGCACGCTAAACAGCCACCGCAATCCCAAGGGCGGCGGCTCGTTTAAATAGCTGGAGGGGCCCTCCCTCCCCCAATCACATGGAGGGGGTGGGCTGTCCTTCCCCGGCAATGGCATTAGCTGCCTATGAGCAGGCGCTGGTGCCATTTTTAAAGGGCAGCCAGCTCTGCCACCAAATTTAAATTTTTAAAGCCCTACCTCCCAAAATTAAATAAATAAATTTCTAATGCCCTTTTCCCAACCTCCCCTCCATAATAATTACAATAACTATTTGCCCTTCCCCCCCAAAACCCTTACCTTTTACATCCAACCTTTCCCCCCAAATTTGCACAAAGTTTAAGGTTCAATCCTTCCCACCATCCCCTACACCCATTATGTATATTTGACACCATCCCCCCCTCCCCACCCCCCCTCCCCCACCCCCGGCACTGACAAAACCTACCTCCTCCTGATGAAAGATCACAGAAGTTATGTTAAACTTGTATAGTACACTGGTTCAGCCTCAATTGAAGTATTGTGTCCAGTGCTGGGCACCACACTTTAGGAAAGATGTAAAGGCATTAAGAGAGAGTGCAGAAAAGGTTGACGAGAATGGTTCAAGGGATGAGGTACTTCAGCTACATGGACAGATTGGAGAAGTTGGGACTGTTTTCCTTGGAGAGGAGAAGGTGGAGAGGTGATTTGATAGAGGTATTCAAAATCAGGAGGGGTCTGGACAGAGTTCTTTGGCCTCTTTGTCTCGAGAGACAATGGGTAAGCGCCTGGAGGTGGTCAGTGGTTAGTGGACAGAGTAGAAAGAGAGAAACTGTTCCCACTCGTGAAAGGATCGAGAACGAGAGGGCACAGATTTAAAGTAATTGGCAGAAGAAGCAATAGCAACACGAGGAAAAACTTTTTCATGCAGCGAGTGGTTAGGATCTGGAATTCACTGCCTGAGAACGTGGTGGAGACAGGTTCAATCGAGGCATTCAAAAGGGACATGGCACTAGGTAAATTGCTCTTTCAGAGAGCGGGTGCAGACACAAGGGGCTGAATGGTCTCCTTCTGTGCTGTAACAATTCTGTGATTCTGTGACTTAATCACAGGCAGAAGTTTTATTTTATTTTTTGTTATTTCAAATATTAGACACAAAGGAACAGGAGTAGGCCATTCGGCCCTTCAAGGCTGCTCTGCCATTCGATAAGATCGCAGCTGATCTGATTATGGTCTCAACTCCACTTTCCTGTCTGCCCCCCCCCGTAACCCTTGACTCCCGTGCCTATCAAAAATCCATCTCACTCGGCCTTGAATAAATTCAATGACCCAGCCTCCACTGCTTTCTGGGAAGAGAATTCCACAGACTAATGACCCTTTGAGAGAAATAATTTCTGCTCGGCTCCATCTTAAAAGGGAGACCTCTTATTCTTAAACTGTGCCCCCTAGTTCTAGTCTCCCGCACAAGAGGAAACATCCTCCTGCTATCCACTCTATCAAGTCCCCTCAGAATCTTGTATGTTTCAATAAGATCACCTCTCATTCTTCTAAACTCAAATAGGTAAAGGCACAACCTGTTCAACCTTTCTTCATAAGATAAGTCCTGCATCCCAGGAATGAGGCGAGTCAACCTTCTCTGAATTGCTTCTAACGCAATTATATCCTTTTTCAAATAAGGAAACTAAAATTGTACACAGTACTCCAGATGTGGTTTCACCAAAGCCCTGTACAGCTGCAGTAAAACCTAGAACCATAGAAAAGTTACAGCACAGAAAGAGGCCATTCAGCCCATCGTGTCTGCACTGGCTGAGAAAACTAGCCGCCCATTCTAATCCCACCATCCAGCACCTGGTCCCTGGCCTTGCAGGTTACAGCATTTCAGGTGCAGGTCCAGGTACCTTTTAAATGTGTTGAGGGTTTCTGCCTCCACCAGCGATCCGGGCAGTGAATTCCAGACACCCTCCAACCCCTGGGTGAAAATGTTTCCCCTCGTGTCCCCTCTAATCCTTCTACCAATCACCTTAAATCTGCCTCCGGTAATTGATCTCTCTGCTTGCGGAAACAGGTCCTTCCTGTCTACTCTATCTAGGCCCCTCGTAATTTTGTACACTTCAATTAAGTCACCCCTCAGCCTCCTCTGTTCTAAGGAAAACAACCCTAGCCGATCCAATCTTTCCTCATAGCTGCAACTTTCAAGCCCTGGCAACATTCTTGTAAATCTCCTCTGTACTCTCTCCAGAGCAATTATGTCGTTCCTGTAATGTGGTGAACAGAACTGTTTGTAATACTCCAGCTCTGGCCTAACTAGTGTTTTATACAGTTCCAGCATTACGTCCCTGAATTTGTACATACAAACATACGAGTTGTGGGCATAAGTGGTGAGGGGTTATCACCAGCCCTGACCCAAAAACAAACAGGTCAGTCACCAGATCCAAAAAAAGGAAAAAACTTTTCTTAATATAGCCACTTACTGCATCCCTCAGAACACCCCTGCCGGGATATTTACATTTTTAAAGAGATATCCCCCCAGAATTACATAAATAAAGTTCCAATGCCGCTTTCCCATCCCTCTCAATAACAATCACATTAGCTATTTGCCCTTTCCACCACCACCACCCCCCGCAAAACACTTAACTTTAGCATCTGACCTCCCCCCGCAAACTGCACAAAGTTTAAAGTCCAGCCCTTCCCACCATCCCTTACACCAATGACGTTAATTTGATCCTGTCTCCCCCACCCCGCACTGATAAAACTATCTCCTGCCCCCTCCCCACCAGTGTCGTGCTCCGTTTCCCTGGACAGGGATTTGAAGGCGCGGGAGTGCCAGCCGCTGCGCGGAACATCGCGGCGGGCCCTCAAGATCATGGCTGAGTATATATAAATTAATTAATTTTATCAGTTTAAATATTCAAACTGTGATCCCCTCGCCCTGCGGCAAAGGGGCTGCCACGGAGACTCACCGCCACCGGGAGGATTGGGCCGGGCTCTGCAGGCGTTGAGGTCCATGGCGGGCCTCATCTGGAGCCATCTTCAGGCCCCCCCGCCGCCACAGACCACGATGTCAAGGGCTGCTTAAAACCAGCCCAATTTTTGTCCCAATTGCTTATTTTTCAAATTCTTTCATGGGATGTGGCTGTCACTGGCAAAGCCATCACCTGTTGCCCATCCCTTATTGCCCGTGACAACTGAATGGCTTGCTAGGCCTTTTCAGAGGGCAGTTAAATGTCAACCATTTTGCTGTGGGTCTGGAGTCACATGTAGGCCAGACTGTGTAAGGATGGCGGGATTTCCTTCCCTAAAGGACATTAGTGATACAGATGGGTTTTTGATGACACTTGATGATAGTTTCATGACACCATGACTGAGATGAGCTTTCAATTCCAGATTTTTTTTCCTTTATTAATTAATTGATTTCCACCAACTGCCGTGGAGGGACTTGAACCCATGTCCCCTGGGCATTAGTGGAAGCCTCTAGATTCATCTCCCCCATCATTTGAACTTGCCCGGAGGTGCTAAATCAAACACTTGAGGGTAGGATATTGTCTCAGGCACTGGTATAAAATGGGTATCTGTTGCCCTTTATACACAGTGCCTGATATTCAGTTCCGTTATAGTTAATGTGTATAACCAGCGGCCCATCCAATATTGCATGTTTTGCGCCCAAGACAACCTGCAGGTTTGATACTCAAGTGCTGACTAGATGCAGTATATGTGGACTCCTCACACCCACTTGCGCTAAAGGTGTGGAGTGCTCTGGCTGGCACACTGCAACACATTTCAGGATGGCTCAGGGACCAAGGCGGACGGTGTGCAGGTTCTCAGATGCGGCACTGGAGGCTCTGGTGGAGGTGGGGAGGTGGGCCACAGCACGTCACTTCACTCTCCTGACCTACTGTCCCTCTCTCTTGCAGCTGCTGGTGCTGCTCTGCTTGGCCTTATCTCTTACTCCCATTCCTCCTGCAGACCAAGAGGGATCCCTTGCAAGATGCGGATGACCAAGAGCTCCCTTTTTCCTAGTGACTCCTATAAGGTAAACTAGCACAGCACTTAATCATTTTAGGTGAAGACCTCAGAGAGTTTCCTGAATAAATGTTGACAGTGTTGACAAAGTGTCCCAGAAAGTCTCTCAATGTGTTTCAAAACTCCTCTTCAAACCTCCAACAGCAAGTGAACAGTAATGGGTGATGTACCTTTAAGTAGCGCTCACAATTCTCATCAAGACTTCTTTACTCCTGTCCAGGTGTTCGGACAGGTGTTAGGTCAAGCTTTATCCTCCAAAATGGTGTGTAACCTCTTTAATGAGTGCCAGCAGGTAATTTAATTGTTAATCAGCTGCCTAATGATCCTCCGGCTTCAACTGTTATATAAAGATGGCATCTTGCGCTAACAGTGGGCTAAACTGGCATTGCACCATAAGACCCATCTTGGCCATCTCTTAATCTCTTGGGCAAAATTGCTCCCAAAATCCCTCAATCAACAAAAACAATTTGAAGAGTCTCCTAATTCTTCCAGTTGTTAGTGGGTGGATGGTGGATAAAATGTTATTCTTCATCATCAGCCCTCAGACGAATCGGATTATAGGAGCACATTCTGGATAAAATCCATTCAGCGCAAGGCGAGCTGTTTAATTTGATTCTGTGACCTTTAGAAGCTGTCATTTGGAAAGCAATGAACAATTTAACCCCAGATCGATAGCATTGCAAATATTTGGTGATGCTTCAGTTTTAGTCCTGCAGTTTTGATACGTTTTGGAAATCAGAGCAGTAACCAAGGTCTAGATTTTACTTTTAAAAAAATGCCTGTTTTCAGATGAATTGAGGCAGTCTGGGAAGTAAAATGGTGTGGATCGGACCTCTGACTAAACTCTGCCCCTAAAAAATGGCCGCTGCGATCTCGTCCCCTGTGGCCCTGATCTGCTCAGCAGAGGATCGCCCCACTGTATTTAAATAAATCAGGGACGTAACCAAGTGGTTCCTAAGGTCTCCCTGCATTTCCTCCTACTATGCTGCCACTATAAAAGAGCTGGTGCTGAGTGTGCATGGCACCCCACAGGCAGAAAAGATCAGGAAAATGAGAGGTCGCACAGGCGCCCAATTCTGCTACCTTGTTTCGACTGAGAGTCACTTTCACAACGTTGATGCTGCTGTTTCTAAGCATCTCAAGGTACATCGTAAAACTAGCTGAGAATTTAAAAAGACTTGTGCTATCATGATGTCAGGATGTCCCAAAGCACTTTACAGCCAAAGAAGTACTTTTGCAGTGTAGTCACTGTTTTTATGTAGGAAACACAACAGGCAATTTGCGCAGAACAAGGTCTCACAAATAGCGATGTGATAATAAGCAGATAATTTGTTTTTTAAGTGATGATTTTGGTTGAGAATATTGGTCAGGACACCAGGGAGATCTGTCCTGCCCTTCTTCAAAATAATGCTTTTACATCCACCCGCGAGGGCAGGTGAGGCCTTGTTTCATTGCCTCTGTCTGAAAGATGGCACATCTGACAGTGCAGTACTCCCAAAGTCTTCGGAATGTGACTCGCATCTAGTGAATGAGGCTTCTCATTGGAGATGCCCAATTGAAAAATTGGCCTTTGTATGGTGAGACCTGCCGTCATATTGCTGGGAGTGAGGATGCTTATATTGATCATTCTAGTTAAGCACAGTGACAGGAACTATGACAAGCAATGTCAAAAGATATGTCAAAGCTAATTGTTTTGAGAAATCAACAAATACAGCAACTTGCATTTACAGCATGCCTTTGTGATGGACAGGTGGGATATGACAGGGGTGGTTTCCCTTCTTACCTCTCAACTGACCGCAGACAGCATTTTAATCGAATTATGTTTTAACCCCTTGAGCATTTTAATGGTCAATAGCAATTAATGACAGTTTTTCTCATACGTTTAAAGAAAGATAACTGTTTATTCAATAAAACCCCAAAGATTTGCAACTTCACCCACGCACGAATGCACATACATGAGAAAAGATAGAGATTAAAAGACAGCATGCATTTAGGTCTGGTGTTTTTCAAAAGGGGTCATTGTGAAACCTTGTATGTTTACCTGGGAGGAAAATTTAAACGGTGTAGGCCTGTTCCTCCTTTTCTCCTGATTCATTGGAGACAAGTTTTGGAGGATTTCAAGTAGAGGGATGCTTTGCTGCAGACTTCTTTGATTAAATTTCAGTTACAGCCCAATGGCGAAGATCCTGTTTCAATCTCTCAGAGGGGGAGGTTTTCAAATGCCATCTTTTTGTCTCTGCCTCTTGGTAGTTTTTTTAAAATATAGTATTCAGCAGGGTCTCTTTCTTGTCTAGAAAATATCTTTCAGCCTTCCTGACTGCTGACTTTCTATCTTCTGCCTTTCTGCCCAGAAAAATCGCTTTTTGAAAAAATATCTTATCAGACTTGGTCCCTGGCGGGTGACCAAACTTGCTCTCCCCTGGTGTTTTCATACAATGGACGAATTTCATATTGGGCGGGAGGCCCCACCCACCAGCCAAAAAATCAGTGGTGAACCCACCACCACCAGGCCTGCGGAGCCACAGCAGGAGTTTTCGCTCCCCAGGCCCTTAATTGGTCATGGACGGGACTTCCACCTACTTGAGGCAGGACGTCCTGCCTGATGCAACTGCCGGTCAATCAGTGGGACGGCAGCTCTTAGTCCCAGCAGCGCCACCGGGAGCGGTGGCCACTGCTGGGACTACACCCAGCCATCAGAAGCAAGAAGAAGGATGACCCCGGAACTCAAGTAAGTTTTGGGGGTCTTGCCAGGGAAAATTGGCCAGTCCCTGGCAAGGCAATGGTTGGGTGGTAAGTGTTGTGCGTTGGGAGCAGTTGGGGCTTTGGGAGCGGCCCTCCATGGAGCACAGGGTGCCTGATCAGGAGGGCCACCCCCCCCCCGTTCCGCAAGAAGTCCACCTGGTTTTACCAGGTGGGGTTCTTGGGTCCTTTGCTGTCTGGCCGCTGTGGGTAAAATACCAGTTTATTGGCAGCTTAAGATCCTTGAATGGCCTGGGGCAGGTGGGCCATTTCTCATCGCCGCCGCCCTGCGTAAAATTGCAACGGAGGTGAGAGGGGGTCGGGAACGGCCCCCAGCACCTCCCACTCAGTTTTACGCTCCCCGCCACCGCCACCAGCCTGCTCGTGAGGGGGCTGTAAAATACCAGCTAATGTCTCTGAATGTGTGGCCTTTGTTAGAGACTGGTGTTTGAATGTTGCTCATCTTGGTGGTGTTTGGTCATACATATTATCCAGAGTTCGGGTCTGGAGACACTATGTCTGCAAAGCTCATTGTTATTCCAACTGGTTGAAAAGGTAGCCATTAACATCGAATGGGGCTATTAACATCGAATGGGGCCATTAACATCGAATGGGGCCATTAGTATGCCTAATGCTTTCTTCAAGGCTGGTCCAGACATTATGATGCATTCAGTCTCCAGCCGTCACTATATACATTTGCAGTATAGGAGAGGTCACCTGACCTCTTACTCCATTTTGTCTGGCGACAAAAGTGTGTCCATTTTTTAGAAGGTTAATTCTTCAGTTCATTTTTTTCTAGTTCATAATTGCTCCTTGTGTGAGTGTGACACCTTTAACAGAGGGAAATGACTCAAGGTGCTTCTCAGAATCGTAACCAGAAATGTAATTGAAAAGGTCGGTTTTAAGGAGGGTCTGAAATGAAAATCTAATGGAAACACATGTAAAATACAAATCTGCGTTGAGTTAAATTTATTCATATTTAAAGCATGTTAAATTTGCATTTCAATCTGTGCGGAGAATTTCATAGATTGCGTGAAAATTGGAACTCACATGACATCAGGGATTATGTTTCCTGACCGAGTTCACTGGCTGGAGTTTTATGTTCCCTCCACCTGCATAACCCTCCCCCCACCCCCCGACCCCCACCCGCCCCCCGGAGTGAGCTGGGAGGTGGGGGGCATAAAATTATGTGGTATGGTGGGTGGGGGGGGGGGGGTACTGTGCCTGTTGCCTACCGACCTTGGCTCGTATTTTAGTCTGCCTGCTTGGCCCTGGTGATCCCTGAGCCCACTTATCTGCACTCTGGGTCTCCTGATGGCTGCTGCTCCAGAGACTTCTGCAATCCCAGCAGTGGCCACTGCTTGCAGTGGCACTGCTGGGAGCGTAGAGCCGCTGGCTCTCTGATTGGCTGGCAGCTCTTAGAGATGGGACATCCTGCCTTACAGGTGCGGAAGCCATGACCTCAGGCAATTAACAGCCTAAGGACATAAAATACAGATGTAGCTTCTAGGGCTGGCAGACGCGAACTCGCCCCTGACTTTTGAGCTGGTGGGCGGGTTCACCGCCCCGTGTTAAATCCCAACCACCATTTCTTTCAGTTTCTCAGTATTTATTGTTTGGACTAAAATGTTTGCAAAATAGCTTGTTACCGCAAACGAAGGCAAAGATTTCCACATTTTATTTGCAAGGAAATTCTTTTGGAAAAGTGGACTGCATCTCCCATGGCACTTGCAAGAATAAAGAACATTTCACTTTCTCAACTGAGCCCTCAGAGCCACTCTGACAGCTCCAAGTACCAATAGAAACTCACTGCTGATTTTCAACAATTGGGCTAAAAGCATCTCAAATAAAATAACTGTTGAGTCTCCTAGCACAGAGGAGATGTGGTGTTCTGACAAATTGTTGCTGTCACCCTGCATAGCGTTAACCTGTTTTTTCTCTCTGAATGCTGGCAGACTGTGCCCAAGGGTTCCTGCCATGATTCTGCCAAACTCCATTACTCCAGAGTACCATGCATGTCTGCCCTTTTCCAAATCACTTTCCACTCTACTCACAATAATATAAGCATTTCCTCCACAAGTTCCTCCTCCCTCCTGACAGGCAACAATGAAACCAATGCTTAAGTCCTAATTGTTGACTTAACCCTTTGTGAGGCGATAGTAACCCACACTTTGATGTCTGGTGAGAGGTTCCTCTGCAAAATGATTCCATGCTAATTGTTTTAGTCGGTCTGTAAACAGCCAGACTAGTACCTGCAGTAACACCATCTGGGACTGACATGCATATCACATGGGAGATTTACACCATTTATAACAGGGATGATCACTATACAGCAGACAGTGAAGTAATAATGGTAGTTTCTACTCTGAGTGCCTATCATTATCTTTGTGTTGAAATTTCCTTCAGACACCCTGCCTTCACCCTAATCTGATATATCATCCATCATTTGTCATCCATGAAACATAGAAGCCAGCCTTCCTTTCCGTCTTTCAGCTAATTCTACCAATGATTTCACTGGTGACTATTTGTAATCTAGTCCTGTGATATTGGTCCTGCTTTTCTCTGTTGGAAATCTCCTCTGGTTCTGTGCAGCATTGAAACCTGAACTAACTCAAATTATGGATTTTAACTTGGCTGACCTGCCGGGAGAGTGAGAGGGTAGGGGAGGGGAGGGGATCGGGGGTGGTTTGGTAAGGTACAGTTTAGTTTTAGTTTAGTTTAGAGATACAGCACTGAAACAGGCCCTTCGGCCCACCGAGTCTGTGCCGACCATCAACCACCCATTTATACTAATCCTACACTAATCCCATATTCCTACCACATCCCCACCTGTCCCTATATTTCCCTACCAACTACCTATACTAGGGGCAATTTATAATGGCCAATTTACCTACCAACCTGCAAGTCTTTTGGCTGTGGGAGGAAACCGGAGCACCTGGAGAAAACCTACGCAGACACAGGGAGAACTTGCAAACTCCAGATAGGCAGTACCCAGAATTGAACCCAGGTCCCTGAAGCTGTGAGGCTGCGGTGCTAACCACTGCGCCACTGTGCCGCCCTCGATAACCAGATCTGTCTGCTCACTTTGTAACTTTAACTCCACAGAGTGTCTGTGACGTCACCCAGTGGTTCCCTGCCCAGAAGCCAGACTGATTGACAGGATTGGCATTGGTTTGCAGTGAGCGGGGAGCAGGTCAGTGGAAGTCCATGCTGGCGATGGGTCGATCTGCACAAAGGAGATCCTGGGGTGGGGGGGTGGTGGTGTGGGTGAAGGGTGCAAAAGCTGCCAACTACCAGCCAAAAACACCAAGTTCTTCAGTTTGCTTCCCTGTGTCACTAGATTCCCCAAGAAAAGTTTGAGAGCAATTGGAACACTGTCCTTCAGAAGGCAGGCCCTGCTTTCACAGCACTTCACAGAATGTTCCCACAAACCTAAATGTATCCTTATTAGAGGCATCCAGAGGGAATAGGAAGAGAGAAGGTAACAAATGATGGACTATTTTTCTTGTTTCATTGAGCAAGTGGCCCTTCAGCTTCCAGGTCACTAGAAACCCGATAACTGAACTATATTTTGATAAACATAGTCACAATCTGACCAACGCCTAACAATGTGGTTGATTCTTCTTTGCTCAATTAGGGATGGATGACAAATAGTAGTCTAACGAGTGACTTCCATACTCATACCGACCGCTGCAACTTTAACACAACTGGGTATTGTGTGGCTCTAAAAATGAACAGCATCAATTGGTCACATGTCTGTGGCGATTCACCACATGTAGCAAATGGCGAGAGTATTGAACATCACTGCTATAGATAATGAATAGCAAACTCTTTAATTTCTTTTGCTTTTCAGTCACATCCTCAAAAGGAATTACTAATTATACCAATTCTGAGGAAAGGTGATTCATTAACATAACCTTCATCTTTCAAATGCTGATGGACCTGCTGTGCACTTCCATCATTTCCGATTTCTGCTTCAGATTCCCAGTGTTCAATGTTTTTCTTTTAACCTCCCTAATTATACTATCCCGTCACCAGATGACACAAACGTTCTGGCATATCAAAAGCTCCCAAATAGCAAACCAGTCGGGATATATTTTAACGCTTTAGTGCTTTAGTCCATGTACAGGGTTACAAGGAAATACAAAGCAATTACTTCATTTCAGGTTTTGGGAAAAGTTGTTTAATTTGTTGAGCTATACTCTTGTGTTATATGACATAATTTATGTCACCTAATTAACAAAGATCAGCAGCCTCTTGTTGGGTGCCCTGCTGGATCAATTGGTAAATGGCTACACAATTCACGTAGATCAGGAAACATTCTTAGGTTCTCAGCTGCTTTGAGCTAAGTTGGGATAGTAATGGGGACACTTAAATTGCTTACAATGCCACAAGTCTGAATACAGGCAATGTATCAGTCAGGATTCCCACTTTTGATCACTATAACATGATCTCTATATGTGCTGGACATCACATGAAGGGAGGGTCACACTTGATTGTGATGCTTTTCACAGGGTTTATTCCTGTAGAGTGGCCACACAATTGGCATTTGTGGAACTGTCCCTGAGCATGAAATCAAGTCCTTTAGGAGAACGGGGGAAAACATTTGATGGAGCTGAGAGGGTGGAGTGGGTGGAAAATAAACTTCAGTTTCATCACTCACCCATCCATTCATCATTTTCCATTTCAAGAATGAAACTAAAATGTCCCTCAATATGATGAGATTTTATGACATTGTAATAAGATGAAATGGTTGAAATCATGCTGCGTGATATTAATAACAAAAACATTAATGTATTTGTATGAAATGCCTCTGACTACTATTTTAGCAGAGGTTTTTAACCCTTTCAAATAAGCAAGATAATGACTGCATTAAAATAACAGAGAGTGGGATTTTGCATAAATACACTGGCACATTTGTTCTTCATAATGTGGACTGCGATTTCAATTCAACAGAGTCTAGACTCGCTTAGTTACAGCATGCTCACCTTCACTTTCCACTTCCATAATATTCCTTCTTCCTCAGAATCATGTTAGTGGATATTTTAAGGCTGATTCTGCAATTGGGTGCTCCTGAAGAGGACCAGTGCTCGTGGGAAGTGCTGGCTGGGAAACTGTGGGCCTGCAGCCTCTGATATTCCATTCATCCAATCGAAGGGGTGTAAATTCCTATTTCCTAAGCAGTGCCTCTTGTAAGCACTACACCCCACTTTGAGCGTTTGATCGGGGAAATCAGCCTTTTACATTAACATTTATTTTTGGTTCCATTTCCATTAGGAATACCAGATGATTTGCAATGTCTGAGTAATCCTAGATAGATAGAATGGTACAGCACAAAAGGAGGCCATTCGACCCATCATATCTGTGTTAGCATTCTGAACGAGTTATCCACTAGACCCATTCTCCTGCTCTTTCCCCAAAGCCCTGCACTTGTTTTTCCTTTTCAAGTATATACCAATTTTCTTTTGAAAGTTACCATTGAATTTGCTTCCATACCCTTTCAGGCAGTGCATTCCAGCTCATAGCAACTCGCTGCATAAATAAAGTTGCCCTCAGCTCCCCTGGTTCTTTAGTCAATTGTCTTAAATCCCTGTACTCTGGCTACTAAGAAGGTCATCGGAGAGAGAGCCACATAGGTGTTGGAGAACAGTGTTCAAGGGATAGTCTAGTGTGAAAGTGGGGGAGTCGTTGAAACTACTGTTGAAGGAAGTGCAAAAGGCAAGCAAGTTGTCAGAGGTGATGTTAAGATTGAAATTGAATTTATCAAGGATGAGGAGCCACACAGTGCAGAGATTGAGATTTGACAGGAGGGCAAGGTTTTGTTGATTAAGAGGGAGGCAGTCGACAAAAAGAAGGATCTCAAAGGAGAAGTAGGAATTGATAAAATGCAAATGATCAATTATTGATGTAAACATAAAAGGATGTTTAAAACCCAAATAATTGCATGGTTTTAGAACTCGGCTAAAGGACACATCAGCATATTCCTTCACACTGTAATTAACAAACATTTCCAAAAAAATTCTGTAACATTGAGATGACAAGTTCCAATCAAGTATGTCATGTTCTGCCTTGGATACTGCGAGTTCATGTATGCAGTGGGACTGAAAGAGACCCTGAGGACAAATGGAACTGAGATATATTCACAGAAGGAATGATTAAAGTGAGACTGGTGCTTTGTGCCAGTAATTATCAAAAGAGGCAATATCTGACTCACACAGAAATTTTCACTGCATTCCGATTATTATTCCGTGAGCACTATTATGCAATATTATGGATAAGAAGGGTCCCATAAATTAACATACTGCAAAAGCGATCAGTATCTCAGTAACATTATTCTAAGCATATTTCTGGGTGTCATTACAACAATAAAAATCTATCAGTCACTTAAAGATTAAGTTATGATAATGCAGTCCCAATTAGAAAAATGTCAATTAATTTATGATGTAAAGTCATGGAACATTGCTGAAAAGTCTGCTTACTGGATATTGCCTTGTTACATCCAGTTTGATAGAGCAATCTGGAAATGTCACCTGCTAAATTGTTAGATACAGTCTAATCAGAAACTTCATTCCCAAAGACATATTACTTCTTACATAATCGCCCCTCTCTGTAACTTTTCATCTTTACAGAATGTCCTGTTATATCCTATGAATCCACAATATGCTTGCCATAAATGACATGGACCCTGTCTAGAAAGTTCCCGAGACTACTGGAGGAATTTTAAATTTAAAAAAAGGCTGGTTTGGGTCAGATGAGTGTTTGAAGTCTTAAAACCCTGCTCCCAACACAAACACGCCTCCAACCCGCCCATTTCCAGCTTTAACTGAAACCAAAAGGTAGGGGGGAAGATAACCTGCTCCAAGGAAGTGGGCTGATACCTTACATATGATAATGAAGCTGCGAGCTTTGTTGTTTTTCAAATTTAATTCTGGTGGGCTGGATTTCCCGAGTATCAGGGAACCCAGCAGCTACATCCAGGCAAGGACTTGGCAGATCCAGGCGGTGAGTGCCTTGAGAGCTACTTGTCTCCTGGATTAAGGGTGCCTGCCTGAGGATCCCCCACAGGCACCCATCCCCCCCCACAGCCTTTCCCACAAGGCCTCTGATTCAACCCTTCCCGACCCAGGCCTCTGATCACCCACCCCCGGCCTCCAAACTCCCCCCAAGCAGGCCTTCGATTCCCCCACCCCTAGGCCCATGACTTCCCTACTGGCCTCCATCAAGCCCCCGGGCCTCTAATCCCCCAACTAAGGCCCATGACTTCAAACGTCCCACAATGCCTCTGACCACCCCCACTCCCACCAAGGCCACAGACCTCCCCCCACTCTAAAAGCCTCCAACTCCCCTCCCCCCAAGCTCTGTGATCAGCAGCCCACCAGATCGACCCCTCCTCCTGCCTACTGCCCCCAGGAACCCAGGATCTCCAACCAATCCAATCGACCCCTCCCCTCCTCCCCACCCCCTGGACCCTGGGATCAACAGCTGACCTGGTTAACCTTCTACCTGCACCTGCCCGGGATGGAGCCCCTGGGATTGCGCCCACCCCCACCCCACCCCCCCATCCTCCTCCCACCACCACACTCACCCCCCACCCTGACTTCGAGATCACAATACAAGCCGCTAAACACTGGTAACAATTAGGATAGATGGTACATTGTGTTGTTATTTGATTCCAAAGACTTATGTATTTTATTATTTTTTTTTAGAGATACAGCACTGAAACAGGCCCTTCGGCCCACCGAGTCTGTGCCGACCATCAACCACCCATTTATACTAATCCTACACTAATCCCATATTCCTACCACATCCCCACCTGTCCCTATATTTCCCTACCACCTACCTATACTAGGGGCAATTTTTTTATAATGGCCAATTAACCTATCAACCTGCAAGTCTTTGGCATGTGGGAGGAAACCGGAGCACCCGGAGGAAACCCACGCAGACACAGGGAGAACTTGCAAACTCCGCACAGGCAGTACCCAGATTCAAACCCGGGTCCCTGGAGCTGTGAGGCTGCGGTGCTAACCACTGCGCCACTGTATTTTATTTCCCCTCCAGCAGTATAAGTAGATCTAGCACCATTAGTCTGGGTTTTCCACTAACCTTCCAACATCTGTTACCTCAGATCTACATCCACTTTCAGCATTACACTCATATTGATAAACAAAACCTCTGTCACTGAACCCCTGTCTCAAGGTCAGCGAGATGTCCCTGTTGTTGACTGGCAATGGTGAACATCTGGGCCATGAGCAACATGTCTTGAGGAGGCTAAATACTGCAGTGGAAGACTAGCCAATCAGAGAGTCAGGCGGCTATCAGGGTCCTCACTGGAAAATAAAATCTCAAAATGAAATGCCCCCAGTGTCCCATTTTGTAAGGGAGACATTTAAATGTTTTTAAAAATATGTTTTTCTACCTGGACCTCAAATGGGAGCAATTTCATCACTTGGTAACCTGGTAGGCTCCAGGAATACCACGAGTAATGAGACTTCAGTCTGAGAGCAGAGTAGGTGGTAACTGCTGGTGATTGGAGCCCCTGGTCCACCCCTTTTGCATTGCTGGCCTTGTTAGTGGTAGGCAGAGCATCTGTCCCTTACAAAGTCTACAGAATCCCTGACAATAGGCCAAGACCAAGTGCACCTAATGTACAGTCCTTTCTGCACTGGGGTTACGGTAGGAATGTGCTGGAATGACCATGGATTTTCAGCCATCGTATCTACAGGCACTTGCATGTCTATCTGGTAATGGCTATGGAACAGAATCAGTGGACACCAACAGTATACATGGGCTTATTGGGACCATTGGGCTCGCACAGTCAGGGACTGCACAGATCAGCTGCAGCCTCAACCCTGCTTTCACCTCTTTCCAGGCATGCTCCAATTCTGAACTATGGGGATAGTTTTGAAGGGTGACAAATGGAGTCAGCCTCCTCTCAACGTCCTCCAAACTATGAAAGCAAGGATAATGTGGATTGCTTTGTCACTTACCTACGCTGTGCCTACAGTTTGGGTTTCCTTTCACTTCATTCTTTCCCATTGCTTCCTAGTCCTCTCTCCCTTCCATTGGTAAAAGATGTCTTCTGAGCAATTCCAATGGTTTTCACTGGGGAAAGAAATATTGCAAACCCAACTGGAAAATCTACACTAACGTACCTCAAAGAGAATTTGATCATCTCAGCCTGTACTTATTCCTATAAGTTCCATTCCTGTTCTCACTCAGGTCTTATGTACCCAGCTTCTTTTTGAAGGAGTTAATGACACAGCACCAAGTACTTCCACTAGGGATCTGTTGCACAAATCTATTATACTGTGGGATAAATAATTTAATGGTCTATTTTCTGCTTCAGCACTCCCAGCACATTGTAGCAGCACAGATCTGGAGATAAGTTCAGTTCTTTGTATCTCTTTCAATAACTCAGAATGTTCAGTCCCAGATTCATCCTTGTAGCTTTCCTCCAACCTCTCTCAGCAATGTCATTTAGAAGCTAGGTTGTCCACACTATTCCAAATGTCATCTTATCAATGACCTAAAACAGGTTTGAATAACTTGCTTTGACTTATGATCATTCATTATTTGATAACCAAAAAGGCTAATGGAATGTCAGCCTTTATAACTAGAATATAAAGGAAGAAAGTTTCCTACTGCAATACAAAACCCTGTTTAGACCACATCTGGAGTATTGGAAGAGGTGCAGTACAGATTTGTCAGAATGTTACCAGGGCTCCATTGGTTTGATTATGAGGAGAGATTACATAAACCTGGAATATATAAGTCTAAGGGATGATTTGATTGAGGTTTTAAGGAATTTGAAAGGAACAGATCGGGTAGATAGAGAAATTTTCCTGCTGATGGGGGAATCTAGAACAAGGGGGCTTAACCTTATAATCAAATCCAAGCCACTCAGGTGAGAAGTTTCTTCACACAAAGCGTGGTGGAAGTGTGGAACTCTCTCCCACAAAAGCAATAGATGCCAGCTCAATTAATAATTTTAAATCTGAAATCGATAGATTTTTGCTAGTCAAGGGTATAAAAAGATATGAAGCTAAGGCAGGTGGATGGAGTTACGCTGCAGATCAGCTGTGATATCACTGAATGGCAGAACAGGCTCGAGGGACTGAATGGCCTCTTCCTGTTCCTATGTTCCTAGGTTTTTATGATAGGTTTATTGATAACAGCTTCAGGCTGACTGGGAATGTTCACAATCATACCCAGTTCAATTCCTTTCCACCTTAGTTGGCACAATCTCACCATCAAATGCTGGGTTATGCTTTCACACATGTTAGCAGGCCTCCCCGGACTTGGCCAGGTGGCCATTCTTTATGGGTGTGCCTAGACATTAAAATGTTGAAAGACTATTGAACAATATCACAGCAGAACCAATCTCAATCATGTCTCCGTGCAGTGTCATTTGGGCAGTTGGAGGGTATAGGTGGAGGGAAGAATAACCTGAGTAAATGTGAAGCTCTTCTCGTCTTTGCCAGAGTTTCTATGCTTCCCTCCCCCTCTCCTATGCTGCTGTAACCATTTACATCTCCTCTGGACCCATCTTTTGTTTCTATGCTTGTCTCATTATCAACTCCTTTTGCCTCGCACCATCATCACTTTTTCCAATTAATCACTAGTACTTTCCACACTATCACAGACTTCTTCCTTTTATCCTTTTGTTCTTTCCCTGCTCTGCTTATTTCCTGGATCTGTATTTGTTTGAAACCTATTATATCTCTAACATCTTCCAGTTCTGCTGAACGTTCACTGACCTGAAGGGTTAACTGTCTCTCGCTCCACAGATGCTGCCTAATCTGCTGAGTGTTTCTAGCATTTTCTGTTTGTATTTCAAATTTCTAGCATCTGCTATATATTCTTCTGTGTAGTAATTTAAGCACGAGTGTAAAGTAGGCACTCCTTTGCATTGGATTCTAAGCCACTTGGGGTTTCCTCAATGGCCTTTAAGATAGTATTACAGTCAGAACTGAATTGAAACTGGGAAAGTTGACCTGGGGCCACAAATTCCTCATGACCAACTCCAATAAACAGAAAACATTGGTTATTCTTCTGTGTTCTGTATCATTTAGGTGTCTGTGCATCATGGACAGCATACCAATATCTGATATAAAACCAGAAAATGCTGGAAATACTCAGAAGGTCAGGCAACATCTGGGAGAGAGAAACAAAGTTAATGTTTTGGGTCGATGACTTTTCATCAGAACATACCATATTATAACACTCAGTTGAGAAAGAGTTTAGAGTTTGTTTGCCAAGCAAAGCAGAGTGTAGGGATTTGTCAGCGTTAATCTATGTGGGCTGTGCGTCTGCTGCAATGGGTAATATGTACTTAAAGATTCACTGAAAGAAAGGATAGCTTTGAAAGTCTCACAGTGAGCTCTTGCTGCCTTGAAGGCAATTTCTTCAGATCTAACTTTGATGTTTGCTTCTGTATTTTACACGTGTAATCATTTTTATTCATTCACTGACAACTGAGTTGCTAAAGACTTCTATCTGCTTCTTTTTTTTTATTCATTCGTGAGATGTGGGCATTGCCATCATTTATTGCCCATTCCTAATTGCCCCCGAGAAGGTGGTGGTGAGTTGCCTTCTTGAACCGCTACAGTCCATATGGTGGAGGTACACCTACAGTGCTGTTAGGCAGGGAGTTCCAGGATTTTGACTTAGTGATGATGAAGGAACAGTAATATATTTCCAAGTAACACTTTAAAGTAGAAAGGGTTGAGGGGTGGGTGGAAAGTTCAAGTGAGGGAAAATTTATAAATCTAAAGAGAAAGGTCAAGGCCACAGAGCTGTGTATTGTTTTGGATAAAGATGTGCAGAGTGGGACAAGAAAGGACCAAAGGTTTACCAGTAACAGTGCATCAGTGAGTAAGGTCAAATTAGGTAAAATGTTCAAATTATCTGAAGCATTTGTAACAAGATAGAAAAATTAATGACACAAATAGAAATATATGGGTTTGATCTAAAATCCATTACAGAGATGTGGTTGCATAGTGACCAATGTTGGGAACCAAATATCTCAGAGTACTTGACATTTTGAAAGGATAAACAAAATGGAAAAGGGCAGTGGGGGCGGGCGTGGTGGTAGTTGTGCTGGAGTGGCCCTAATAAGAAAGGATGACATAAGGATAATAGTGAAGAAGGACCTTGGCTCAGAAGAATAGGAAGGAAAATCAGTATGGGTGCAGATAAGAAATAACAAGGGTGAGAAAACACTGATGGGAGTTGTTTATAGGCTTCCTAACAAGAGATTCTTTTTTAATTTGGTCATAAGATCTGGGTGTCATTGGCAAGGCCAGTATTTATTACCCATTCCTAATTGCCCTTGAGAGGGTGGTGCCTTCTTGACCCGCTGCAGTTCATCTGGTGTAGGTACACCCACACTGCTGTTAGGAAACATAGAAAATAGGAGCAGGAGTAGGCCATTCGGCCCTTCGAGCCTGCCCTGCCATTCATTATGATCATGGTTGATCATCCAACTCAGGAAGGGAGTTCCAGGATTTTGACCCAGCGACAGTGAAGGAACGACGATATAGTTCCAAGTCAGGATTAGGTGTGGCTTGGAGGGGAACTTGCAGGTGGTGGTGTTCCCATACATCTGCTGCCCTTATTCTTCTAGGTGGTAGAGTCACAGGTTTGCAAGATGCTGTCAAAGGATCCTTGGTGAGTTGCTGTAGTGCTTGTTGTACATGGTACACACTGCTGCCATTGTACGTCGGTGGTGGAGGGAATGAATGTTTAAGGTGGTGGACGGGGTGCCAATCAAGTGAGTTGCTTTGTCGTGAATGGTGTTGAGCTTCTTAAGTGTTGTTGGAGCTGCACTCAACCAGGCAAGTGGAGAGTATTCCATCACACTCCTGACTTGTGCCTTGTAGGTGGTGGACAGGCTTTTGGGAGTCAGGAGGTCAGTTATTACCACAGAATTCCCAGCCTCTGACCTGCCCTTGTAGCCACAGTACTTAAATGGCTGGTCCTGTTCAGTTTCTGGTCAATGGTAACCTCCAAGATGTTGATAGTGGGAGTTTCAGTGAAGATAATGCCATTGAATGTCAAGGGGAAATGATGAGATTCTCTCTTGTTGGAGATGGTCATTGCCTGGCACGTGTGTGGCGCAATGTTGCTTGCCACTTATCAGCCCAAGCCTGAATGTTGTCCGTGTCTTGCTGCATATGTACACGTCTGAGGAATTGCAAATGGTACTGAACATTGTGCAATTATCAGCGAACATCCCCACTTCTGACCTTATGTTGGAGGGAAGGTCATTGATGAAGCAGCTGAAAATGGCTGGGCCTAAGAGGCTGCCCTAAGGAATTTCGGCAGCTATGTGCTGGGGCTGAGATGATTGGCCTGCAACAACCACATTGTGACTCCAGTCAATGAAGAATTGCTCTGCTGATCCCTTTTGACTTCAATTTTACTCTGTCAAATGCTGCCTTGATGTCAAGACCAATTGCTCTCACCTCACCTTACCATTTTTTGGGGGTCAGCTTTCAGTGGTAGGCTTCCCTGTCCCATTCCTCTTGCCATAGTGACTCCGTGCTGCTTGAATTCAGAGGTATCGCCAGAGAAATCTAGGCTAAGAAATGTCACTTACTGAGAAAAAAGGCATTACAAAAAGAACGCTGAGGAGCATTTTGCATGATTTCTGGGACTTCAGTGGCCAGAACATGAAATTGTAATAGAGTCTCTATAAAATAGCAAATATTTTGGCAGAGAAGCACAATTGCTATGCTATCAAAAGTACGTTTCATAGCACCATCTATATCATTTTATAAAACATCATTTTTCGATGTATTTTTCATGAAGGACCAACATGACCACTCAAAGGACTTGATTTTTTTAAGGACCTGATTTATCCCTTTCTGGCAAATGGGAATGTTTTTGAGGGTTAGTGTCATGAACATGTGCTATGCCAAATAATGATTTTATTAATCCATTGGTTGGAAACCTGAATTAAACTTTAATAAGAAAGCAGGAGACAAAGAACTGATAAAAGCAACCCTGCTAGCAGCTAAAATGGCCACCGCAATTTGCATCAAAATACCTCACATACCAAGATATCGAGGTGGAGACAAATGTCTAGTTAATGTCCCACCAGAACAATGGCTTGCGAAATTTGAATGATCTACCTGCCTTACCTCCATTAACAAGACATTCAAAGCCATCTTGGAACATTAACACCAGTGGAGATAAACCTCAAAGGGTAAACATTGAAGCTATGGGACCCAAGAGAGATTGGAATTCTTAGACTTGAACTAATTAAGATGCAAAAGAGAGAATACACTGGGCCATCATGTGACAGACTCTCCATCTGTGTGAAAACCTGTTTTTCTTCTCTCTAGAGTAGACAAGCACTTGAGTCTGACCAGAGCAGGACCCAAGTGGGCCTGTCTCTCTCTCTCTCTCCTGGCAAACCTATAAGGTCGAACCCTGCCTGCGAGCTGCAAAACATCCAAGTCTATCATTGCTGCAGATGGAGACCCAAGGAAGAAACCATCTACATCACTGCCTCCAAGAAAAACCTAAACCAGGTGGCCACTTCTATCAGCCAGAAACTTCAGAACCATGAGTTCAGCTGGAAGACAACTGAATTACCAGACTCCACAGTCTGCATATTATTTTATTTGTTCTGGACTCTAATCCAACCAAACTATCCTTCTTCATTCTGTGTGTGTGTGTGTGTGTGTGTGTGTGTGTGTGTGTGTGTGTGTGTGTGTGTGTGTGTGTGTGTGTGTGTGTGTGTGTGTGTGTGTGTGTGTGTGTGTGTGTGTGTGTGTGTGTGTGTGTGTGTGTGTGTGTGTGAGTGAAAGTTGGAGTGTAGTTTATTATTTTACTTAGTTTTGGTTTTAAGTACAATAAACTAACCTCTTTCTTGTTTAAACTCAAGAAAACCTGTCCGATTGGTTCTTTTATGATCATAGCACACAAAAGGGTTAAACATTCACTGAATTGGTAAGCATATCCACTGTTTAAAAGAAATAAACCCTGCTGGTGACAAACAAGGAGAGGGACATGAGGGGAGCTTTTCGACTCCTCTTCACCTGATTGTAACATGAGTGCGTCACAGAGTTTTCATTAGTTGCTTTTTCGCGATTACAAATTTGAGCCAATCAACCTGCTTTGGACATGCTGGTCATGTTGACGAGTTTACCATATACAGGACTTTTAACTATATAGATGTATCATGTTTCTTACCACGAACAGTTTACTTCCTGTACTTAGCTGGAGTCTGTGTTAATCACTTTGTCATTTCTGCTAGGCAGGACTTTGTTGTATTCAGTAGCTGGCTGTCTGTTTCTATTTTTAAATGTTGTTACTGATGGTGATTATTATGAAATTTTTACATTTTCCTGTGGTCGGTTTCTATTGAACATAATGCAAAATAAGCCAAGGAGGAGAAAAGTCCATTTGACCAATCGAAGCTCATCCTTCTAGTACCCTAACCTGCTGATTATAGCGTTCTACCACTCTCAGCATTTCTAATGTTACTCCGTCCATCACTTTGCCTGTCAGATTGTTCCAAATGTCTATCAGTCTTTGAGCAAAGAAGCCCTTCCTAATGTCGGCCTAAAAAAAACTATTCATTCATTTAAACTTATGTTGTTTGGTTGTGCTTTCTCGGTATAATTTGAATTGCTAATTTTTAATCTTCTCTGACCTTTCCTCATAACTCATGTCCCTCAGTCTTATTGCTGTTATATGCACTTTGTTCTATGTATTTTGTGATAATCTGAATGGAAAACAGTACTCTAATTCTGGTCTGACCGGTATACTGTAGAGCCCAGCATCACCTCTGGAGGTGTATACCTTTCTTATATATCCACAGATTTTTAAAAAATTGCTTTGACATGTTATCCAGACATTGAAAATGATGAATCAAGCACAACTCCTACATCCCACTCTAAGTATTCTTTAGGTAATTGACAGTGACATTTTATGCACTAGGTTGTGGGAGTGAAAATTTGATTTCCTTTGAGACACAAATTTAAATATAGCTTCAGATATTTACAATTTCCAATCCAACGATACAATCCTGTGAGTATCTTCTCCGGTGGCCTGGATGGATTTTCAAAGGAAACTGTCTGGGAAACTAAATGTATGCTATGCAATGCATTGCCAGAGAGTTGATAATAGATACTTTTTACCATCTTTAAGAAAGCTCGGGGTAGAATCTTGTCTTTACTGCTTGGGCATTGAGCATTGTCTGAGCAGAATGAGGATCGGTAACAAAATGCAACTGATTTTACTTTCATTTAAATTCATGGAGGGTTTTAAGGGGCATGCAATCCTATCCAATGGACTTTCTTCTGTGCATTGCCACTCAGGGGATACCAGATGACTAGGTCATAAAGACGCAAATTTACCTCAAGGTGTCAAATTTCCAGATTTGTTGACTATATTGTCACAGAAAGGTTTTGAAAATGAGTTGCATTTAAGTCATGTGTTTTCAATCAAAATGGGTTCTCACAGGCTTAAGATTCTCCTTACAACATATGCTGTAGTTGCTGAGTCAAAAAGGCATTTATATATTAATGAGCCGGGCATTGAAAAAGTGTTTATACATTGACCGGGAACAATAATTATTTATTATCCAGGTGCAGCAAGCAATTAGGAAGGATAATGGTACACTAGCCTTTATCACAAGAGGATTTGAGTACAGGAGTAGTGAAGTCTTGCTTCAATTGTATAGAACCCTGGTAAGACTGCACCTGGAGTACTGTGTGCAGTTTTGGTCCCCTTACCTTAGGAAAGATATTATTGTCATAGTGGGAGTGCAACGAAGGTTCACCAGACTTGTTCCTCGGATGGCGGGACTGTCCTATGAAGAGAGATTGGGGAAACTGAGCCTGTATTCTCTAGAGTTTCGAAGAATGAGAAATGATTCATTGAAACCTACAAAATACTTAAAGGGATAGACAGAGTAAATGCAGCTAAGATGTTTCCCCTGGTTGGGAAGTCTAGAACCAGGGGACACAATTTCAAAATAAGGGGGAAGCCACTTAAGACCACGATGAGGAGAAATTTCTTTACTCAGAGGGTTGTGAATCTTCGGAATTCTCTACCCCGGAGGGCTGTGGAAGTTCAGTCATTGAGTGTGTTTTAAAGCAGAGATTGACAGATTTCTGAGTACAAATGACATAAAGGGATATGGGGATAGTGTGGAGAAAAAGGCATTGAGGTGGATGATCAGCCATGATCATATTGAATGGCGGAGCCGGCTCGATGGGCTGAATGGCCTACTCCTGCTCCTATGTTCCTATCTTCCTGCCAACATCCACACCTACTATAACAAAATCAAAACACTGCAAATGCTGGAAATCTGAAATCAAAAAAAGAAAAAAAAGCTGGAAATACTCACCAGGCCAGACAGCATCTGTGGAGAGATAAACAGAGTTAACGGGCAAGATTTTCCTGGCCCCATGGAGACGGGGTTGGAGGCGGAGTGCCGGGAAAATGGGGGTAACCATGTTGGGATGGCTCCGCAATGCATTCCCGCTTCTGGGGGAACTTTCTCAGGGGCGGACTGCGAACTGGACTGGCTGCTCACTCCACGGAGGCAGGAGCCAATTAATGAAATTAAGACTCCACTTAGGGGCCATTTTCCACCAGTGCCGGTATTTTACTTATTATTTAATCATAATTAAGATAGCAATGTCATTATATTTCTTATTTTGCTGTCAAAAAGTTGAGAACATTTAACATTGGCTGGGCTCCAAGGTATCATTGAATTATTCATTGAATAATGAGGCAGTTGAGCTATCCCTTGTGACAAATAATTGAGATTTGCATTTGAAATAGTATAAATGGGGACTATTGATCTTCTGTTTAAATGTTCCTGCTGTGTATGGACTGCAAGATTATACATTAAATGGAAATTGTCCCTGAGGTTTCCCCTCACTAATTATAATCAGGAAAAAATCAAGGTCATATTTTACTCAGCAAAATAATGGAAGCAAATAATGGAAATTTGCATTTTTACGACCGCTTAATAGATATCATAACAGTTAAGTATAATTGCATAATTTCTCTTTAACCTGCTATGAAAGAAAGCAATGTCATCACAGCTTTAATCATGTGGAACAATATTATTTTTTTCAAATTTAGCTTTTTTTGCTTGGGTTGATTTTTGCACTTACCAAGGTGAAGAAAAACAGCATGGAAGCAAAACAGTGACTTCACTTCAAAAGTACATAATTGGTTGTAAAGTGCTTTGGGACGTCCTCAGATGTGAAGAGGATTATATTTAATTCAAGCCTTTCCTTATCTTTTTCTTTCTGCTGATGGTACTGACTATCAGCATCAAGTACACACTGACCAGGGACGTGACGGATTGTGTACAGTGTAAAAGTGCCTTAGCTCCAGCATCAGAAGACGGCCTGTGTGACACTTCTATTCCCCATGCCAGCCATAATTGTGGATTCTCTGATTAGCACTGATAATCCAATTCTAATTATTACAGTTTTTATGTGTACTTACTGGCTACTTATATATGAGATATATATTATCATGTAAAGTAAATTAAAGTACACTGGTACACAAATAAAATGGTAAATGATGTATAGAATATAATGCTAACATTACATTTGTAAACATAGTATTAACAGCACAGAAACAGGCCATTTGGCCCAATCAGGTTTTTATGTTCCACTCGATCTTCCTCCCAAGCTTCCTAATCTAACGCTATTGGCATAACCCTTTATTCCCTTCTCCCTCATATGCTTACCTAGCCTCATCTTAAATTTATCTACCATTCACCTCAACTAGTCCCTGTGGTAGCAAGTTGCACATTCTCACCACTCTCTGGGTGAAGAAGTTTCTTCTGAATTCCCTATTTGATTTCTTGGTGGCTTCTTATATAAATTAACTAACGTGTGGGTCAGAGTTAGTCAGCAACCCAATCTAAGGGATTTAGTTAATGTCTGTGCACTGGTGGATCATGACCATCATGCTTCATGACATCATCTTACCCCAAATTATATCTCCCTCCTTTAGAACTAACACATTATATTAATTTCTTTCATAAAGCAATCCTGGACAGGTAGAGGGCATTCGAGTTAGTTAGATATAGCACCGAAACAGGCCCTTCAGCTCACCAAGTTTTTGCTGACCATCAACCACCCATTTATACTAATCCTACATTAATCCCATATTCGCTACTACATCCCCACCTTCCCTCAATTCACCTACCTACACTAGGGGCAATTTACCTATCAATCTGCAAGTCTTTGGCTGTGAGAGGAAACCAGAGCACCCAACAGAAACTCACGTGGTCACAGGGAGAACTTGCAAACTCTGCACAGGCAGTACCTAGAACTGAACCCAGGTTGCTGGAGCTGTGAGGCTGCGGTGCTAACCACTGCACTACTGTGCCGCCCTATTAGAGGCAATCTTTCCATACAAAAGAAAGCTATGTGTTGTATTGGTCACCCAATTGGCTCCAGTATCCTACATTGATTTATCTACAGAACACTATGTCTGTTTGCTTGTCTCAGTTCATACTCTACCCTTGTGTACATTATAGATGGTTAGGTGCTGCAGGTTAAGAGTGGTTTTGGGATCAGCATCATGAAGGAGGTAACCAGTTCCGAAATGGCAGTAACCATGCCTTCTTAGTAATAATGGTACTGCCCTTACCTCAAACAGCAGCAAATGCAGACAATTTATTGATGAAATATACTTACTGCACAGGCAAAAATCTACATGTGTACATATACAAAGACTGCAGAACTTACTGCATCTGCATCAATCTATTGTTTATGCACCTTGTTCCAACCGGGTGAGGAAGGGGTTCTAGGCTCCCCTCTGGCCCCTTTCCAGATTTGGCCGTAACAGGGTTTAACTTTTAAAACACAGGGTTTTTAGCTTCACTTCAGTGAGTCCTTGCTCACTGCTCTCTAATTATAATTATAAATGAACCAATCGGACAGGCTTTCTTAGGTTTAAACAAGAAAGAAATAAGTTTATTAATCTTAGCACTCTAACTCAGTTAAAATTACTAAAAATACATGATGCAACCACGCTAGCATGTATACAAGATAAACACACACACAAATAGATACAGAGGAGGAGAAAGAATTAAAGGGGGACGGTTTGGAGTCATAGATGAAATTCAATTGCTGTTTTTAGTTTGGATGCAAAGAACTTGATTGGAGTTAAGTCTTGCAGTTCTTGCTGGGGCCCAGTGCACACTTTCAAACTTGTTTTGCTGGTACCAGAAGGCCGCAGGGGTCCTTTGTCTTGAGGCTTAAATTGCTTCCGTGGGCCTCTGGAACTTAGCGTGAGAGAGAGAGACAGGGAGAGAGCGGTGCTTTCTTCTTGAAGTTCAATTGCAGTCTGCCCCAAACCTTCCTGTGAGGCACAATTCAAAAACAGTTCCCAGTCTGGCCAGCAGATAAGTCATGTGACCAGCTCTTCTGTGAGGGTTGTTGACTCTTCAAAGTTTACTAGACACACTCGGTGGGTTGGGGGTGCGGGGTGGGTGGGGGTGCTGTGGAGTGCTCGCTCTTACACAGCCAAGATGTGGATCATCACTGTTGCCCAGCCCAATATTGCTAATTAAATCAGGGAGCACTTTCATTGTCTCTCTATTCAACTGTTTCTCAGAATGCAAATGTGCAGCCATGTTTCAGTTGTTCAGCTCTTTTTTTTAAACAAGTTATGTTCAATGTCCAGTAAATGTTCAAATAGTGTTCCCTATGACAAAATGAATGTGTTTCAATTTGGCCGGTGTGGTTTCTATCACATGTGATGCACTAAGAACCCAAACCTATTCTAAGAACAGACATAGGGACCAACAGGAATAGAGTCACATGTTCTGTAGTTAAGTGGGGACAAGGACTCTATTCCTCCCATTAACTGGGACCGAGTCTGGTTTTAATTATCCATGCGTCCTTTCTTTTCACAGCCAGCTTCCAATGTTTATGTATTTTGTTTATGTAAGCTTGTGTTATACTGCAATCAACTGACTTCATCACGCAACTGAAAATGTTCCCGACTTATAGAATATATATTTTAAAGCTTCAGTCTGTGAACAAAGAAAAATTGTGAAAGATTTATATTTATATTGTGACTTATAAACCCTCACAAAGTCCCAAAATGCTTCACAGCCAACGAATTACCTTTTTTTGGCTGTGCACCATTGTTGTTTTTTGCAGGAGAACAACTTGCACCCAGCAAGGTCCGGCAAATTGCAATGGGATTTATGACCAATTAATGCCCTTTGCTGTTGTTGATTGATAGATGAACATTGGCCAGGATACTAGGAGAACTCCCTGCTTTTCTCTGAAATAATACCATGTGTCATGCCTAGTAAAGCAATATCATTTTTTTTTATATTCGTTCCTGGATGTGGGTATCGCTGGCCAGGCCAGCATTTATTGCCCATCCCTAATTACCCTTAAGAAGGTGGTGGTGAGCTGCCTTCTTGAACCGCTGCAGTTCATGTGGGGTAGGTAGACCCATGGTGTTGTTAGTAAGGGAGCTCCAGAATTTTGACCCAGCGATAGTGAAGGAATGGCAATATAGTTCGAAGTCAGGATGATGTGTGACTTGGAGCGGAACTTGCAGGTGGTGAAGTTCCCATGCATCTGCTGCGCTTGTCCTTCTAGGTGGTAGAGGTCGTGGGTTTGGAAGGTGCTGTCGAAGGAGCCTTGATGCGTTGCTGCAGTGCATCTTCTTTATGGTACATACTGTTGCCACTGTGCGTCGGTGGTAGAGGGAGTGAATGTTTGTGGATGGGGTGCCAATCAAGCGGCCTGTTTTGTCCTGGATGGTGTCGAGCTTCTTGAGAGTTGTTGGGGCTGCACCCATCCAGGCAAGTGGAGAATATTCCATCACACTACTGAATTGTGCCTTGTAGATGGTGGACAGGCTTTGGGGAGTCAGGAAGTGAGTTACTCGCCGCAGGATTCTTAGCCTCTGGCCTGCTCTTGTAGCCATGGTATTTATATAGGTATTCCAGTTCAGTTCTGGTCAATGGTAACCCCCAGGACGGTGGTTGTTGATAGTGGGGGAATTCAGAAATGGTAATGCCATTGAATGTCAAGGGGAGATGGTTAGATTGCCTCTTGTTGGAGATGGTCATTGCCTGACACTTGTGTGGCGCGAATGTTACTTGCCACTTATCATCCCAAGCTTGGATATTGTCCAGGTCTTGCTGCATTTCTACACAGACTGCTTCAGTGTCTGAGGAGTCACAAATGGTGCTGAACATTGTGCAATCGTCAGCAAACATCCCACTTCTGACCTTATGATTGAAGGAAGGTCACTGATGAAACAGCTGAAGATGGTTGGGTCTAGGACACTACCCTAAGGATCTCCTGCAGCGGTGTCCCGGAGCTGAGATGATTGACCTCCAACAACCACAACCATCTTTCCTGTTGCTAGATACAACTGCAACCAGCAGAGAGTTTTCCTCCTAATTCCCATAGACCTCAGTTTTGCGAGGGCTCCTTGATGCCATACTCGATCAAATGCTGCCTTGATGTCAAAGGCAGTCACTCTCACCTCATCTCTTGAGTTCAGCTCTTTTGTCCATGTTTGAACCAAGGCTGTAAATGAGGTCAGGAGCTGAGTGGCCCTGGAGGAACCCAAACTGAGCGTCCTACTACTAAGATACCTACTTTATTCAATGTTGATCTTTGAAATTGACTTTTCCTTTAAAAAGAAGTGGAGACTATGCTGCAAAGAGGGCTGCTGAAGGGCAGGTGACCTGGCCTGTGTATACAAACACTGCCTCACTGTCTCAAAAGGACAAAAGTATAAATTCCAGATTAAGAGGTGTTAAACTATACCCATCCTGAAACCATCAATAGACATTCCTGAATTGAATGGGTTCTTCTGAAACAAAGGTGTGAAGTAACCACATCTTAACAAAATGATACTCATCCACACATCAACAGATAACCAAGGATTTAACATCCTGGTCCATTGTGTGGTCACACCAGGGGAGAAGACCATGTATCAAAAAACAGAAATGCTAATATGATGAATTTTGACCTTTAAAGGTATGCCTCTGGAGAGAGAGGGAGAGATCACAACAACATCACAAAAGGCAGTCCAGCCACAGGCTATGGAAAGATCCAGCCTAAACAAGAAGAGGAAGCCCTGCTACTAATTCTACCCTTCAACTTGGTGCAGTAGAGAACCAAAAGTGACCTCCACTCCAGTCTGAAACCTTAACCACCAGAAATCTGCAACACCTCAACAAGCTCAAGACTACAAACACCCAGGCCTGTACCTTTAAAAGAGACTGTCCTACTTAGAAGATTCAACAGGTTTACCGTAAACCACGAACACCTACTACACCTTGCACTCTTACCCTTTACCTTCTATCTATCTTCTCTTGAGTGTGCATGTAAGAGTGAATGGTGTTGCACACATTTTGGGGAATGAATATTGTTCAATAAATTATTAATCTTCTGTTTTAAATTAGCAAGAAAACCTGCTATTTGTCCGTTTATTTGACCATACAAATACTGAGGGGTTAACTCATCATTTTAAACAAAACACAATTGGAAGGTGAACAGTGGGAATAATCCACACCCCTTACCACCTGTCAGTAATACATGGCATTGTTCTCATTCACCTAAATGGGAAGAAGAAGCTTTGGTTTAATACTTCATCCAAAAAACGGCTCCTCCATTGATGCTTAACACAGTGTCAGCCTAGATTAAATTTTGGAGTGTGGCTTCGCCCACAATTTTCTGACTCAGAGGCAAGACTGCTACACCATGGCACTTTGACACATATAAGGATATATTTTGAGTAATGTTCTTTCTATCTCTAACTTTAATTCTATATTATTTTTCAGCAACCTATATATTAATGATTTAGATGAAGCATTGTATCTAAGTTTGCTGAAGATACAAAGCTGGGTGGGAAAGTAAGCTGTGAGGAGGATGCAAAGGGGGAAATTTTCCCAAGCTGTTGGAGGTTTGGAGGCGAGTGGGGTGGGAAAGTCCCAGAAATTGATGATCCCACCCTCTGTTGACTTTCCTCAGGGTGGGATTGAAGGAGAGCAAGCAGAGAGGTATGATTGGTTGTAAGTGCTTGTATGCCGAGGCGGGAAGGACGCCATTTGGATCTATCGGGTATATAATTAAGATGTGGTTGAGGTTGGTAAGAAGCTAATTATTAGCTGTTTTAGCACTGAATCCTGAATTTCCCAGCCATGGTACATGTTTCCTGGCTTGTCAGCAACTCTCCGGGGTCACTGAGGTGAGTGCGCAGCGAGAAGAGTTTTTTCAGTGAAACTGACAGGTTGGGAAGGTTTTGATCAGTTCCACTGAAGAGCTCTAGCCGTGGCTGCTGTTCAAATCACATCTTCTCTCAGGCATTGCTTTCACTGCTTGGCAGGTGATTGCCAACTGCTTGGAAGGCACTTTACCTGTCTAACACTTCACTCACCTTCAGCTGCACTTCCCTACTGCCAGCCTTCAGCATGGCATGAGAGTAGTTTATGCGGCTCCACTGTCCATCTCTCCTGAGGTTCAAGAGTAGAGACCACACCACAGCCAACTGCTCCAGCAGCAGCAGCAACACCAGCAGCAGCACCAGCTGCCTTCTCCTCAGCTACATGCCCCGACACAGGGCAGATGGGATGGACACCTGGATCCACCTTGAAGGAGGGGAGAACCCCAAAATAGGTTCTACAGGCATAGGATCAGCGCTCTCAGCATGTGTGAGCATCAGTGCCTCCGGAGGCTCAGGCTCTCACGGCAGGTTGCTGCTGACACCTGCAACCTCATGGAACAAGATCTCCTTCCCAATGGCATGCATTGCCAGTGGCCAACAAGGTACTGGACAGCCACCCACATTAACCCTCTCCCACCTCACCTACCCAGATCTCTGCCTTTTGCCAAGTTGTGTACTCTCTTCTCAAAGGCGAGAAAGCTGAGAGGTGATTGGTCATAAGGGCTTGTATGCAGAGGAGAGAAGGACACAATTTGTGGAGGGTCACAGTGAGGCATGGGTGCCAGAGGGCAATGGGCTGAGGGTGAGTGTTGGTTTCTCAGATGGGGATGTGAGCTGCCCGTAGGGAGAGGAATGAATGGAGCCACAAGGTGCATTGACCTGAGGAGTGCTGTGCAGGAGAAAGCTGAGCAAGTCAGAGTGTGCGAATTGGCACCTGAAAAGTGTTACCCCCAACTCACCTGTCTTGACCTCCTGAGGTCCTGGATCCTCTTGGTGCACTGTCTCCAGGTTGGAGGGAGCACACTCCTGTTGCTGACTTCCTTGGCCACTTCCATCCATGCCCGCTTGGTTGGAGAGGTTGTCCTCTTTCTCCCATCCTTGGGAAAGATCTCCTCACTGAAGTCCCTCAGATCCTACAACAGGACCTCCAGATCGAGACCCGGGGGGGGCAGCCTTCCCAGGTCTCCTCACCATTCATGTAGCCTGAAAAATCCAAGTGCTGATGAGTAATTCTGAAACATGTCTCTGTCCCTTTAATTCAAAACCCTTCCTTTGATAGAATGGACTATTAACTCACCCTCCCTCAAAATTGGTTGGGGGGCCCGGAGGAAGGCTCTTAATTGGTTTGCTCTGGTGAAGAGGAGCTGTTGGGCGCACTGTGCAGGGAGTCATTTCACCGCAATTAAGTTGGTAGGATTCCACCCAAAGAGTCTGCAAAAGGATATGGATAGGTTAAGTGAGTGGGCAAGAAGGTGGCAGATGGAGGGCAATGTGAGAAAATGCAGGGTTATTTGCCTTGGTAGGAAGAATAATATTTTTTAAGTGGAGAGAAACTATTAAGGGTTGGTGCTTAGATGGATTTGGGTGTCCTTGTACGGAAAACATAGCAAATTAACATGCAGGTACATCAAACCACTAGGAAGGAAATTATTGCAAGGGGACTTGCAATACAAAAGTAAAGAAATCTTGCTGCAATTGTACAGAGCTTTGGGATGAGAGGATTGTCTTATGAGGAGAGATTGAGTAGATTGGTCCGATATTCTGTGGACTTTTAGTAGAATGAGAGGTTTCTTTTGGGCCTCCTTATCTCGAGAGACAATGGATACGCACCTGGAGGTGGTCAGTGGTTTGTGAAGCAGCGCCTGGAGAGGTGATCTCATTGAAACAGATAAGGTTCCGAGAGGAATTGTCGGAATAGATGCTGATAGGCTGTTTCCGCAGGCTGGAGAGTCTAAAACTAGGGATCATAGTATAGGGTTGGCCATTTAGGACTGTGTTGAGGTGAAATTTCTTCAAACAGGGGATTGTGAATCTTTGGAATTTTCAACCCCAGATGTGGATGCTCAATCTTTGGGCTGGATTTTAAGTACCTGCCACTGGGAGTGGCGGCTGGCAACCCGCATGTACAGGCCATGCGCCACCGAGCCGCCGCGATCTACCGCATGTCAGCTCATTTAAATACCTGGGTCGGCCCACCCCCCAAATCACATGGAGGGGGAGGGCTCTATGATGCTAGCAATGGCGTCAGTAGCCTGTGCGCCATTTTTAAAGGGCAGCCAGCCCTGCTGGTTAATTTAAATTTTTAAAGAAGTATCCCTCCCACAATGTGCCAAATAAAATTCTAATGCCCCTTTCCCCCCAAAGCACTTACCTTGCAAATATGACCATTCCCCCCCAGACTGTATAAAGTTCACAGTTCACCCCTTCCCACCATCACCTACACTGATGATGATAATTTGACCTTGTTCCCCGTCCCCTGATGCTAAAAATCTTATGTTCCCCACTTCCCCACCAGTGTCACGCCAAAGCGCGGGAGTGCTGGCCACCGCTCTGAAGATCGTGGCGGACTCGTAAGATGGCAGGTAAGTGTATTTTAATCTATTAATTTTATTCACTAACATATTTAAATGCAAGCCCCGTTGCCCAGCGGCTGGGGACCCGCCACGGACCTTCGCCGCCAGCGGGAGGGTCAGGCCCATCCCTCCCAGTGTCGGGCTCTGTGGCGGGCCTCTGCCAGAACAATCTTCTGCCCCCACCCCCGCCACAGAGCCAGACATCAGGGAGCCTGTAAAATCCAGCCCTGTGAGTGTATTCAAGATAAATTGTTGGATTCTAAGAGAATGAACGGATATGGGGTTAGGGCAGAAAAGTGGAGTTCAGGTCAAAGATCAGCCATGATTTTATTGAATGGTGGAACAGGCATGAGGGGCGAGCTCCCGCCTCCAGAGCTGCGGACCAATCGGAAGCCTGGCAGCTCTGCAGTACTGGCAATGCCACTGCAGGCCCTGCAATACCAAGGATAGAGAAGACCCCGTGAGCGGTAAGTGGGCTCAGGGTTGCCGGGGTCAGTCAGGCAGGCCCTGGTGATGGGGTGCAGGGTGGTTCTGGTGAGGGTGGGGTTGTCTTCCTTGGTGGGGGGGGCAGTGGTGCGATCGATGCCAGGGGTGTTCTCTTGGGGCCATGGATTACCCCCAAAGGAGTGACCCCCGACACTATTGGAGACCGCCAGGTTTTACCTGTGGCATCTCCACACAGCAATGACCTCCTCTGCCTTCCATTAAATTGAGGTGGAGGTGTGACGAGCATCTTAAGTGGCCATTATTTGGCCATATAAGGGCTTGAATTGACCTGGGGCATACCCATGTACCTTAGTGATGAGTCATCCAGGATTTATAGGATGAGATACTCTAGGAACATAGGAACAGGACTACCCCATTAAGCCCCTCAAGTCTGTTCCACCATTCAATTAGATCATGCCTGATCTGTATCTGAACTCCATTCACCTGCCCTCGTTCTATAACTCTTAATATCCTTTCCTAACAAAAATCTGTCAAGCTCAGTTTTAAAATTTTCAATTGTCCGAGCCTCAACGGCATTTTGGGGGAAAGTGTTCAGATTTTGACTACCTTTTGTGTGATGAAGTGCTTCCTGATATCACCCCTGAATGGCTTAGCTCTAGCTTTAAGGTTATGCTGCCTTGTTCTGGACTTCCTCACCAGAGTAAATAGCTTCTCTCTATCTATGCTATCAACTCACCCAAGGGACAACACCCCCGATGGAGGGCAGAAATAGCAATGGGGGTCCAACGAAGGGCCTTGTCCCTTCAACTATTTGTGCACATATACCCCCAGGTCCCTCTGCTCCGGCACCCCCTTTAGAATTGTATCCTTTATTTTATATTGCCTTTCCTTGTTCTTCCTACCAAAATGTATCACTTCACACTTCTCTGCATTAAATTTCATATGCCACCTATCCACCCATTCCACCAGCCTGTCTAAGTCCTCTTGAAATCTATCACCGTACTCCTCACAAATCACATTACTTCCTCAGCTGCAAATTTTGAAATTGTACCCTGCACACCCAAGTCCAGGTCATTAATAGAGATCAAGAAAAGCAGTGGTCCTAATACCAATCTCTGGGGAACCCCACCGCATACCTTCTCCAGTCCGAAAAACAACTGTTCACCACTACTCTGTTTCCTGTTACTCAGCCAACTGTTCTTTTTATTCCAGGGGCTTCAACTTTGCTGACAAGCCTGTTATGTTGCACTTTTATCATTTCTAAAATCTTTCCCACCACTTGTTACACCCTTGTTTTTTGAACAAGGGTGTAACATTTGCAATTCTCCAGTCCTCTGGTATCACCCCCGTATCTCAGGAGAACTGGACGATTATGGCCAGTGCCTCCGCAATTTCCACTCTTGCTTCTCTCAGTATCCTCAGATGCATCGAATCCGTCCTGGTGACTTATCAACTTTAAGTACAGCCAGGTTTTCTAATAACTCCTCTATCGATTTTTAGCCCATCCAGTATCTCAACTACCTCCTCTTTCACTACAACTTTGGCAGCATCTTCTTCCTTGGTAAAGACAGATGCAAAGTATTCATTTAATAACCTCAGCCCTGCCCTCTGCCTCCATACATAAATACCATTTTGGTCCCTAATTGGCCCCACTCCTCCTTTTACCACCCTTTTTCTATTTGTATGCTTATAGAAGACTTTACACAAATATTAGCGTATCAATTCTTATTGCATTTGTGTGAATTTGCTGTGTCCATTGTCTTAATCCCTTTAAAATAAATGCATCAAAATCCTCCTTCAAATAGCGGACAAAGGAATTTTAGCCAGACATTTTACACTAACGTTCACAGTGGAATATCAAAACCCCAGTGTTTAATATGATTCTACTCATGTGCAAGTGGCTTTTTGAAACACATCCTAAATCCATCAACGTGTGTTCTGATGTGTTAAAACAAAGATCCAAAGAACTCTTCGATTATCACGTTGAAACTCATTTAATTAACACTTCCCACAAATACAAAGAGCAGATACAATCCAGTTTATTTCTCGGTGAGTAGTAATACGGTGCCAGATAATAATGTGTAAAAGAAAAACTGATTCAACTTTAATCTTGTGATTTGTGTCTTCTGAACTCCTCAGTTGTGCTGTTGCTTTGTGCCTCCCTTGTGCTTGTTACCATTCTACATGCCATCCTTAATCACTGTTAACAATATTCTGGTAGAAACAGATGGGATGGAACTGATGTGCTCGCTGCATTTCCAAAAGTGAGATCTCAGCGTTCTTAAACAGTCAGTGGGGATTTATAACAGTAAATTTAAATTAATAAGAACCCAGAGTAATGCATGATTGTGCCCGCCTTCAGGGAGCATGGTAGGCAGTTCTGAACACGCTCATCCATGCCAACTCTTAGACTCATTGAGAGGTATCTGGAAGGCAAATTTACTGGTCGGCAGTTAGAAAGCAAAAGATCTACTCTGGCAAAAAGCAGATGGTACAAAAGGGACCTGCCATGAAGATTCCGTGTATTTACATAATCATTTCAAAGTGATTTAAGTTTTAAGATTAGAAAGGAAATTGATCAAATTTGAACAAAGCAGCTTGTTAATTATCAGGAAGGATTTCATGAAAATGATTGAGTTAGGAGTAAAAAGGGAGTTAGGTAGATCTCCTTCACCCAAAATATAATAACGTAAGTATTAAAATGTTATCTTGATCAGAAGACCATTAATTCACTTAACCTACCTTTCTAAACTTTCCACTATTTTCCTTACTATGGTGCTGGCATTAATATCTCGGATTCCTCTTTCCTAATATGAATTCATGCAGTCCTTTTTAAAACCTGATTTAGTTTCCTAGTCCCGCGCCACTGCTGATGCTTATCGTATAATTCCATCATTCTCTTGCTCGAAAAATGTTACATAAGTTGCCTTTGAAACCATGAACTTTAAGCTGCAGTGCCAAGTCCTTGAATATTGTGCTCGACAGAAAAGCTTTCTTGAATGCAAATTCTCCATACTCGTGAGAATGATCAAGCCCTAGATTTTAAGGAGCTCTTGACGTCGGGATCTGTGGTTGGGGGGGGCCTGAATATGGCCCCTAATGAGGCCTGCCATGGACCTCGGCGCTGACAGGGCCTGGCCTGATCCTCCCAGTGGCGGCGGGCACTTTGGAGGCCCCCCACTCCGCTCGGCGACGGGAGCACAATCAATAAATGCAAATAAAGTAAATTAATAGATTTGCATGGGCTTACCATTAATCTTGATGTCCTGCTGCAAACTTTGGCCTGGTGGCCGGCACTCCCATGCCTTCGTATCCCCATCTGAGGAAACGAGGCGCAACACTGGTGGACAGGGGGGAGGAGGTAGGTTTCTCAGTGCGGGGTTGGGGGGGATGGGCGGAGAATGGAGTCAAATTAATATCATGGGTGTAGGGGATGGTGGGAAGGGTTGTAGTTTAAAGTTTGTGGGGGGAAGGTCAGATGGTAAAGGTGTTTTGGGGGGGAAGGCAAATGATTACTTTAATTGTTATTTGGCGGTGGGAGAGGGGCAAAAGAAATGGATTTATTGAATTTCATTCAATTTCTCTTTAAATATTTAAATTAGCTGGTAGGGCTCACTGCCCTTTAAAAATGGTGTCAGCTCCTGCGCACAGGCAGCTAATGCCATTGCTGGGGAGGACAGCCAGCCCCCTCCATGAGATTGGGGGGAGGGGGCAGCCCTCCCTGGCTATTTAAATGAGAAGCCGCACTTGAGATTGTGACGGCTCTTTGGTGTGCAGCCTGTGCGGGCGGGCACCACCGAAAACGGTGATGGGCACATAAAAATTCAGCCCCAAATAAACTTTATCTTCCTCTGCACCAGAAAGTATCACTCCAGTGTAGACAACTTTTCTTCAAAAGCTGAGCCTCTGAGTTCAGGTATCAACATTATGGCCCTGCTTTGGAATCCCTTCAATAATTCTATATCTTTCCTATAATATGGAGATTAAAACTGAACACAGTACTCCAGTTACAGCCTAACCAAGTACAAATACAACTACGATAGCACTGCGTTGACTATCAAGTCATACCTTTAGCCATACATCCCAAAATGTTATCCGTCTTGTTCACTACTTGCAAGCCCTAAGCCAATTGTTTAATAATCTACCTATAAACATATGAATTAGGAGCAACAGTAGGTCATTTGGCCCTCAAACCTGTTCTGCCATTTGATAAGATCATGGCTGATCTGATTGTGTCCTCAATTCTACTTTCCTGTCTACCCCATAACCTTATACTCCCTTGTCAAACAAGAATCTATCAAGCTCAGCCTTAAAAATATTCAAGGACCCTGCCTCTACTGCTCTCTGGGGAACAGAATTCATCAGACTAATAACCCTCTGAGAGAAAATAGTTCTCGTCATTTCCGTCTTAAATGGGAGACCCCTTATTTTTAAACTGTGTCCGCTGGTTCTAGTCTCTCTCCGAAGGGCAAACATCCTTTCAGCATCCACCCTGTCAAGTCCGCTCAAGATCTCATATGTTTCAATAAGATCACTTCTCATTCTTCTAAATGCCAATGGATACAGGCTCAACCTATCCAACCTTTCTTCATAAGATAACCCCTTCATCCCAGGAATCAGTCGAGTGAACCTTCTCTGAATTTCTTCTAATGCAATTATATCCTTTCTTAAGTAAGGAGGCAAAAAGTGTACACAGTACTTCAGATATGGTCTCACCAGTGCCCTGTAAAACTGCAGCAGAATTTCCCCACTTTTATCTCCATTCCCCTTGTAATAAATGACAACATTGCTTTTGCCTTCTTAATCACTTGCTGTACCTGCATACCAACATTTTGTGATTCATGTATCAAGACACCCAGATCCCTCTGCACCACAAAATTCTGCAATCTCTCTCCATTTAAATAATATACTGCTTTTCTATTCTTCCTGCCAAAGTGGACAAGTTCACATTTTCCCACATTATACTCCATTGCTATATTTTTGCCCAGTCACTTAACCTATCTATATCCCTTTGCAGACTCCTTATGTCCTCTTCATAACTTACTCTCTGACCTATCTTTGTGTCATCAGCAAATTTAGCAACCATACATTATGTTCCTTTATCCAAGTCATTGATATAGATTGTAAATAGTTGAGGCTCCAGCACTGATCCCTGTGGCACTCCACTAGTTACAGGTTACTGACCCAATAATAACCCATTTATCCCTACTCCCTCTTAGCTAACCAATCCTCTATCCATGCTAATATGTTACCCCCACACCATGAGTCTTATTTTGTGTAGTAACCTTTGATGTGGCACCTTATCAAATGCCTTTTGAAAATCCAAGTATACCACATCTACAGGTTGCCCTTTATCCACGTTGCTTGTTACTTCTTCAAAGAACTCTAATAAATTAGTCAATCACAATTTCCCTTTCACAAAACCATGTTGACTCTGCCTGATTGCTTTAAGATTTTCTAAGTGCCCTGCTATAACCTCCTTAATAATAGATTCTAACATTTTACCTATGATAGATGTTAGGCTAACTGATCTGTAGTATCCTGCTTTCTGTCTCCCTCCTTTCTTGAATAGAGGAGTTACATTTGCTATTTTCGAACCTGATAGGACCGTTCCAGAATCTAGGGAATTGTGAAAAATTAAAAGCAATGCATCTACTATCTACCCAAATACATCTAATCGCTTTCCTGCTTTGTTACCTCAAGCACATTGCCATTTAATATGTAACCCGCATTCTTGATTCTTCAAGCTAATCTCATGACTTTGCATTTATTGATACTGAACTCCATCTACTACCCATGTGGCACTGAGCAAGTATGTTCAGACATTTGGATTGTTGAACATTGGATTGATTGATCGCTGGATCTGCACCTATTATGGTGTCCTCTGCAAACTTAGAAATCTTGAGTAATATTTCATCCTTTAGATTATTTACCAAAGTTCTAGACATGAGTGCTATTGACACCAGCCCCTCTGGGATTCATTTGCCAACTAATATCAATCATAACATATCTCCACTCACCATCACCCTTTGTTATCCACCCAAATGATCCCTTATGCCATTCTTCATCAATGCCTTGAACACTTTCCCCATAATTTATGTAAGGCTTACGGTGTGCAATTTGAAGGTTAGCCCTTCTTTTTAAGGATGGAAGTCATATTCGCTACTTTACAACTCATTGATATGTTACCTGCTTCCAATATGTTTCAAAATATATTGATGAGGGGATTTACAATCACTCCAGTCAACTCCACCAGCATCCTTGCAAGGAAATTTTCAGAGCCTAGAGCTTTGTTTACCTTCAACTTACTTAATCTTTCTTCTATCCCTTTCCCTGTGATACGAAAGATTTTCAATCTGCTCTTTCTTTATATTCCTCTCCCAATCGAGGCATCTCTTTCTCCTTCAACAGTTAAATCAGTGCAAAATAATTGTTTATTTATTGTGCCACCTCCCTGTCCTCACACACTATCTCTCATATTTCCACGTTCCATCTCCTGTCAATTTCTTTGCCCTCCCTTTTCATCCATTTTAATCCTATTCTCCAGTTTCGTGCTTGAAACTGCCCCCACAATGCAAAAGAAATCTCCTTAAGTCATTTCTATTTTCCCTCAACATCACCTTTAAATAGTTCTTCCCACATTTTCCTTTCAACAGCGATTTGCTCCATGAGATCTAATTTCTTGGACAGTTTTTATTATCTGTTCTGTCCTCGTTTCAATCTTAAAATTAAAAATGTATGATCATTAGACCCCAAATTCTCCATCACTTCAACTCTGCATATACTTCTGTCAACACTAGTGAGGAATAATTCCAATGTGGCCTTCCCACAGGGGTTCTCTGGTGCATACAGATTGTCCCTAATGTAAGAACCAGTCTGTCAGAAAGATTAAAAAGCCTCATAATTACAATTGAATCCTGCAAATTCATGTTTTATTTATGACCTCCCACAGCTATACACCCACCATCAAAATTAATAGACTTGTGGATTATGCCATAGAGAAGAACTTTAATAAATAAATAGTTCTGATACAATGTCCCTTTTCATTTCAATGCTTTTTGAGATAAAAAGAATGCAGGGATATAGTGAGAAGGTGGATGATCAGGGTTGATCAAGAAATAAAAGAGCCACCTTGTTCAGCCAAATGGTCTTTGCCTATTTTTAAAAATTCATTCATGGGATGTGGGCATTGCTGGCTAGGCCAGCATTTATTGCTCATCCCTAATTGCCCTTGAGAAGGTGGTGGTGGTGAGTTGCCTTCTTGAACCGCTGCAGTCCATGTGGGGTAGGTACACCCACAGTGCTGTTAGGAAGGGAGTTCCTGGATTTTGACCCAGTGACAGTGAAGGAACGGCAGTATAGTTCCAAGTCACGATGCCGTTTGGCTTGGAGGGGAACTTGCAGGCGGTGGTATTCCCATGCATTTGCTGTTCTTGTCCTTCTAGGTGGTTCTCAGTTTTCATCTTCTCACATAGAAGTCTCATTATCTGTGCCTTTTTCTACATATTCATTTCTTTCCTTGCATATCTATAACCTAGAGTTCTGGTGAATGTCTCTCATGGGAAATCTTCCGAACTAAACACAAGGTAAGAAGGAATAGACAACACAAGTAGAGTGGTTAGAAATTGACATTTCATACTTTAAAGCACACATTTAGTATTCAAAAAGAATAGTTTATTGATCATAATACAGTGTAAAGAAGTTCTGCTGGAACATGGCTCATCTTACACAACAAGCCAACTTCTACCATTAGTATTGACATCCTGTCAGAAGGCAACAGTGGCTGACAGATAACAACCAAGTAAGTGGAACATGGGCAAGATTGAGGATGTGAATTTTAACAAAGCCTGTAGAGTGAACTTCTACAGTTAAAGGAAAAGACAGAAACAACTTTCAGTACAATGAGATATAAGACTAGAAGTTTTGCTAGAATCATAGAAACAGAAATAGGCCATTTGGCCCCTCAAGCCTATTTCACCACTCAATAAGATCATGGCTGATCTGTGACGTAACTCCATATACCCACTTACAAAAATCTATCATGCTCAGTTTTAAAATAATTGATCGAGTATCTATGGTTCTATCAATTGACTTTGGCGGAAGAGACTTCAAAACTTCTACCACTCTTGGCATGTAGAAGTGTTTCCTAATTTCACTCCTCAAATGTCTAGGTCTAATTTTTGGACTCTGCCCGCTTGTCCTAGATTCCCCAACCAGCAGAAACAGTTTCTCTCTATCTACCCCATCTGTTCCCCTTAATTTCTTGAAACCATTGATCATCAATCATAATCCAGTGAATACAAACCTAGTTTGTATAATCTCTCCTCATAATTTAACAATTGGAGTCCAAGTATTAATTTACACTGGACATCCTCCAAGGCCCATAAATTCTTTCTAAGGTGAGGTGCCCAGAACTGCTCGCAGTACTCCAGATGTGGTTTAAGCAGGTCTTTATATAGCTTTAGCATAACTTCCTTGTATTCTAATCCTCTAGATATAAAGGCCAGTATTCAATTAGCCTCTTTGATTATTTTTTGTACTTGTACATGACATCTTAATGATTTATGTACATTGTCCCCCAAGTCCCTTTGTACATCCACTGTTTCTAGCTTTTCGTCATTTAGAAAGTACCCTGTTCTATCCTTCTTAGGTCTGAAATGGACGACCTCATATTTGCCTACATTGAAATCCATTTGTCACAGTTTTGCCCATTCACTTAATCTATTAGTATCAATTTGTAGTTTTACACTTCCATCGACACTGCTTATAATGCCTCCTATCTTTGTGGCATTGGCAAACTTGGTTATGTTGCTTTCTGTCCCATCATTTAAGTTGTTCATAAATAGTAAATAGTTGAGGTCCCAACACAGATCCTTGCAGGACACCACTAGTCTCATCCTGCTAATTAGAGTTTCTGCGCATTAGCCTTACCATCTGTCTTCTTCCGTTTAGCTAATTTCCCAACCAGGTTGATAATTTTTCTTCAATTCCACGAGCTTCAATTTTAGCTAACAGTCTTTTATGAGGAATTTTATGAAATGTCTTCTGGAAGTTCATATAAATAACATCCATAGATATTCCCCTGTCCACTACGTTAGTCGCCTCTTCAAAAAATTCTACCAGGTTTGGCAGGCATGCCCTACCCTTTACTAATCCATGCTGGCTCTCTTTGATCAACTGAAAATTTTCAAAATGTTCCGTCACCCTATTCTTAATTATTGAGTCTAGTAATTTCCTGACAATGGTGTTGAACTAACTGGTCTAAAATTCCCTGGTTTCTCTCCCTCACCTTTCTTAACTAGCAGAGTGACATGCACAGATTTCCAATCTAAAGGAATGGTTCCCACATCAAGAGAACATTGGAAGATTACAATTAGGGCATTTACTATGTTCGCACCTACTTCCTTTCAAACCCTGGAATGGAAACCATACGCTCCTAGGGATTTGTCACTCTTCAGTGCCATTATTTTCTTCATTACTGTTATTTTGTTTACATTAATTTTGGTGAGTCCCTGCCCCTGATTCAATATTGGTTTCCTTAGGATGTCCAGCGTGCTAACGTCTTCCTTTACTATAAGCCATACAGCATAACAGGAGGCCATTCAGCCCATTGTGCCTATATTGGCTCTTTGACAGAGCTATCAAATTAGTCCCACTCACTTGCTCTTTCCCCTTGGTCTTCAAATAGATCCTTTTCAAATATTTATTCAATTCCCGTTTGAAAGTTACTATTAAATCTGCCTCCAGCTTCCTTTCAGGCAGTGAATTCCAGATCATAACAACTCATTGTGTTAAAAAAAAATCTCATCTCCCCTCTTTTACCAATTACCTTAAATCTATGTTTTGTGTTCAGCAGTTACACAGCCAAATTGCAAAGAGACAAAAAGGCCGGATGTCTGCGAATGTTTTCGGCCCTCCCCACCCTGGACTAAATTAGAAGGTGTCGGGAAGGCGATGGGCACTCTACCCCTTGCCTTCCGATGCAATTTTATGGATCCCCCCTCACCACCTGCCTCTATCCCTACTTCTAGGGGACCGAAAGTTTTAATTCCCACTCTTTTGTAATTGAATCTGAAAATCGGAACATACTGTCCAATGATTGACCATTTTGTGGAATTGCTTTCAGCAGTTGAAGTAGGCGTGCGCTTAAGAAATGGTGATCCTTTCACCATCCTGCGAAAAAACAAACAAAACAAAACAAATCTACATAATGTACTTCACTAATGAACCAAGCTGGATCAGAATCTACGGGTCAAAAGCCTGCTTCAAAAATAATACACAAAATGCATAACATAAGTTTATAGTATTTCCTATAGAGCTGCTTTTTGAGTAAGAAAAAAGAATTTAGGGTATTGCACCTGAGAATGTTGTTGTCCTTTGTTGTTTGATATTTTGAAGAATAGCGAATTGGAAGAGAACGTATTCCAAGGGACTTCAAAACACAAACTTTATAAATGACATAAAAGCCATTAGACATCTGTGAATTGTAAGAAGGCTTCTCATCTGTCACATTTATTATCTGCTATCTTGAAAAGCTGAATTCATGTTGTGTCAATACAACACACTATGAACCACTGGTGTGAAAATCTATTTAAAAAGTGATTGATGAATTCTGTTCCCCGATGCTTTGTTCTCTTGATGGATGTAATGATAAACTCAAATGTCTCACAAACTCCAGTCATCAACTTGTGCATATGCATCAGATGCACCCTGTCTGCTGTGTCAATTGTTTATGAAACAAAACTTGATTGAACTGAGACAAAATTAATGTCATTGAGTTACTTGGGGCTGCATTTTATTGTGGCAACGGGGGTCCCTGTGGCAGGCTGGAAGGCAGGGAGACACCGTGTCTCAGCCCTCCGTTAGCCTGACAAACCCATTTGATGGTGCCCACCGTTGGGGATGCCGTCTCTTTAAGAAATGAGCTCCCACTTCCAGAGTTGCAGGCCGATCAGAAGGCCGGCAACTCCGCAGTACGACAGTACCACTGGGAGCAGTGACCGCTACCGGTACTGCAGGAGGCCCTGCAGTACAAAGATGTCCGGAGACCCCAGGAAAGGTCAGTGGGGTTGTGGTCACCTTTCCCATTCAAGTAGGCTCCAGTGACGATGTGGGGTTGGCGGGGGCGGTGGGGGGGGGAGGGTTTGGTGAGGGTGGGGTGCTGTCTTCCCGGGAAGGTTCCAGAATCCGCTGCCAAGGTGCAAGGTACCCTCCAGGGGCCCTGGATTGCCCCCAAAGGAGGGACCCCCCCCACCCCCGAGTCCACTTGGAGGCCACTAGGCTTTACCAAATAGCGTCTCCCCACTTAAGGGCCTCAATTGGCCTAGGGTAAAAAGTCCGACCTCGGCCTTCCCTGTCCCGGACAAAATGGCAGGGGCCCAGGCAACATCGGGAATGACACCCCCTGCCATTTTGTTTGCTCTCCCGCCTCTGCTCTAGATTTTCAGTGTTGGGATCTTTTAATATCAGTGATAGCTTGCTAGAGGCCTCCGTTCTGGGACAGAATACATTATTGAGGCATTGCCCAATTGTTAGAGATACTGTCCTTTGGATGAGATAATGGCCTAGATTTTGCCGCATATTTAGCAGCGTGTGAACACACATCATTATTAATGTGCAAATTGGCCAGCAATTCGGCTTCTTGGCATTTCTTTGTGGACGAAGATTTTGGGAAGGTTGGAGTCATCGGCTGCAGGCCCACTGGTGGCTCGTCAGACCTATCCGTGACCAGCAGATTCTCCCACAGCAGGTACAAGTGAAGGTGTAGTCGCTGCTGGGGGAAATTGGATGTATCCTTCTCCTCCTTTTCTCTTTCATGCTGGTTCTTCACCCAGTCTCAAAGGTGTCTGTATCCCTCCTGATGTAGCATCTCCAGGCATCACAATCTATGGCCTGTACTTCCCACTGGCGATGGTCAATGTGGCACACAGAGAGGGACTTCTTCAGGGAGTCCTTGAAGCATTTGCATGGGGCCCCCCTGTTCCTTTTACCCGTGGTCAGCTCTCCATACAACACTATCATGGGCAGGCGACTGTCGTCCATCTGGGCAACGTGACCCGCCCAACGCAGTTGGCTTTGCAGGAGGATGGCCTCGATGCTGGTGATATTGGCTGTTTCCAGGACTTCAATGTTTGAGATGCGGTCCTGCCAACGGATCTTGAGGATGCTGCGGAGGCAGCGCTGATGGAAGCGCTCTAGAAGGTGAACATGCAGTTTAGGACCCATGAGTCGGCGCCTTACAGAAGGGTGGTGAGGACCATGCCTTTGTACACTTTGAGTTTGGTCTGTGCTCTGATGCTGTGGTTGCTCCACACATGTTTATAGAGTCTGCCGAATGTACTGTTTGCTTTTGAGAGCCTATTGTCCATTTCCTTGTCCATGGTGGCATTAAATGAGATGACGGTCCCCAAATAAGTAAATTGCTTGACAGCACTCAGATCAGTTCCCTCGATGACATTGCTTGGTGGTCGATATTCCTCTTGGGATGCAGGCTGATACAGGGCTTCAGTTTTCTTTAAACTGATTTTTAGTCCAAAGAGTTGTGCCGCCTCGGAAAAATGTGTTGTTATACGTTGCAGGTCTGACTGACTGTGGGCCAAGAGAGCACAGTCATCGGCAAAAAGAAGTTCACGGATGAGTTTTTCTTGTGTCTTTGTGAGAGCCTGAAGACGTCTGAGGTTGAAAAGGCCTCCCTCAGTCCAGAAGCGTAAGTAAACACCCTCCTTTAGATCTTCTGTTGCTTGCTGCAGCATCATGCTGAAAAAGATGTGAATAAGGTCAGGGCCAGCACACATCCCTGCTTCACACCATTGGAGATTCGGAAGGGACTTGAGAGGTTGCTGTTTTGCTTGACTTGCCCGTACTGATTTTCATGAAACTGCTTCACCATGGCCAGAAACCTGGGTGGGCTTCCAAGTTTTTCAAGGATTTCAAGGATTTTCCAAAGTCCATCTTTGCTCACAGTGTCAAATACCTTGGTAAGGTCTACGAAAGTGATGTACAGGCCTTTGTTTTGCTCACGACACTTTTCTTGTAATTGTCTGAGTGCAAATACCATGTCTGTGGTGCCTCTGTTTGCTCTGAAACCACACTGGCTCTCTGGGAGGTTTTCTTCCGCAATGGTAGGCACAAACCTGTTCAGAAGTATTCTAACCAGGATTTTCCCAGCAATAGAAAGGAGGGTGATCCCACGCTAGTTGGAGCTGTCTGATTTTTCTCCTTTGTTTTTGTACAAGGTGATGATAACGGCATCACAAAGATCCCGTGGAATCCTGCCCTGTTCCCAACAGGCCGTGAAAAAATCATGGAGCTTGGTGTATAGGGCAGGGCCACCATGCTTCAAGGCTTCAAGTGGAATTCCATCAGCTCTGTGGACTTTGTTGCTCTTCATCTGGTTGATGGCGGTCACAGTTTCCTCCAGAGTTGGGCTCACATCCAGTTCTCCTTTGACAGGCCGTTGTTGGATGCGATTGATGGCAGTATCCTGTATTGTGCACTTGACACTGAAGAATGTTTCAAAGTGCTCCGAGCAGCGATCCAGTACTGACTCCTTGTTGGTGTGTAGGATCCTTCCATCGGTGCTCCTCAGGGGGTTTTGGGTTTGATCTGCTGGTCCATTGACAGATTTTAGTGCTTCATAGAAACTTATGTCGCCTGTACAGTTGAGTTTTTTCCGTAAGAGCAATCCACTAGTCATTTTGGACGTTCTCAGTTTACATTGAAGGGCGCTGCATGCTTGACAGTAGGCTGTCTTTTACTCTAGGCTGGTTGGCTGAGCCAGGTGAGCCTGACGAGCTGACCTTTTTCTTTGTAGCAGACCTTGAATTGCCTTGTCATTTTCACCAAACTAGTCCCTATTCTTCTTGGTGCTGGGTCCAATAACCTCATTGGAAGTTTCCAGTACTGCAGCTTTGATGTGTTCTCAGAGTTCTTCTGGAGTGGAATCAGCAGTGAGATCAGGATGACTGGTCTGTAAGGGTGCTTGATATCTATCTCTGCAATATGATGTGTGCAGGTTGCTGACTCGAAATTTCTTTTGATGGGTTGTCTCTAAACCTGTTCTTGGGCTTAGGCTTGAAGTGGTAGTTCAGCTTTGAACGAATGAGCCAGTGGTCTGTATGACAGTCAGCACTGGGCATGACTCTAGAATGCAGGACGTCCTTTAGGTCACACTGGCGCAACAAGATGTAATCTATCAGCTTCCGGTGTTTAGAGCAGGGGTGCATCCATGTGGTCATGTAGCGATCTTTTTTTTTTGAAAGAAGGGGTTGGTTATGGACAGCTGCTTTTCTGCACAGAGTTCCAAGAGTAAACTACTGTTTTCATTACAGTTGGCCCACGCTGACATTGAAATCGCCAAGGATGACAATTTTGTCCTTGGGAGGGGCATTCTGGATGAGTTCACGTAGATCTGTGTAGAACTTATCTTTGTCAGCTGGGTTAGTCTTCAGATTTGGAGCATAAACACTGATGAGGGTTGCATGCTGCTGGTCTTGGAGGGCGAGGCGAAGGGACATGATGTGTGCAGAATGGCCGATTAGCAGGCTTGAAAGTTTAATGGCAACAATCTTCTTCACCATGAAGCCAACTTGTAGTGAGGAAGAAATACCCCGAGAATTACAAATCACCACAAGTTGCTGGATGATTTGCACCACTCTGCCATTAGCTTTGCGAAAATGGTATTTCACCCTTAATGTTCCCATGAGTTTCATGATGTTGCTGCATTTGCACAGTAATTACCCATTAAACTCACCACAGAAAGTTAAGACTAGTAACTAACAGCATAAGTATCCTTTTAATGATGTGATAATTGTCAATGTCTGCCAGTCTCTTGCTCAGAAAGTGAACAACTAGAAGTGTGGAGCCCCATTCCTTCAGGTTGTAAATCATTTCAAAAATGTCAACTTTTTAATTTTTAACCTTCTTACTTTTCCTTTCTTTCCCTCTTTTTATTTCTCTTTCTGTACCTGATTTAACATTGAATTCACCACTTTAATTCTCCCCTCTTCTCACTCCTTCTTCTGTTTGTTTCTCAATCCTTAAATCTCATTGATTAAGGAGATAAACAGCTTATCCTGCTGTTCACCAAGGTCCCAGATACCCTGCTACCCTCACTGTGCTGCTATCAACTCGCACTTCCAGCAAATCTGTGGGTAAAAAAATTTAAAACCTACAGACGCGGCTAATTAATGTGCTACACTGCGAGACGCCCTGCTCTCGCAAAATTTGAGCCATTGAACTGAGATTCCAGTCTACCTGTCCGGGTGCACGTTAAAAAGATCCACGGGCCTGTTTGGAGAAAAGCAGAAAGGTTTCTTGTTGTCATGAACTGCATTTTCCTTTCAAACAACACCACTAAAAATAAATAAACTAGTTATTCATCTCAGTGCTGTTTGTGGGTTGGTGATGGTGCAGAATCATTGTCATGTTATCTTACATAATAACAGTAATTGAACTTCAAAAGTGATTTGTATTGTGAAGGAGTTTGAGATATTTTGTCATAATAACATGCTCTATAAATTTAAATATTACATTATATTTATTTATCTATTATATTTAAATGCTCCTCAGTGGAACATTTAGAATTGTGGGTATTAAAAGGGGCACAAAGTAAAAATATTTATTTTATATCACAATGCCATCTCGTCCCCATTTTCTTATTTTTAATGAAACATTACAGTTAATTTTGAGCAGTGTTACAAACCATTCTCTTGGGTAACTTGTAAAGATTTTTAGATGGTGAGTTTCTGCCAGCCCTACAACCCTTTGAGATCTCTGCATTTCTCTAATTCTGACTTCTGGGGCATACCCGACACTCTTCGCATCACCATTAGTGGCCGTGTCTTCAGCTGCCTGGGCCCTAAACCCTGGAATTCCCTCATGTACAATGAGAGCCATGCTGTTGCCAGAAACATCGTGGAGCAAACTATTATAATTCTCAAACAACAGTTCCGTGGCCTTGGCTGCTAGGTGGAGCCCTACAATACTCATCGGAGTGTGTCTCCAAGTTTGTCATGGTCTGCTCCATCCTCCAGAACGTTGTTCTCATGAGGGCGCTATTCTCGACACCAGGTCTTTGGTGTGGACCTCGGGAGGAGGAGATCGGGCTGTCTGTGAGTGGTCATCTGGTTTTCCCTAAAATTTCATCTCAACATCACATCTGTTCCAGAATTCCCCACCTTACCATTCCTCTGCTATTGACCATCACATGGCCCTCTTGGCCAAAACCCTGAAATAAAAAACACCATAAAAAAATTTCACAACAATTTTATCCAATTTTATTCCAATAATACACACAAAGCTCAACTATTTACCCTTGTGCATTCATTTAGTGCCTGTCTTGCAGGTGCCTTTGCCTGGCTTAGTGCTCCTACACAGTATTATCCCAATGACTGCAGCATGGCTGTTGGAAGGCTGCTGACTTTCACTGACAGAGACTGCAGATGACCTTACAAGGTACCCTTGGGCAGCTCTGGGTCTTAAGGGCCTGGCTTTGGACTGCATCACCGCAGCATGGGTGACAGCAGTCTGGGCTGGCTGGCTGACAGGCAACAGCAAGGGCACTAATGTAGTGGTACTGGGAGTATGAATGCTGTCATCCTGAGAGAATGGACAACATGTTGGTGCTCCACAAAGCCATCACCGCTCCTATGGGACGGTTTCTCAGCAATCCGAGTAATCTGCTGGAGCATAGATTGCTGCCCCTTTGAGTACTGGTATCCGCAGCCATGATGACAGCAGTCTGAACCCGCATGGCAACAAGCATGGAACTCATGACTTCAGCCTGAGCTTCCCCTACAGCACTGAGACATTAGGTGGCATTTGCTCGTGCTGCAGTAGAAGCTGAGACGTCAGCCACCAGATGCTGCATCACAGCTGGATCTGCAATTACTGACATGGAGTCAGTCACCACTTCCAAAGTGGAAAGGATGGGCTCCAAGCTTTGCGTGATGCCCTATGCCAAATTGAGCCACACACTCCTCCATGTTCCTTGACAGTGACAGGAGGCTGTCTGCCAGGCCTGCCAAGGCATCAAGCATCTCGATGTGCATGACCACCAGCATTCTCCTGTATGCTGCCACATCAAAGTCCTCACTTGAATCCTTTGCAGCAGAATCCGACTATGACCTTGCCCTCTGGGGTGTTAAAAGCTTGTTATGGAAGGATAATGCTGGAGCCTATCTTTACTCAGTTTCATATTTATTGTACAGAATAAAAGGATTACAAGCACAGAGCTCCTCACTCAAACCCTTCAGCAGTCTCAGTAAGACTCTCCTTATAAATGCTCAAGTAAGACCCCAATTAACACCCTCCACCTGCATATAATCAAACAATTGATACACAATTAACTGATTAACACGGGGAGCTAGCGCACAAACTGACCTTTCCCACTGGCCTTGCTGCAACCCACTTAGGCCCAGTGACTCACCATGTGTTGATTCCACCTTTACACTACCTTCTAAAGTACAAGCAGTGCCAGTACCTGAGCTGGAAGCTGCGAGTGTCAGGTCAAGTAAAGTTCTTCATTAGATGTCTGCTCTTGCTTGTGCCTTTCATGGTCAGGTTGGACTGGCTGGCCAAGTGGCAAATCTTGGGTTCCTCAAAGCAGAAATTCAGAGGAGGAGGGTTAGGATTAGAGAAGGGGGGTTGGTGGTGGGTAGTCAAAAGCAGGAGGTCTATAGTCCAACCATCTGTAGCTTGCACCTCCTTTGTGCCAGATAGCAGGATCTGGGTGAAGTGGGATTTGAGAATGTGCATAAGGTGGGAACATGCCATCACCCTGAATGCTTTCAGCAACATCAGATTCAACGGCCTTAGTCATTGCCACCCTATGACGTGGAGGACCGTCTTCTCCAAGGGGCTGAGGAGATGCAGACGTGTCTGCCCCTTGCTGGTTTTCCGCTGCTGCCTCCTGTTATGTTTGACCTTATCATGCAAGAGAGAGGGAAAAGTCTTAGTGAGTGTTTTGCGATGTGTTTGAGTGACGTGCCTGTCATAGCTGAATAGCTAGAAGTATGTGGAAATTACAAGATGTGATTGTGAGGCTTGCAGCATTCATTAGTGTGCAAGTGTGAGGTAGAGCATCTGAATGTTAGGCATGAATGCTGATTGCTGACTGACGGGGCTATGGTGTATTGAACAATGTGAAAGGTTGGTGGTACAATAAGTAGGGGATGTCATTGGAAGGTGCAGTCACTGACCTTGACCACTTGGGTGAGGTCATTGAACTTTTTTTGGCACTGCAGCCAGTTCCCCCAGGCCAGACTCCTGGAATTCACCTCCCAGACAGCTTGCAGGGTATGCCTTGAGTGCCTCATAGCCCTCTGTGCAAATATGGCCTCTCTCCTTTTGACCTGCATTATTAAGGCCTCCAGGTCTACATCAGAGAACCTGGGAGACCTCTCTTTGGCCTGTTACTCCATCAGTAGCCTTCCTGCTTCCCTAAAAGACTTTAACGAACAGTTCTACCAGCTGCTGCTGAATGCACCTTCCCTTTAAGAGGGGCAGGTTGCCTTTAAGTTATGCTAGCCTCGCATGACCCCTTGCTGAGCGTGCAGCTAGGCAGCAAAGTGTTTTGTGCTGGACCACATGCCACAATCATTGAGATGAGCCAGCAGCATGAAGTTTTGTGTTGCCTGCATCACCTCAACCGGGCAGGGGGTAATCGTGCATCATAATTCCCGTAGCCGCGAACGGTCCTCATTGAATCTTTAGATTCTTATCTTTGAGCGCTTCGACTTTCCAGATCACCTTCTCACTGGGTGTTCTGGATTGATGGATTTACCCAACAATTTGTGCTGTGGCAGACATTGTTTAATCTGAGTATCAGTTCTGAAAACTTCCTCCTTTCTCTTAGGAAAATAAAGATAAACCTGGGATATTTTAATAAAATTCTATTGCACCAGTCAGCATATCAGAATCATCAGGAGTATAAACAAAAATATGTTTAATCGTGTTTGCAGCAGATAAGTAAGAATGGCACACCATCCAGCGCAAACTGATTAGGGTGGTTTATTTTTGAAGTCACTGAGAATAGGATCTTCTTAGTGATGTTCGCTAATAGCTATTGTATTGGGTGATTTCGGGTTGCGGATGAGATTAAATGAAAGGAGGGCCATTTCACTGATGGGAGAACTGATGAATTCTGCTTTAGTAGTTGGGTGAGTTGGTCTGGAAGCAATAACATTGCAGTTCTACCAAGGGAATTCACCCCCTGTATATTATAAAAGGCTTAATTTTCAAAGTGAAACACAGTAACTCTCTAAAACCTGCAGGAAAGTTCACAGAATCACAGAATTGCAACATCACAGATGGAGGTCATTCAGCCCATTGTGCCTTCTCTCCGAATGAGCAATTCACCTAATGTAATTCCCCTGTCTGCTCCCTGTAATCCTGCATATCCTTCCTTTCCAGGTAACTATCTAATTCCCTTATGAATGTTTCAATTGAACCTACCTCCACTGCAGTTTCTGGCAGTGCATTCCAGATCCTTGATTGCTTGATAGAAGTTTTTCCTCATGTCGCTTTTGATTCTTTTGACAATCACTTTAAATCTGTGCCCTCTCGTTCTTGATCCTTTCATGAGTGGGAACAGTTTTCCCTACCCACTCTGTCCAGACCACTCATGATTTTGAATATCTGTATCAAATCTCCTCTCTGCCTTCTCTTCTCCAAGGCAAACAGTCCTAACTTCGGAACATAGGAACATAGGAGCAGGAGTAGGCCATTCAGCCCCTCGAGCTTGCACCACCATTCAATACGATCGTAGCTGATCATCCACCTCAATGCCTTTTTCCCACAGTATCCCCATATCCCCTTATGTCATTTGTATTTAGAAATCTGTCAATCTCTGCTTTAAAAATATTCAATGACTGAGCTTCCACAGCCCTCTGGGGTAAAGAAATTTCTCCTCATCTCGGTCCTAAGTGGCTTCCCCCTTATTTTCAAATTGTGTCCCCTGGTTCTAGACTCGCCAACCAGAGGAAACATCTTACCTGCATCTACCCTGTCTATCTCTTTAAGTATTTTGTAGATTTCAGTGAGATCACCTCTCATTCTTCGAAACTCTAGACAATACATGCCCAGTTTCTCCAAGCTCTCTTCATAGGACAGTTCCGCCATCCCAGGAACAAATCTGGTGAATCTTCATTGCACTCCCTCTATGGCAATAATATCCTTTCTAAGGTAGGGGAACCAAAAATGCACAGTACTCCAGGTGTGGTTTAACCAAGGTTCTAAACAATTGAAGCAAGACTTCGCTTCTCCTGTACTCAAATCCTCTTGCGATAAAGGCTAACACACCATTAGCCTTCGTAATTGCTTGCTGCACCTGCATGTTAGCTTTCAGTGACTTATTGACAAGGACACCCAAGTCCCTTTATACATCTGCGTTTTCTAATCTCTTACGATTTGAGTAATACTGTGCACATCTATTCCTCCTACCAAAGTGGATAACCTCACATTTCTTCACATTATGTTCCATCTGCCATCTTCTTGCCCACTCACTGAGTCTGTCCAAATCCCCTTGAAGCTTTGCATCTTCCTCACAACACACATTCCCATCTAGTTTTGTGTCATCCGTGAACTTGGAAATATTATATTTGGTCACCACAGCCAAATCATTGATATATATTGTGAACAGCTGGGGCCCAAGTACTAATCCTTGCAGAACCCCACTAGTCACAGCTGCCCACTGTTTATTCCTACTCTCTGATTTCTGCCTGTTAACCAATCCTTAATCCATGCCAGTATATTACCTCCTATCTCATGTGCTTTAATTTTGCTAACCAACCTCCTGTGGGGGACTTTATTAAAAGCCTTCTGAAAATCTGAGTATACTACATCCACAGACTCTCCTTTATCAATTCTGTTAGTAACATCTTCAAAAAAACTCCAACATGTTCGTCAAACATGATTTCCCATTCAGAAATCCATGTTGACTATGCCCAATCAGATCATTATTATCCAAGTGTCCATTTATCCTTTAGAATAGATTCTAACATTTTCCCTAATATTGATGTAAGGCTAACAGGTCTGTAATTCCCTGTTTTCTCTCTCCCTCCCTTCTTAAATAGTGGGGTGACATTTGCTACCTTCCAATCTGCAGGAACCATTCCAGAATTTATAGAATTTTGGAAGGTGATCACCAATGCATCCACTATCTCCATAGCTACCTCTTTCAAAACTCTGTGATGTAGAATACCAGGTCCTGGGGACTTATCAACATTCAGCCCCATTAATTTCTCCAATACAATCTTCTTACTAATACTAATTTCCTTTGATTCCTCATCCATTATAAATTGCCCCTAGTATAGGTAGGTGGTAGGGAAATATAGGGACAGGTGGGGATGTGGTAGGAATATGGAATTAGTGTAGGATTAGTATAAATGGGTGGTTGATGGTCGGCACAGACTCGGTGGGCCGAAGGGCCTGTTTCAGTGCTGTATCTCTACAAAAAAAAATTCTCCCTCGTCCCTTGGGTCTCTAATTCTGGGAGATTTCTTGTATCTTCCTCAGTGAAGACAGGCATCAAGTAATTATTTAACTTCTGCAATCTATCTTCAGAACTGAAGTTCCTCATTCCTGGAACCAATCTCGTGAATCTTTTCTGTACTCTCTCCAATGCCTTCACTTCTTCCCTAAAGTGCAGCGTCCACAACTGGACGCAATACTCCAGTTGAGGCCGAACTAATGTCTTATACATGTTTAACATAATCTCCTTGCTCTTGTACTCTATGCCCCTATTAATAAGGGCTAGGAAACAGTATGCTTTATTAGCCGCTCTCACAATCTGTCCTGCCACCTTCAATGATTTATGCACATATTCCCCCAGGTCCCTCTACACTTGAACCCCCTTTAGAGTTGTACCCCTTATGTTACATTGTCTCTCAATGTTTCTCCTAACTAAATAAATCACTTCACATTTCTCTGCATTGAACTTCATCTGCCCCATTCCACCAACTTGTCTATTGCCTTTTGAAGTTCTACACTATCCTCCTCACAGTTCGCAATGCTTCCAAGTTTCATATCATCCACAAATTTTGAAATTGTGCCCTGTATACCAAGGTCTAGGTCATTAATATGAGGAAGAGCAAGTGTCCCAACGCTGACCCCTGGGGAACTCCACTACAAACATTCTTCCAGCCCGAAAAATATCCATTAACCACTACTCTCTTTTTCATGTCACTAAGCCAATTTCATATTCATGTTGCTACTGTCCCTTTTATTACATGAGCTATAATTTTGCTCACAAGTCTGTTGTGCGGAACTCAATCAATTGCCTTCTGGAAGCCCATGTACACCACATCAACAGCATTGCCCTCATCAATCCTCTCTGTTACCTCTGTTCATTTAAACATGGCTTTCCCTTAACGAATCAGTGCTGGCTTTCATTAATTAACCTGCATTTGTCATGTGACTATTAATTTGGTCCCTAATTATTATTTTTAGAAGTTTCCCCACCACTGAAGTTAAACTGACTGGCCTGTAGTTGCTGGGCTTATCTTTACATCCCTTTTTGAAGAAGGGTGTAACATTTATGATTCTCCAGTCCTCTGGCACGACCTCTCAGTCTAAGGAAGACTGCAAAATTATGGCATTGCCTCTGCAATTTCCACTCTCACTTCCCTCAGTATCCTTGGATGCATCTTATCCGGCTCCGGTGCTTTATCCAATTTAAGTACAGACAGCCTATCCAATACCTCCTCCTTATCAATTTTAAATCCTTCTGTTATATTAATTACCTCCTCTTTCACTGTAGTCTGGGTAGCATCTTCTTCCTTGGTAAAGACAGATGCAAAGTATTCACTTAATACCTCAGCTATTCCCCATGCCCCCATGTGTAAATCCCCCTTTTGGTTCCTAATTGGCCCTCCTCCACTTTTTAACCATACTTTTACTATTTAAATGCCTATAAAAGACTTTGGGATTCCCTTTTATGTTAGCTGCCAGTCTCTTTTCATACTCTCTCTTTGCTTCTCTTGTTTGCTTTTTCACTTCCCCTCTGATCCTTTTATATTCAGCCTGGTCCTCCCTTGTATTATCTACCTGACACCTGTCATAAGCACACTTTTTCTTTATTGCTATCTCTTTCATCATCCAGGGAGCTCTGGATTTGTTTACCCGACCTTTCCCCTTCACAAGAACATGCCTTGACTGTGCCTGAACTATGTCTTCTTTGAAGGAAGCCCCTTGTTCAGCTACTGTTTTTCCTGCAAACCTTTGACTCCAATTTATTCATCCCAGATCTGTTCTTAGCCCATTGGCTTTTCCCCGATTAATTATTCTTAGTATGGATTGTTCCTTGTCCTTTTCCATAGTCAGCCTAAACCTTATGATACAATGATCACTGTCCCCTAAATGTTCTCCTCCACTTGGCCCACCTCATTCCCAAGAACCAGGTCTTGCAGTGCCTCCTTTCTCATTAGACTAGAAATATACTGCTGTGGAACATTTTCCTCAACACACACTAGGAACTCTTACCCCTCACTGCCCTTTACACTACTATTATCCCAGTCTATGTTTGGATAATTAAAGCCCCCCATGATAACTACCCTATAATTTTTGTAGCTCTCTGTAATTTCCTTTCAAATTTGTTCCTCAACATCCTTCCCACTAGTTGGTGGCCTATAGACAACACCGAGCAATGTAACTGCACCCTTTTTGTTCCTCAGCTCTAGCCAAATAGATTCTGTCCTCAACCCGTCTGGGACGCCCTTTTTCTCCAGCACTGCAATGCTCTCCTTAATCAATACTGCCACCCCTCTATCTTTTTTCCCTTTCCTATCTTTCTTGAACACCATTTATCCAAGAATATTTAATACCCAGTCTTACCCTTCTTTGAGCCAGGTCACTGTTATAGCCACAACACCATATTTCTACATGTCAATCCGTGCCTGTAACTCACCAATCTCATTAACAACACTGTGCATTCAAATACATGCACATTAACCCTGATTTAGACTTTATTACTTTCTCCCTTATTCTGACCGCACCTAATAACTTACTATTCCCTACTCTAGTGCTATCTATTTCTCCCAGTATTCTGAGCACCTTGGTATGCCTCTCTGATATTTCCTCCTGGTTCCCATACCCCTGACAAGTTAGTTTAAACCCTCCCTAATAGTACTAACAAATTTGCACACAAGGAAATTTGTCCCAGCTTTATTCAGGTGTGACTCGTCTGGCTGTACAGGTCCCACCTTCTCCAAACTGGTACCAGTGTCCCAGGAATCTAAAGCCCTCCCTCCTGTACCATCTTTCTAGCCATGCATTCATCTGCACTATCCTCCTATTTCTATATTCACTTGCGTGTGGTGCTGGGAGTAATACGGAGATTACTACTTCTGAGGTCCCGCTTGCTAATTTCTTACCTATCTCACTAAACTCTTTCTGAAGAGTACCATTGGTACCATTGGACCACGACTGCTTTCTCCCCTCAGGGTGCTCTGCAGCCTTTCAGTGACATCTTTGACCCTGACACCAGGGAGGCAACACACCATCCTGGGTTCATGGCTGTGACCACAGAAATGCCTGGCTGTTCCCCTGACTATCGAATCTCCTATAATATTGCTGTTCCAGTATTGTTTGTGCCCCCTGTGCAGTTCAGCCCCCTGTGGTGCCATGGACTTGGCTCTGAATACCGGTTGGAGAGTGAAACGCACTTAGGGGTCTCCTGCACTACCTGCCTGTTTCTTCTTGACTGTCTGGCAGTCACCCATTCCCTCTCTCCCTGCATACTCTTAAGCTGCTGTATAACCACATCTATAAACCTGCTATTCACGAATTCTCAACCTCACGGATGCTTCACAGTGATGCCAGCTGCTGTTCAAATTCTGAAACCCGGAAGTGTCCTCGGGTACCCACATAGCGCAGGATGTGCACTGCAGAGTTAGTCAGATATTAAACACTTTAGTACTCCCATTTTGGCGACATCACTGTCTGTGCATTGAATCGGGAATAAGACTTGACTATTACATGAATAGCTGATTCTTATCAGTGACCCGAGTGAAATGAATGAAGAAAAATTTTCAATTTTTTGAATATTTCTTAGGCTTCCTGTAGTAAAATCTTTCAATCTACAAATATAGAGACTTCAAACCTCATTGGTACTCCTAGTCCTAGTGTGAGCTTTGCTGCTCAGGGGAACTTGTTCTCCTAGATAAATGGAGGAGAGATTATGTATATGTTTGTGCAAGTGTACTTTACAGAGGATGCTCACTGATAAGTCCTTCAATATAGGATGAGTCCCACTTAGTGTGCAAGACAAAGCAATTTAATACAGTCATGGAGGTCCTGCTGCTGAACATAATAAATTTCAATAGCTTGCCATCATGCATACCTTTTACAGCACAAGTGTGATATGATATATATGATATATAGGCCAATGTATATAATTGAATTAATCCAATATTAACAAAATTTTGGTATGGACTGTTAAACAAATGAAGGACACTTTGATATTCACTTGCCTCTGTGTAAAGCACCTTTTGTGTCACTTCATCACTTCCCGATAACAAGGATTCTCTAGGGTAATTAGGGTAATAAATGCTGGCCTGGCCTTGCCCACATTCCATGAACAAAACAGTAAATTTAGGTTAGAAATGATGGACGGCACAGCCTCACCATACCAAGATTTCAATAACTTGTAAGTAAAATTGTTTACTTTTCCACCTGCTTGGTTTTGATGTGAACATTGGTGACAATACGTGGTCCGACTACTAATTTCCCAAAACGCTGATTTCAAGATAAATCATTTATAGTCCCCATGAGTCAGTGATAGAAACTTATACTCACCCCAGAGCAAATTATTCACTTATATTATTTCACACTATTAACCCAGTTCGTTCTTGTAACCCAGTAGGAAATTATGGCTAATTTTGAAAGAAATATACAAACTCAAGCTAGTTGAAAAACAAAAATGCATTCAACTGTTCCAACCCTCCAAGTGCTATGTTGTTCATTATCATCGAATAGAATCATAGAACGGTTACAGCACAGAAGGAGGCTATTCAGCCCATCAAGCCCATGCCAGCTCACTGCAAGAGCAATTTAGCTAAACCCACTTCCCTGCCCTTACTCCATAGCCTGTAAATTTTCTCCCTTTAGGAGCTTACCCAATTCTCTTGTTGACTATTAATATGCCTCTACCACCCTTTAAGTCAGTGCAGTCCCAATTGTAATCACTCTCTGTGCAAAAAATGTTTTTCCTCATGTCACCTTTGATTCTTTTGAAAATCACTTTAATTTAGTCCTCTCTGGTTCTTGACTCTTCTGCCAATAGGAACAGTTTCTCACTATCTACTCTGTCTAGACCTCTTGCGATTTTGGACAAATTATCAAATCTCCTCTCAACCTTCTCTTTGTATCTGTGAAGCCTGATGCACTCCAAATGACACATTTCAGATATCATGGCCTAGAAATTTGGATCTCCCCTAAATCAGGGTCATGATCCAAGTGCAGCAGCATGCCTAATGAGGCCTCTGGCAAGGACCATGGCAAGCTGGTATACTGGCTTTAATAGATAATAGTACCGGTTAGCTCACTAATTGCTGCAATGCAGCAAGATTAACCAACTGGAATGCCGTAAGCTGAGGGCCTAAGGCTGGTCTGGGGGTGTGGGTGGGGTGGGGAAGGCAAATGGAAGGGGAACGAGCAACAGACTACAGCTTCAATGTGCAGTTGCGAGCACTCTTGCCCCTGCTGGCTCTACTTGCAAGAAAGCAATTAAAAAAAAAATGTTGCTAACCTCTAACAGTTCCCTTAAGGACTATTGTTTAGGGTGCATGTCGACTATAGCTGTCTCAGCATAGGGTCCAATTGATTTCCTAACCCCCTATGACCGATGATGTACACTGGGGGGAATCCGTTTGGTGCCTACAGCTCAGTGGCGACATTTAAATGAGGCGCCAACATAAACTTGGTTCAGGCCTCATGTGATGCAAACCAGTGGTCCACTTTGTGCCTGTTTTAGGCAGAAGGGAAATTTCTCAGGCCAGGTTACTACTTGCCATCCCAATCCATCCACTACCCTCATCAGACTTAATTACCCCCTGTTTACTGGAATTTTCAACCACCACCACTTCTCCTTGCTGTCTCTCTCCCAACTGCAAAACCTTCCTTAAAAAAAACTAACCTTTCAACCATGGCTTTGGTCTCCGATCTGAATTCCCTTTATTCATTCTAATGCACTCACCACTTTTAAGTGAAGATCTTTATCTAAATGTAGGCTTTTAATGTTCAGTGTTGTCCTGGTCATCCTGCATCCACTCAGTATTCCATCTTCTTCAATCTAGTATGCTTATCCGTCCTGATTGCTAATTTCCTGTCACTGACAGTCAGTGATTTATCACAACTGCAGGATGCCGAGCTGTATCTCTTAGCTCCAAGTATCAATTTACTCAGTGTGCATATTTCTGCCATTCCTGTTTAGTAGAAAAGAGAAAGACAAGTAGAAAAGAAAGTAAATGTAAAAGAAAGAGCGTTAGTCACAGTGCTTCTGTTGGAAGAGCAATGCCTACTTTCTCTCACGACTCTCTGACACGAAACACAAGGGCCCTTTGCTGATGGCTGAGCTTCAAATTACTAATGACTTAACTGGCAGCGAAGAACCACTTTATCGGGTCCTTGTATTCCACTGCCAGATTCACCAGCTCCAGCTCAAGATGGTGAAGAGCACCATTGGGAACAAATGTAAAAAGAGAAGAACAGTATAGCCCTTCCCTCCTGAAGCTGAAGCAGCAACTTAAAAGAATGTCAGGAATGAAGATCATTTCACACCACTTGAATAACATTCCTTTTTTTACTGTATATGTTATCAAACCACACCCACCTTCTGGAAATGACAAGGGTGTAAGTAGACTGTAGGCTTGCTACAATAGTATTAGAATCTTGATTCATTCCATTCCAACTTTGTGCTATAGGCCGGCATGTTTAAGGTGACCTGGTAGAGGTCTTTAAGGTTATTAGAGCTTTTGCTGGTGTAGACGTAAAAAAGATGTTTTCGCTTGCGAGCAGACCAAAGCTGTCACCAATAAATCCAATAGGGAACTCAGGAGAAACGTCTTTATCCAGAGAATGGTGAGAATGTGGAACTCACTACCACAAGGCGTAGTTGAGCCGAATAGTATAGATGCATTTATGGAGAAGCTGGATAAGCACAAAGGAATAGGAAGAAATGCTGATAGGTTAGGTGAAGAGGGATGAGAGGAGGCTTGTGTGAAACATAAACACTGGCATAGGCATGTTGGGCCAAATGACCTGTTTCTGTGCTGCAGACTCTATGGGCTGGGTTTTCCCTACAGGAATGAGAAATAGAAACCAGGACTGTTTCCAGGACCCAAAACTACCCCTGGGGTGAAACAGTCACTCATTGAGACTTTCATGTAGGCACCCCCTCCTTAATCAGAATAAAGACAGGTTTCCTGCCCAATTAAGGGAAGTTGGCAGGCTCTTAAAGCTGGAGGGCCAATCAGAGGCCTTCCAGTTTGAGTGGAGGAACAGGCTGTGATGGTAGGTAAGTAACAGAGAGGGCGCTTCAACATGGAGGCACCCTCTCACCAACTGTTTTAAAAATTTAATTAAAATATGGTTCTTGCAGTCAGACCAGCACTGTGGGGGGTGGGGGATGGGGCATGCCCCTTTATAGGGCGGTATGTGGCTGCTCTCACACCCAGGCAGGCAGGGAGGGCCTCCAGGCCTGCCTAAAGTGCTGCGCCCCACCCCCCCCCCGCCCCTCCCTCACAGCCTGCCACTGGTTACCTCCCTCCAGGCACCTAAATTACCCCTGTTGGTTCAGGACACTGGAGGCCAACTGGAAAATTCCAGTCAGCCTCCTTTACTTGGCCTTAGTGGGGCTCTTAATGAGCCGAATTGGCTACTCTCTGTGCTGGAGAGGGTAGCCCTGCCGGCCCCAAGCCCACCTCCGCTAAAATGGCTGGCGCTGACAATGGCGATGGGACACCGGCATGCCCGTCAGTGCCAGTATTTTCAGGCCCCATTCACTTCTGTTCCCGCCAGCACTGGGACCGGAAAATTTAGCCCAATGCAATTCTCTATGTAAAACATAAGCCCATCACACAATGTCCCAGTCTAATTACTGACTATATGGTTTGCTGCAGTTAATATATTCTTTCAATGAATGTCCTCATTAACAAGGCTTCTGCAGCATGGATAAAAGAAAATACATCATCACACAAGACACATTTTCCTATCCAGCCTTGCTATTCCTATATTTTATTTATTGGTTTTTTTTGTTATATCACTGCACAGTTAAATGTTACTTTAAATTAATTGTCCAAAATGTATTTAAAAGCCAGGCACACCAATTTATTCATTCCTAACCACTTCGAATGGAGAGTGAGGATGTTTGTTGAAAAATTGCACATTTCTTTTCAACCTTCACAAAATTCCGCTTTAGAATATTTCCAGAAATAGTCCAATGATGCCTGCAAAGCCTGTGTGTTCATTTTAGATATTGTTGAGGCTTTGCATGTTTAACTACTTCATGCAATATGAAACAATGAGTTCCTTCAATGGCTCAGTGAGTGTAGCTGTACAGATACAGGCAAGTCTTGGGTTTAATGCCAAGTTTTTGCTGAGTTGGCTAAAGTCTGCAGGATGGTCGTTAATCTCAGTGCCCCAGACTAGGGAGGTAAAAGTTGGCCATGCTTCTCATTCCTGACTATTATCCAGTGGCTGCCACTGGGCGTTTGAGGACAGGATCAGGTTTGGATGCGATGTCACCTTGATAAACAGCCTGGCACACTGTCGCAGCTAACATGTTTACACGAGCCACTTGATGAGGAATAGGAGGGTAACCAGTGCCCATGGAATCATTCATAGCAACCGCTCAATATCTTTGGGTGCAAAAAGGGAGGGGAAAAACATACTTAAAGATCATCAACCTGAAATGTAAACTCTGTTTCTCTCTTCACAGATGCTGCCTGACCTGCTTAGAGTTTCCAGCATTTTCTGTTATTATACATAATGTTTTATGTACATGTGCTTTAAGATCAACAAAGTTCAGAAAGGAACCCATTTAAATTAAGAAGGCTAAATTGTGCCTAAAAAAGTGCACAGTGTGAAACATGTCAACACAAGATATGTTGGATGTTGTCACGATGCAGTCATCTTTTGAAATTCGGCCTTCCCTGACCATCTACAGGGAGGAAAATGTCAACAGATGGTTTGCTGGTGACAATGCCTCATCCCTAGTTCCATTGATAATTACCCTACTAAAGCTGGTCATCGAGAGGACCTTTCAAGACTTAAAGGGACACTTTCATTCCCTAGACAGTTTGGGAAGATTTTTCATTATACTGCATATTGAATGTCACACAGAGTTATAGCTTGCTGTACCTTTCACAACATCACCATACAAAAAGGGCTAAACTTTGACATTACTGGGGAGGCGATTCTAGCTTTATTGGAGACAGAACTGCATGGAGGAGAGTATCAGGGTGACCTGCTCTTCCATGACTGTTGCAAGGGCGATCGAGACACATCTCATCAATGAAAACTTGTTCTGTGTCACACCATCTACCTTTGACTCCAAAGCCTTCCCTCCTTCTCCTGCCTTTCAAATAAAAGATTGTTGCATCAATCCAATGGCCATCTTGGCATTCACCCACTTGACCCTACATGATTGTGCCGATAATCATCATCCGGTTGAATAAATCAGTGCCAAGTAGTTGCAGTTTTTCCTGTATGACTCTAAACCCTATAGAGAGGTTACACCACTAAATCACCAATCGATTTTTTTTTTATTCATTCATGGGATGTGGGCATCACCGGCCAGGCCAGCATTTATTGCCCATCCCTAATTGCCCTTGAGAAGGTGGTGGTGAGCTGCCTTCTTGAACCACTGCAGTCCATTTGGGGTAGGTACACCCACAGTGCTGTTAGGAAGGGAATTCCAGGATTTTGACCCAGCGACAGTGAAGGAACGACGATATAGTTCCAAGTCAGGATGGTGTGTGACTTGGAAGGGAGCTTGCAGGTGGTGGTGTTCCCATGTATTTGCTGTCCTTGTCCTTCTAGTTGGTAGAGGTCGCGGGTTTGGAAGGGGCTGTCTAAGGAGCCTTGGTGCATTGCTGCAGTGCATCTTGTAGATGGTACACTCTGCTGCTTACTGTGCATCGGTGGTGGAGGGAGTGAATGTTTGTAGATGGGGTGCCAGTCAAACGGGCTGCTTTGTCCTGGATGGTGTCGGGCTTCTTGGGTGTTGTTGGAGCTGCACCCATCCAGGCAAGTGGAGAGTATTCCATAACACTCCTGACGTGTGCCTTATAGTTGTGGACAGGCTTTGGGGAGTCAAGAGGTGAGTTACTCGCCTCAGGATTCCTAGCCTCTGACCTGCTCTTGTAGCCACGGTATTTATATGGCTAATCCAGTTCAGTTTATGGTCAATGGTAGCCCCTAGGATGTTGATAGTGGAGGATTCAGCGCTGGTAATGCCGTTGAATGTCAAGGGGAGATGGTTAGATTCTCTCTTGTCGGAGATGGCCATTGCCTGGCACTTGTGTGGCGCGAACGTTACTTGCCACTTATCAGCCCAAGCCTGGATATTGTCCAGGTCTTGCTGCATTTCTACACGGACTGCTTCAGTATCTGAGGAGTCATGAATGGTGCTGAACATTGTGCAATCATCAGCGAACATCCCCACTTCTGACCTTATGATTGAAGGAAGGTCATTGATGAAGTAGCTGAAGATGGTTGGGCCTAGGACACTACCCTGAGGAACTCCTGCAGTGATGTCCTGGAGCTCAGATGATTGACCTCCAATAACCACAACCATCTTCCTTTGAGCTAGATATGATTCCAGCCAGCGGAGAGTTTTCCCCCGATTCCCATTGATCTCAGTTTTGCTGGGGCTCCTTGATGCCATACTCGTTCAAATGCTGCCTTGATGTCAAGGGCAGTCACTCTCACCTCTCCTCTTGAGTTCAGCTCTTTTGTCCATGTTTGAACCAAGGCTGTAATGAGGTCAGGAGCTGAGTGGCCCTGACGGAACCCAAACTGAGCGTCACTGAGCAGGTTATTGCTATGCAAGTGCCGCTTGATGGCACTGTTGATGACACCTTCCATCACATTACTGATGATTGAGAGTAGGCTGATGGGGCGGTAGTTGGCCGGGTTGGACTTGTCCTGCTTTTTGTGTACAGGAGATACCTGGCCAATTTTCTACATTGCAGTGTAGATGCCAGTGTTGTAGCTGTACTGGAACAGCTTGGCTAGGGGCGCAGCAAGTTCTGGAGCACAGGTCTTCAGTACTATTGCCGGAATATTGTCAGGGCCCATAGCCTTTGCACTATCCAGTGCCTTCAGTCATTTCTTGATATCACGTGGAGTGAATCGAATTGGCTGAAGACTGGCATCTGTGATGCTGGGGACGTCAGGAGGAGGCCGAGATGGATCATCAACTCGGCACTTCTGGCTGAAGATTGTTGCAAATGCTTCAGCCTTATCTTTCGCACTGATGTGCTGGGCTCCCCCATCATTGAGGATGGGGATATTTGTGGAGCCACCTCCTCCAGTTAGTTGTTTAATTGTCCACCACCATTCACGGCTGGATGTGGCAAGACTGCAGAGCTTAGATCTGATCCGTTGGTTATGGGATCGCTTCGCTCTGTCTATCGCATGCTGCTTACGCAGTTTGGCATGCAAGTAGTCCTGTGTTGTAGCTTCACCAGGTTGACACCTGATTTAGATGAGGTGACCCAGCAATTTGAAGGGGCTCAGGCTGTACAACATTGGGGGGTGCAAGTCCTGCTTCAGGACTGCAACATAAGTGTAAATAGTCCAGTGAAATATCAGGGGCTCATGTTTTACTACTGATAATTCAGTGGGGAAATGATGTATGCTGTCTGGCAACAGGCATGGTTCTGTCTGACCTCTGGTAGGGAGGTAAAGATGGCCTTGTAGTGGGTAGAGCTCTTTTTGACTCATTGTAATCTAATAGGGAAATGGAGCTGGCCTTGTATTGGATATATGTTTGCCTGGTCCATTGAAGAGGGGCTCAGAGTGTGGAGGTGGTGGAAGGGAGATTTCCTCTGTGTCCCAAATATTGTAACAAAGCTGAGAAGGTGCAGTAGGTTTGAAAATAGCAATTTTGCTAACATGCCTTTTCTGGATAAAGACTATTTCAAATGTTTTCATCTTAAGAATACAAAACTGATCTATAGCGTCGCATTTTGACAAATATCCCAGTGGAATTTATGCAGGAGTTGTTGATTCTAATGCTTCATTTATATTGCAGGAGAGCAGGTTCTGCGATAGACTTTTTGTTTTCGTCAGGTTGGTATCTGACAACGTGGAAGTGTTAGTTTTAATTTTCCAAAATTCCCTAGATTCGGGGAAGGTTCCGTTAGATTGGAAAATAGCGAATGTAACTCCTTTATTGAAAAAGGGAGACTGAAAGCAGTAAACTACAGGCCAGTTAGCTTAACAGCTGTCTTAGGGAAAATGTTAGAAGCTATTATTAAATACGTTATAGCAGGGCATTTAGAAAAATTCAAGGTATTATTCAAGGCAGAGTCAACATGGTTTTGTGAAAGGGAAATCATGTTAAACCAATTTATTGGAGTTCTTTGAGGGAGTTACATGTGCTGTGGATAAAGGGGAACTGGTGGATGTACTGTATTTAGATTTCCAGAAGGCATTTGATAAGGTGCCACATCAAAGGTTATTGCAGAAAATAGAAGCTCATGGTGTAGCGGGTAACATATTGGCATGGATAGAAGATTGGCTAGCTAACAGGAAACAGAGAGTAGGCATAAATGGGTAATTTTCCAGTTGGCAAGATGTAACGTGTGGTGTGCCACAAGGATCTGTGCTGGGGCCTCAACTTATATAAATGACTTAGATGAAGGGACCGAAGGTATAGTTGACAAATTTGCTGATGACACAAAGATAAGGTAGGAAAGTAACTTGTGAAGAGGACATAAGGGGGCTACAAATGGATATAGATAGGTTAGGTGAGTGGGCAAAGACCTGGAGTATATTGTGGGAATATGTGAAATTTTCCACTTTGGCAGGAAGAATAAAAAAGAAGCATATTATCTAAATGGTGAGAGATTGCAGAGCTCTGAGATGCAGAGGGATCTGGGTGTCCGAGTGCATGAATCGCAAAACATTAATATGCAGGTACAGCGCATAATTAGGAAAGCTAATAGAATGCTATTGTTTATTGCGAGGGGAATTGAATACAAAAGTAGAGAGGTTATGCTTCAGCTATTCAGGGCATTGGTGAGACCACATCTGGAGTACTGTGTACAGTACTGGTCTTCTTATTTAAGGAAGAATGTAAATGCGTTGGAGGCAGTACAGAGAAAACTTACTAGACTAATACCTGGAATGGGCGGGCTGTCTTACGAGGAAAGATTGGACAGGCTAGGCTTGTATCTGCTGGAATTTAGAAGAGTAAGAGGCGACTTGGTTGAAACATAAGATCCTGAGGGGTCTTGTCAGGGTGGATGTGGAAATGATGTTTCCCCTTGTGGGCGAATCTAGAACTAGGGGTCACTATTTAAAACTAAGGGATTGCCCATTTAAGACAGAGACGAGGAGAAATGTTTTCTCTCCGAGGGTCGTGAGTCTTTGGAATTCTCTTCCTCAAAAGGCGGTGGACAAAGAGTCTTTGAATATTTTTAAGACAGAGTTAGATAGATTCTTTATAAGCAAGGGGGTGGAAGGTTATTGGGGGTAGGCAGAAATGTGGAGTAACAGTTCAGCCATGAACATATTGAATGGCGGAGCAGTCCCGAAGGGCCGAATGGCCTACTCCTGCTCCTACTTCGTGTGTTCGTATGTATGTTCGTATGAAATGCATCACAATATTTGATCATCTCCAAACCAAGCTGCTGAGAAATCTATGTCAGGAGAACTTCTTTTTGCCTGATACAGATTGCACACAGTAGGGTTACTCTCCATTTACATAAACCAAGAGAGGTAACACATACTTAAGCAACAACCAAGCCTTAACCCTTGAATGTGTGCAAGGCTATTGCGGAATTTAATCAGCTAACATCACTACAGCCTCCTAGAACTGAGCACTGGTAATTTCCCCATACTTATCCAGTCATAACTATCCTACCTGCTGCAATGAAATCTGAACACTTCTCAAGCACTTAACATCTGTGAAGTCTCGCTTCCTTGATGAACATTCATATTCTGTAGCTCTCCTTTAAAGATTATCTTGAGGGGCCAATAATTGTCCTATAATTAGTGCACTAAACTCCGTACCTGACAGACTCAGTTCGATTTGAATACATGCAATTACTTTTCTCTTTTTTTTGGATGAAGGAAGAAATGAATAAAACATCGGAACACATTGAGCAGAAGCCTACAGTACAAAACAAGCCTTTCAATTCTTTGTAATAATAATTGTTGTGACTTAAGATGCAAGCCAAGTTATTGAAACTGAGAAACAATAACAACATTTTGGGCTGAATTTTACCAGCCCCTTGACGTGTGGGTCATGGCGGGGGGGCCTGTAAAACTCTACAGGGAGAGACCCGCCTCGACCCCAGCCGTCGAGAAGGGTCCACCACGTATTACCGGTGGCAGGAGGACCTCGCTGCGGCCCCACCACTGTTTGGCAGTGAGGCCTTCATTTACATATTCACATTTGCCTAAATTATATGTAAATTCACTTACCTGCTGGCGGTGGCTGTCCCACACTAATTTTACAGCCGCCATTTGTACCTCGCGTGCTTTCGGAACACTATATGGAGTTCCTAGGCAAGAATTTGGTGGGGAGGAGGGAGAAATAAAAGTTTCAGGGCGGAAGGGGGATTGTGGAAACCAATTGGCTGTGGGGATGGTGGGAAGGGATTGAAGGGCAAAAGTTCGAAGGTTGTGGGGGAAAGATTGGGTCGGGAATAATGTAAGTTTTGCAAATATCGGGCAGTGAGATGACAATTGTGGGGGTTGGGGAAGGGCCTCCATCTCCTAATTATTTATTAAAAATATATTACGTAAAGTACATCTTTAAAAACTGAAACCTGTGCTAAGGGCTTGGAGCCCTTTAAAAATGGCGCAGGTGCCTGTGCGGTGACGCCGGATACCGCTGCTTGGGACGAAGCGGCTGCCCTCTCTATGTCATCGGGGGGAAGCGTACGAATAAAATCCAGCCCTTTGTATTTATATAGTGCCTGTAATGTAATAAAACAACCCAAAGCACTTCACAGGAGTATTATTGAACAAAATCTGACACTGAGCCCCATAAGGAGTTATCAGGACAGATGGTGAAAAGCGTGGAGAAATGCGTAGGCTTTAAGAAGCGTTTTAAAGGAGAAAAGAGAGGTAGCGAGGTGGAGAGGTTTAGGGAAGGGATTGCAGACGTTGGGGCCTAGGCAGCTGAAGGCACAGTCGCCAATGGTGAAGCAATTAAAATCAGGGATGCATAAGAGGCCAGAGTTGGAGGAGTGCAGAGATCTTGAAGGGTTGAAGGAAGTTACAGAGGTTGGAGGGATGAGGCCATGGAGGGATTTCAAAACAAAGTTAAGAATTTTAAAATTGAGGCCTTGCTGCACCAGAAGCCAATGTAGGTCAGTGAGCACAGGAGTGACAGTTGAAAAGAAGTTGTTGTGAGTTAGGTCATGGGCAGCAGAGTTTTGAGTGACATTGAGTTCATGTACGGTGGAAGATGAGAAATCGAACAGGAGAGTATTGGAATTGTCAAGTCTAGAGGTAACAAATATATGGATGAGGGCCTCAGCAGCAGGTGAACTGGGGCAGGGCCGGAGTTGAGTGATGTTACGGAGGTGGAAGTAGGTGATCTCAGTGATGAAGTGGACATGCGATCGAAAGCTTATCTTGGAGTCAAATACAACACTGAGGCTATGAATGGTCTGGTTCAGCCTTTGACAGTTGCCAGGAAGATGGATGAATTTGGTGACTAGGTAACAGAGTTTGTGGTTGGAACTGAAGATAATGGCTTCGATTTTCCTAATATTTAGTTGGAGGAAATTTCTACTCATCCAGAACTGGCTGTCAGGCAAGCAGTAAGACAAATCAGAGACAGTGGAGTCAACATGGTATTGGAAAAAAAAATTACATTATATATATTGCCTTTCAGGACCACAGGACGTCCCAAAGCGCTTTATAGCCAATGAAGTACTTTTGAAGTGTAGTCAATTGTAGGAAACACACCAGCCAATTTACGCACAGCAAGCTCCCACTAATAGCAATGTGATAATCACCAGGTAATCTGTTTTTGTCTTATTGATTGAGGAATAAATATTGACCATAATGCTCAGGATATCTCCTCTGCCCTTCTTCAAAATAGTGCCATGGCATCTTTTACATCCACCTTAGAAAGCAGATAGCACCTTTGTTTAATATCTCATTTGAAAGACAGGACAGCCAACAGTGCAGCAGTCCTTCAGTACTGCACTGGTTTATCAGCCTTGATTTTTGTGCTCAAGTCTCTGGAGTGAAACATGAACCCACAACCTTGTTCCTGAGAGGCAAGAGTGTTACCAACTGAGCCACAGCTGATATCACTAAAGGAGGCAGCATGTTATGATGAATAGGAGGGGATAGGCCGAGAAAATACAGTTGAGACACAATCCTGGCAGTCAGGGTATGGTAGCCTCTGGTGCAGAACTAATCAAACCAAGAGTTGTGAGTTTAATTCCTACCATGGCAAGTGGTGAAATTGAATTCAATAAATTTGTGGGCTGGTTCACTAATATCCTTCAGGAAAAGGATGTGTGAACACTACCTGGTCTAGCCTACAATTGCCTCAAGACCCATACTAAAGTTGTTCTTTCCATTTTTGTATACGCTTCCTTTGGAGAATAGTGTGAAATAGTGGAAAGATTTGTAGTTTGGTTACCGGTTTGACAGGCAGTGACGTGAATGCTCTTTCCATAGCTATAACCATTTTTCTACCAGCCAATAGAGTGGATAGTCCTCCACAGTGGGAGGGTTTTATAGGTTCCCACAATCCATATGAGGGGTAGCGGGCAGGGGCACCCATACCCACTCAAAATGAGTATCCTGCTGGATGCTAACCCACAATTTAGGACTGGTTTGGTCCCCACACTCTGGGATTTTCTGGAGTGTGGTTCAAACCCTACACCTCTGCATTAAAGGTGGAAATGCTACCACTAAACCATTAGAATGAAAAAGTTAATGCTTGATATTATCAGGATAATTAGAATGGATAATAAATGCTGCCTTACAGCAAGAAAAAGGAACTCTGCCACTGACTCCAAAGTTTACACAGTCAGTGGAAGGGGCCTCCACAATTGGACCATTGAGGTGGAACCTGGCGCACTTACTCTGACAACTCGAGAGAAGTTGGTGGTAGGCGATTTGGTGAGATTCAAGAAGCCTCCCACCCCAAATATGTGGATGAGGGCCTTTAAGGATGCCCTTCTGGCTTCCTTATAAAGGTTTTTTGTCCCCCAATCTTGGTAACTTCAGGCCCAGGACCCACCCTGCACCTCCTGTAAGAACTTAGACGTATGAGAATATTTACAGGAATTTGGCATTGCAAGCTTTAAATAAGCAATACATGATGCCCCCACCAAGTATATCTTCCCCTCCATTCCCCTTTCAGCATTCCAAAGGGGCCATTCCTTCCGCGATACCCCGGTGCACTCCTCAATCGCCCAAAACACCCCCTCCCCTTTCCATGGCATCTTCCTATGCAAGCATAGGAGATGCAACACCTGCCCTTTTACGTCCTCTCTTTCCATCGTCCAGAATCCCAAACACTCCTTCCAGGTGAACCAGCGATTTACTTGTACTTCTTTTAAATTAGTACACTGTATTCGCTGCTCACAATGGGATCTCTTGGGAAGACTGAATGCAGATTGGGTCATTGCTTTGCAAAACACTTCTGTTCAGTCCACAAGTGTGACCCCAAGTTTCCAGTCACCTGTCATTTAAATTTTCTACCCCACTCCCACTCTGACATCTTTGTCCTTGTCCTCCTACCTCTGTTCCAATGAAGCTCAAAGTGAGCTTAAGGAACAGCATCTTCCGATTAGGCACTTTACAGCCTCTGGACTCAACACTGAGTTCAACAATTTCAGATCATTACCACTGCCCCCAATTTTTCAGAGAGCAGCTGTTTGTAATGATTCTGCTATTCCCATCTACTCCTCCTCTCGACCCATCTTTTGTTTCTTTATTTGTCCCATTGCCATCACCTTTCACCTTGCACCATCATCCCTTTTGCTATTTAATCTCTTCTGCCCTCCACCCTTTCTCAGATCTTTCCTTTTGTTCTTACCCCACCTCCCCCCTTCCCCTGCCTCTGTACTTCCTTAAAACCTGTTACGTCTCTAACTTCTCCCAGTTCTGATGAGAGGTTATTGACTTGAAACGTTAATTCTGTTTCTCGCTCCACAGATGCTGCCTGACCTGTTCAGTATTTCCAGCATTTTCTATCTGTATTTCAGATTTCCAGCGTCTGCAGTAGTTTGCTTTTGCTTAAGTACTTTACTGTGTCAAGTCTCATTTATGCTGAAACAGAAATCATAACTGTTATCAATATGGAGTGAGCTTTAAACCAATGAACAGTCTTTAGTGACTTCAAATTTATTGCATTCTGTGTGGCCTCACATCCTGCCAGAATTAAAGCAAAATTTGTCAATTGTACTCCAGCTTCCGACTGAGGTCTAAGACCGGGAGCCTCCAACTTAGGGCCATCCCCACCTTTGGCCTCGTTCTTGTCCCCTTATGTCAATAACCTTATATGGGCAGGCAGAGACTTATCTCAGAGGTGTGTCGGAATGGCTGCACGATAATTTTCTTACGTAGGTGTTAAAAATTACTGTTCTGCAACAGAAGCCGAAATAAATCAACACCTTGCTGCAGCTCTGTAGAAAATCTAAGTATTTTTTGAAGAGACAGCCACAATTCATAACATCTAAAAGCATATGTTTTTTTCCTTCTGTTTTCCTGTAAGGCTACTTTTCTTTTTGGGCCTCCTTATCTCGAGAGACAATGGATACGCGCCTGGAGGTGGTCAGTGGTTTGTGAAGCAGCGCCTGGAGTGGCTATAAAGGCCAATTCTGGAGTGACAGGCTCTTCCACAGGTGCTGCAGAGAAATTTGTTTGTTGGGGCTGTTGCACAGTTGGCTCTCCCCTTGCGCCTCTGTCTTTTTTCCTGCCAACTACTAAGTCTCTTCGACTCGCCACAATTTAGCCCTGTCTTTATGGCTGCCCGCCAGCTCTGGCGAATGCTGGCAACTGACTCCCACGACTTGTGATCAATGTCACATGTAAGGCTACAACATCACAGAAATCTAATACCCATTTAAAAAACAGCTGACATAGTAACATGAAAGTACTCTTGGCAGATTGCAGGCATCACAAGCCCTGTCAGAAAGTACAAAGTAATGGATAGACTCTGTTGCTGTCTAACCATGTGTAAATATTGAAAACAGTGACTGTTACTGTGGTGAGGACCTATTACCATAAAGGAATGAATTCTGACATGGCTGTGCTTTGTTGAGTTTCTTGAAGCTGTGAAGATCAAGTGAGAAACTGCCAGAAACACGAGGAAGAAGACAGAAATGGTAGTCATGGAACAGGAAATATGGTGACTTTTATTAGCACTGTGTTACAACCTCAGTAGGTTATTAAACAAGAGTTATGAACTCCCCTACCAATTAAAGAATCACACAAGATTTCACATTTTAAGATTTTTACTATAACAACTAAACTAAAAAAAAATCAACATTAACTAAACAATACTTAATAGGTAGCTAATACATTAAGATACAGAGAAATGTATTTCCCGTTAACTTATTAGCACACTCGAAATCCCCACACCACATTTATACATTACATAGTGTTCTTAGTGAAAAGGTATCCTTGAGGTTAAAAGGCCCAAACTCCTCCCAGCTGTAATAGGTTGGATCTCCCAGTGTCCTTCTCAAAGCCAACGTCCTCTTCGCTCACCTCTTCAGAGCTCATTCAACTGGATTTCCATTAATAAGGCAATCTCTGGTGACCCCGTTGGTCTTTTCTCCTCCACAAACCTCGAGCCTTTGAGCTCGGGTCATATCTTAGCAGCCTTTCGCTGTATCAGTGATCTGAGAGAAGCTGTTTTCTTAGAAGCAGCTCACTGGCCTCTCTCTCTGTCTCTTTAGGTTGTGCAACTGACTGCTTCTCCTTGTTTCTTCCTTTCAGTGTCCAGACCTAAGAAAGCCTGTCAAATTTATCCAGATCAAAGGTCAATAGTCATTTGCCTTTGACAATTCTCAAAGACCATAATTCTGGCCATAGAAAAACCACTTGGGCCTTCCTTTGTTTTCAAATGTTAACAATTGCAACTCAAATCTACATCTTAGAGCCCCTGGCTCCCTGTTTACCATTTGAGAGTCTAGGAGTGCGAAACGCATTGTTCTTTAGGTGTTCCAACCTTGCACCCTGCTTTCAAAAGGGCCTTTGATCTGGTTTCCTGGTTCTCATGGTAATCTAGACCCCTGGCTTGTCTCTGGGCAGGTTTAGTATGAGGTCACATTTTTACTCCAAATGTCCATTTTAAACTGCAATAAAGATCACAGTTTTTAAAACAAACCACCATACTGACGGTGAATGTCCATTGTAGGTCCTAGGCCCAACCATCTTCAGCTGCTTCATCAATGACCTTCCCTCCATCATAAGGTCAGAAGTGGGGATGTTTGCTGATGATTGCACAATGTTCAGCACTATTCAAGACTCCTCAGATACTAAAGCAGTCCGTGTAGAAATGCAGCAAGACCTGGACAATATCCAGGCTTGGGCTGATAAGTGGCAAGTAATATTCGTGCCACACAAGTGCCAGGCAATGACCATCTCAAACAAGAGAGAATCTAACCATCTCCCCTTGACATTCAATGGCATTACCATCGCTGAATCCTGCACCATCATCTTCCTGGGGTTACCATTGACCATAAACTGAATGGACCAGCCATATAAACACCATGGCTACAAGAGCAGATCAGAGGCTGGGAATTCTGCAGTGAGTAACTCACCTCCTGTCTCCTCCAATGTCTGTCCACTATCTACAAGGCACATGTCAGGAGTGTAATGGAACACTCTCCACTTGTCTGGATGGGTGCAGCTCCAACAATACTGAAGAAGCTCGATACCATTCAGGACATGCAGCCCACCTGATTGGCACCCCATCCACCACCTTCAACATTCACTCCCTCCACCACCGACACACAGTGGCAGCAGTGTGTACCATCTACAAGATGCACTGCAGCGACTCACTAAGGCTCCTTCAACAGCACCTTCCAAACCCACGACCTCTACCACCTAGTACGACAAGGGCAGCAAATGCATGGCAACATCACCACCTGCAAGTTCCCCTCCAAATCACACACCATCCTGACTTGGAACTATATCGCCATTCCTTCACTCTCGCTGGATCAAAATCCAAACAGCACTGTTGCTGTCCTATACCCCAAGGATTGCAGCGGTTCAAGAAGGCAGCTCACCAGCAACCTTCTCAAGGGCAATTAGGGATAGGCAATAAATGCTGGCCTGGCCCACATTGCCCGAACGAATTAAAAAAAGTAATCTCTGAAATGTGGGATTGCAGCTGCTGGAAGCCATCATCTGGGGGCCAGGTATGAGAACATGCACTCATACATCCAGGCTTCAGTACCTACAGTGATTAGTTGCAGAGAGGCAGGGACAGTTGCTGAAACTCCATGCCTTCATATCTGGAATAATTGTTTTATGGGGTTATGGTGTGCGCTTATACTGTGATCTGTGGATGGCGACAATACACTCACATGTTTATGATGAGTAGTGAATTTCCTGATATTAGCAATCGATCATTCAGCCCAAGCAGTCCATGTCAGCATTTTCCCTCTGTATGAGCAAATAGCCCTAATTATGTTCACCCACCCTATTCCTATATTCCTTTATTCACTTTTCCCTCATCTAATCTAAACTTGAATGATGACACAGTTTCTACCGCAACCAGTAATCCTGAAAGTGAAAGCCACAGCCTCAAAACTCTCTGTGAGTTTCTCCTGCTCACTTCCAAATCTCTTACATTTAATTTTGGATCTTGTCCCCTTGTTCTAGACTCATCATCTACCAAAACAGTTTGCTCCTATCTATCTAACCTGCCCTATTCTTTCATAATTTTAAACACTTCTATCATATCGCCCTGTAATCTGTCTTGTTCTAATTAAAAAGGGCTCAACTGAAGGGGTGGTAGAGGCAGGGACCCTCACAACATTTAAAAAGTATTTAGATGATCACTTGAAACACCATAGCATACAAGGCTACGCGCCAAGTGCTTGAAAATGGGATTAAAATAGATAGGTGCTTGATGGCCGGCATGGACACGATGGGCCAAAGGACCTGTTTCTGTGCTGTATAACTCTATGACTCAAGTCGGTCTTCATATTTGCATTTCCTCCTACTATGGAGTATCCTAGTGAATCTGTGCAGTACCCTTCTTAAAATCTCTTTCAGTACATTAAGAGCAAGAGGATAACTAAGGAAAGGGTAGGATCTATCAGAGATGTACAAGAGAACTTACACATGGATACATATGGGCAGGTTTCTTCATGAGTTTTTTGCCTCTGTCTTCACAAAGGAGAGGGATGATGCAGACATTGTAGTTAAAGAAGTGTGTGAAATATTAGATACGATTAGCCTAATAAGAGAAGAATTACTAGAGGGTCTGACATCCTTGAAAGTGGATAAATCACCAGTGCTGGATGGACTGCATCCCAGGTTGTTAAAGGAAGCCAGGGAGGTAATAGTGGATGCTCTGAGGATCATCTTCAATTCCTCACTGGATACGAACGAGATACCTGATGATTGGAGGTCTGCGAACGTTATACCATTGTTTAAAAAGGTTGCAAGGGATAGGCCAAATAATTATAGGGTGGTCAATCTGACCTCGATTGTGAGTAAATGATTAGAATCAATTCTGAGGGACAGGATAAACTGCCGCTTAGAAAGGCATGGACTGATCAGGGATATTCAGCATGGATTTGTTAAGGGAAGGTCATGTCTTACGAACTTAATTGAATTTTTTGAGGAAGTAACAAGAAGGATTGATGAGGGTAGTGCAGTGAATGTGATCTGCATGGATTTTAGTAAGGCATTTGACAAGGTCCCGCATGGCAGACTTGTCAGTAAAATGAAACCCCATGTGATACAGGGGAACGTGGCAGGTTGGATCCAGAATTGGCTCAGTGACAGGAAGCAAAGGGTAGTAGTCGACGAATGTTTTTGTGAATGGAAAGCTGTTTCCAATAGCGTTCCACAGGGCTCAGTGTTGGGTCCCTTGCTATTTGTGGTATATATTAATGATTTGGACTTAAATGTGGGAGGCATGATTGGGAAATTTGCTGATGACACAAAAATTAGTCATGTAGTTAATAGTGAAGAGGATAGCTGTAGACTCCAGAATTATATCAATGGTTTGGTTGAGTGGGCTGTAAGTGGCAAATGGAATTCAAATAAAGTGATGGCATACACAATAAACAGGAGGATATTGAAAGGGGTAGAAGAAATGAGAGACCTTGGAGTGCATGTCCACAGGTCCCTAAAGGCGGAAGAACAGGTAGATAAAGTGGTGAAAAAAGGCATATGGAATACTTTTCTTTGTTGGCCGAGGTATAGAATACAAAAGCAGGGATGTAATGCTGGAACTGTATAAAACGCTGGCTCGGCCACAGTTGGAGTATTGCGTACAGTTCTGGTCACCACAAAACAGGAAGGACATAGTTGCTCTGGAGAGAGTACAGAGGAAATTTACAAGAATGTTGCCAGGGCTTGAAAGTTCCAGTTATGAGGAAAGATTGGATCGGCTCGGGTTGTTTTTCTTAGAACAGAGAAGGCTGAGGGGTGACTTAATTGAGCTGTACGAAATTATGATGGGCCTAGATAGAGTAGACAGGAAGGACTTGTTTCCCCTAGCAGAGAGGTAAATTACCAGGGGGCACAGATTTAAGGTGATTGGTAGAAGGATTAGAGGGGACATGAGGAAAACCTTTTTCACCCAGAAGGTGGTGGGTGTCTGGAATTCACTGCCAGGAATGGTGGTGGAGGCAGAGACCCTCAATTCTTTTAAAACATACCTGGACATGCACCTGAAGCACTGTAACTGACAAGGCTATGGTCCAGGTGCTGGAAGGTGGGATTAAATTGGGCACTACTTTATCAGCTGATTGGCCTCTTTCTGTGCTGTAATTTCTCTATGGTTCTATAACATGGAGGCCAATGCTGGTTTGTATGTGTGTCACCATTCCAGGCTGACGCAAAAAACTAAATGTGTGTGTCCCGCTATATTGTGAATTCAATGCTGCATTTCCTCAGAAATTAGTAATTTTGAATTGATGAACATTAACACAGGTTTATTCTCAGGTCATTTGAACATGGAAATGGCAGTTGTTCGCAATGCTTTGGACATGGTGCATTTTCATGTCTTTACATTGAAAAGCGTCTTGTAAATAACTCCATCATTATCAAATTTTTTAATTATAGTAATTAAAGATGATAGATACAATTAGTTTAAAGTGTAGTGATAACTTGTGTAAAATGAAGCAAATTCAAAACAGTTCGGGCATGTTCAAAGATGTCCTATTTTCAGAAGCAGTGAATATAGCTGCACAATAGGGGCATTTGTGATGTTTGTCCATATCATTGGAGGCTTGTGTCCTGGCAACATCCAATTTAAATAATTATAGATGTCACCAGACCACATTGCTAAATGACACTTGGCTATTTTCTGTTTTATAATACACAGGATCTAATTGAATTTAAATTAAGCAAGCACTTAAAACTTTACCATATTAATCCTTCTTTCAGGATTGCATTAGGATTGTTGCATCCAGATACAAAACTAACAAGACATTTATTTTCACCCACTGGAGCTATGCATTAGAATAGCAACATGTCTAACCTGTGTAGGAGGGTCCACAGTTTCCACACAGTATAGTGTGGGGTGGTGCAGGTGGCAGGCTAAGGGTGAATAACTTCCTGTATGTACCAAGTGAACCAGACAGAAAATTTCCACTTAAATTCCAAAATTGTAGCAAATTAACACCTCCTAGTAACCAGCTGAAGCTCACTAGCTACTGAATTCCCTTGGTAGCACAATAGTGCCAAGTTGCAAGTGCACAGTTGTTGCAAAGCTGTAATTTGTCCTTGGCCATTGGACTTGAGCTAGAGAAAGCCCACGCAGGCTTGTGAGTGTAAAAATGAGGTGCATATAGTGACACCACACTTCTCAGTCAGAAGGGAGATAATTAGTTAATTCCCCGCACAATCATGCCTGGACTGGGATTGATTTCACGTACGTAATTTGTATTATGTAACTATCCTCCACTCACTGCATTTTTCTGGAGAAATGTCATTGGGAGACATTGCTGCAGCTTTGGTTATGAGTTCTGTTTGCTATAGTTCAGCGCGATTCTTTTAAAATAGACTCTGGTTGCTGAGTAAGTAGACGTTGTAAAATAGACTGTTTGCTGTGAGCTCCACCCTACCTCCAAATCATTAGTTGACATAGTACAACTGATTGGTTGATACAAATAGAGACTTTGGTAAAAATGCACTGTTGGCCCTATGTGAGCTGATTGCTCATCTGATCGTGGCCAGAATACGCTATGGTCTCTTTCCCTGGTGACTGTTTATATTTCTTGCTAAGGCACAGCTCCTTCCAAAGGTGCAGGTGAAACGACCTCTTCTTGTAGTTTTCAGGTAAAATAGCAACAAAAAGTGGAAACATAACTTAAAATATGACGATAGGCATTCTTTGCATTTATTTCCTCAACTGAAATGTTAAAGAAGTCACAACCCTGATTTCAAAAGGCGGTTAAAAGAAATTCTCAACCACCTAAAGGCAAAGGACTCTTAATTCTGCCCGCACTGCAGATGTTATTACGATACAAACATTATTGAGTTTACACTAATATAATTGTGAAAGTGCTGTGAGCATGCAATATCGAGTAAGTGTCCACTTACACTGCTCTCAATTACATAAAATCTACAGAACAGAAAGAGGCCATTCAGCCCAGCTGATCTATGCTGGTGTTTGTACTCCACATGGGCCTCCTCCCACGCTGATTCCTCTTTCTACTTAGCTCCCATATCCCTCTATTTCCTTCTCCCTCAGCTATGCATTGAGCCTCCCCTTAAATGCATCAATACTATCTGCTTCAACCACTTCGTGTGGCAGCAAATAAAATATGGCCCCCTGCTTGCCTATTTAATTGGGGAAAAGTCGAGGTCTACTCACAAACTGATGGCATACTTAATGTTTAATGACTTTTCAAATGGCTGTCTTTCAACATTAGGAAGTTAATAATCAGCCACAGGGCTTTTTCATGCTCTTTCAAAGCAACATTATAGAAGGGGGAAAGTTAACATGTATTTTCCCATTTGTTTTAGCTTAGTTTAGTTTAGAGATACAGCACTGAAATGGGCCCTTCAGCCCCCGTGTCTGTGCCGACCATCAACCACCGATTTATACTAATCCTACACTAATTCCATATTCCTACCACATCCCCACCTGTCCCTATATTTCCCTACCACCTACCTATACTAGGGGCAATTTATAATGGCCAATTCACCTATCAACCTGCAAGTCTTTGACATGTGGGAGGAAACCGGAGCACCCGGAGGAAACCCACGCAGACACCGGGAGAACTTGCAAACTCCGCACAGGCAGTACCCAGAATTGAACCCGGGTCGCTGGAGCTGTGAGGCTGCGGTACTAACCACTGCACCACTGTGCCGCCCCCACTGCACCACTGTGCACCACTGTGATTTTTAATATCTCTGGAGACAGTGGGCTGAATTTAATGGCCCTCCCTGAGAAAGGTTTGGAGGCGGCCATAGAATTACGACGGGGGTTGAGGGGGGAGAAGGGCCTGTTGCCTCCCCATCACAATTTAATTTTGTCAGGAGTGGGATAGGCCGAAGAGGCCAATTAAGGCACTTAGGTGGCCTATTAACAGCCACTTAGGGGCCTCTTCCTGCAGTCACTGGGATTTAACCAGTGGTGGGAAGCGCCTCTGGCACACGAGGAGGTCGCTGAGTAAAATGAGGCGACCTCCCTGTTGGCTTGGGCTGGAGCAGGGGGGGCCTCCTCCCTGGGCAATCTGTGGTCCATGGAGGGCCCCCACCAGGAAAACCTGCACCTCCCTGAACCAAACTCCCAATGTACTGAACGCCCACCTAACCACCCGCACCACCCCTCCCCCCGCCCCCCCACCTCACTGCGGCCTGCTAGTCTGGCCCTGGTGACCCTGGCCTCACTCATCCTGGATCCAGGTTCCAGCGCTGGACGTAGGTCCACGGCCACTTGCAATTAGGGGCGGCACAGTGGCGCAGTGGTTAGCACCGCAGCCTCACAGCTCCAGGAACCCGGGTTCGATTCTGGGTACTGCCTGTGTGGAGTTTGCAAGTTCTCCCTATGTCTGCGTGGGTTTTTTCCGGGTGCTCCGGTTTCCTCCCACAGCCAAAGACTTGCAGGTGATAGGTAAATTGGCCATTGTAAATTGCCCCCAGTGTAGGTAGGTGATAGGGAATATGGGATTACTGTAGGGTTAGTATAAATGGGTGGTTGTTGGTCGGCACAGACTCGGTGGGCCGAAGGGCCTGTTTCAGTGCTGTATCTCTAAAAAAAAAATACTGGCATTGGCCACGCTCCCGGCCAACAGCTCTTGGAGGTGGGATCCCTGTCTTTAAAGGTGCAGGGATTCCTGCATGGGCTGTTAATTGGCCTGGTGCTGCAGAATTATGCTGGAGGGGTGGGTGGGAGGGCTCCAGCTGGCCAAGGCGGGATTCCCTCTGCCATTTTGGTCTGTCACCAGGATCCCCACCTTCGTCCCAGAATACAACCCAGTGTGTGGGATCCAATTCATGAGTTAATTAAATGATCTATTTAATGAACTTTAAAATTAATTGAAAAAAGTCAAATGGTAGGAGCTTCCAAGAATATTGACTCCTCATCCCCAAATCAGGCAATCCGAAGAAGGGTCACTGACCCGAAACGTTAACTCTGCTTCTCTTTCCACAGATGCTGCCAGACCTGCTGAGTGAATCCAGCATTTCTTGTTTTTGTTTCAGATTTCCAGCATCCGCAGTATTTTGCTTTTAATTCCATTCTGGTATTTGTACCTTAGTCGTACTATGTGATTAAGAACATTATGAAATATTGGCACAAAAGAAAAAAACCTGCAGATGCTGAAAATCATAAAATGAAAGCAGAAAATGCTGGAAATACTCAGCAAGTCAGGCAGCATCTGTGGAGAGAGAAACAGAGTTAATGTTTTAGGGCGATGACCTTTCATCACAACTGGGAAAAGGTAGAAATGTAATTGGTTTCAAACAAATGAAAGGGCGGAGGGTGGAAAAGACCAAAAGGGAAGGGTTTTAATGGGGTGGAAGACAGGAGAGATTAAATGACAAAAGAGTTCATCATCAGGATCAAAGGGAGTGGTAATGGGACAAGTAAAGAAACAAAAGATGTGTCTCGAGGAGGTGTGAATGGCAGAATGATGAACAGCTGCTGTCTGAAAGTAAAAGCAAGAGAAAAGCTAGAGTAAGACCGAAACCTGCAAAGAAAGAGGAAACAAAATGGGGGCAGAGGTTTTGGTCTGAAATTGATGAACTCAGCGTTGAGTCTGGAAGGCTGTAAAGTATCTAATTGAAAGAAGAGGTGCTGTTCCTCGAGCTTATGTTGGACCACAGCAGCAGGCCATGGACTGAGAGGTCAGCGTGAGAGCAAGGTCAAGGATTAGAATGACACAGTGACCTGAAACTTGGAGTCACACTAGCAGACCGAACGGTGTTCTGCAAAGCGGTCACCCAATCTGCACTTGTTCTTCCCAATGTAGAGTAGACCACGGTTTGAGCAGTGATACACTACTCTAAACAGGAGAAGTAGATGTAAAAGAGTGTTGGAGGGTGAGGAGAGAGGAGGTAAAAGGACAGGTATTGCATCTCCTGTGCTTGTATGGAAAGGTGCCATGGGAAGGGGTGTTGAGGATGATTGAGGAGTGGACCAGGGTGTCACGGAGGAAACAGTCCCTTCGGAATTCTGAAAGAGGAGGGGAAGATGTATTTGGTGATGGCATCATGCTGGAGGTGGCAGAAATGGCAGAGGATGATCCGATGAATGTGGAGGCTGGTGGGTGGCAGGTGAGGACAAGGGGAAATCGATCAAGGTCTGGGAGGGAGGGAAAGGAGTGAGAGTAGAAGTGCGGGAAATGGGACGGACACGGTCGAAGGCCTTATCAACCATAGTGGGGGACTCCTCGGTGAAGATAAAGGAAGACATATCAGAAGCACTGGAATGGAAGGTTGCACCAACAGAACAGATGCAACAGAGACAGGGAACCGGGAGAATGGAATAGAGTCCTGACAGGAAGCAGGGTGTGAGGAGTGTGAGAAGGACTTGGTGGATGATGAGTCTTGGGAAGGGAGTGTAGATAGTCTCGGTCATGTCGTTATCAAAAAGGAGGAGGTGTTGGGCATCTTGCAAAGCATTAAGGTAGATAAGTCCCCAGGGCCTGATGGGATCTACCCCAGAATACTGAGGGAGGCAAGGGAAGAAATTGCTGGGGCCTTGACAGAAATCTTTGTATCCTCATTGGCTACAGGTGAGGTCCCAGAGGACTGGAGAATAGCCAATGTTGTTCCTTTGTTTAAGAAGGGTAGCAAGGATTAATCCAGGAAATTATAGGCCGGTGAGCCTTACTTCAGTGGTAGGGAAATTATTAGAGAGGATTCTTCGGGACAGGATTTACTCCCATTTGGAAACAAACAAACTTATTAGCGAGAGACAGCATGGTTTTGTGAAAGGGAGGTCATGTCTCACTAACTTTATTGAGTTTTTTGAGGAAGTGACAAAGATGATTGATGAAGGAAGGGCAGTGGATGTTGTCTATATGGACTTCAGTAAAGCCTTTGACAAGGTCCCTCATGGCAGACTGGTACAAAAGGTGAAGTCACACGGGATCAGAGGTGAGCTGGCAAGATGGATACAGAACTAGCTCGGTCATAGAAGACAGAGGGTAGCAGTGGAAGGGTGCTTTTCTGAATGGAGGGCTGTGACTAGTGGTGTTCCGCAGGGATCAGTGCTGGGACCTCTGCTGTTTGTAGTATATATAAATGATTTGGAGGAAAATGTAACTGGTCTGATTAGTAGGTTTGCGGATGACACAAAGGTTGGTGGAGTTGCGGCTAGTGATGAGGCTTGTCAGAGGATACAGCAGGATATAGATCGGTTGGAGACTTGGGCGGAAAAATGGCAGATGGAGTTTAATCCAGACAAATGTGAGATAATGCATTTTGGAAGGTCTAATGCAGGCGGGAAGTATACAGTAAATGGCAGAACCCTTAGGAGTATTGACAGGCAGAGAGATCTGGGCGTACAGGTCCAAAGGTCACTGAAAGTGGCAAAGCAGGTGGATAAGGTAGTCAAGAAGGCATACGGCATGCTTGCCTTCATCGGTCGGGGCATAGAGTATAAAAATTGGCAAGTCATGCTGCAGCTATACAGAACTTTAGTTAGGCCACACTTAAAATATTGCTTGCAATTCTGGTCGCCACACTACCAGAAGGACGTGGAGGCTTTGGAGAGGGTACAGAAGAGGTTTACCAGGATGTTGCCTGGTCTGGAGGGCATTAGCTATGAAGAGAGGTTGGATAAACTCGGACTGTTTTCAATGGAACGACGGAGGTGGAGGGGCGACATATTAGAGGTTTACAAAGTTATGAGCAGCATGGACAGAGTGGATAGTCAGAAGCTTTTTCCCAGGGTGGAAGAGTCAGTTACTTGGGGACATAGGTTTAAGGTGTGAGGGGGCAAAGTTTAGAGGGGATGTATGAGGCAAGTTCTTTACACAAAAGGTGGTGAGTGCCTGGAACTTGCTGCCGGGGGAGGTGGTGGAAGCAGGTACGATAGCGACGTTTAAGAGGCATCTTGACAAATACATGAATAGGATGGGAATAGAGGGATACGGTCCCCGGAAATGCAGAAGGTTTTAGTTTAGGCAGGCAGGTATCAAGATTGGCGCAGGCTTGGAGGGTCGAATGGCCTGTTTCTGTGCTGTACTGTTCTTTGTTCTTTGTTCTTTGAAGTATAGTCGAGGTAGCTGTGGGAATCAGTGGACTTATAATGAAATTGGCTGACAGCCTATCGCCAGAAATGGAGACAGAGAAGTCGAGGAAGTCAAGAAAATATTGGCATCCTTCAGCTGATCATGTATTCTGTCAAACCAGAACTAGACAGATCTCTCGGGATTTGTTCCTTTTTCTTGATTGTTGCCAAATACTAATAGCTTTCTGCAACTCACCAGGCACAGTAAGATGATTCATCCGCAGACAATGATTATAGTACTCTTAGTACCTTGATCACACTTCTGGACATCAGTACTGATTCAAAATCCATATAAGACTGGCTGACACTTTATAATCAGGTAATAATTTTTGATGAATTACATTGAGATATCTAAAATGTACTAAAGTATTATTTGCATAGAAAATAAGGAAAAAAACAAAAGCCCAATGGTCAATTAGGTTCTGCTAATATAATAGTAAGAATTGCTCAACACTTGAGTGCATGCATGTTAGAGAACTGATTCAGTTGAGCTTCCGAGCTCCCTTAATGGTTCACTTGGTAAATACAGCATGTAATTAAGTCATACACCCCGCTGGGTCCCAGCTTTGATTCATTATCTGTGTGGAATTAGCTACTTCAGCTTGGTCGGCTGTAGGGGGCAAAGTTAAACGGACTATTGAGCAGAGAATTTGTCAAGCTTCCTGCTCTTGTCCACCAGTGCAGTACCTGCTGCTAGAAAATGCAAGTATGTAGATTTTGGGTGAGATCACGATTGCGCTTGCTTGTGATGCCACTCAAAGCCGCTCATGGTTTTTCTGTGCTCACAAATTACAACCCATTCCTACATTACAACAGTGACGGCAGTTCAAAACGTTCTTCATTGACTGTAGAGTGCTTTGGAATGTCCTGTGGTTGCTGAAAGGCAAGTTCTTCTTTCTGAGTATTGCCTGTGGGGTTGTACAGAGATTATGACTTAAGCTGGTATAAGATTGTCAACAGAAGACATTAGCCTGAGAATTCTCATGTTTTCTGGAATGCAAAAGACGAAGATGTGCAGGGGATTTTGGATGGGGTTCAGTTCTGTCTGGTTTCTGCCCTTTTTCACCTCCATGCAGGATTCCAATGGATGGTAGGGGAATTGGGTGACGGATGTCTTCGGCCTAATATTGCTTTAAGAGGTGAGACTGCTGAGGCAGAACCTCTGCAGGAAATCTTGGCCAGTTCTAATCCCTGCCATACAAGAGACATAAAGGAAGCTCACAATTCTGCTTCCCAACTGTTTCCTAGCACTCGGCCCTATAACAATGGGGGTCTCTATTTGCAGCTATGGAAACTGCAAATATTATGCCACATAAATAATCATTCGAATGGGGTGGCTTTAGGATGCAGATATGTGTATGTAATCCGTGTGTATGGACGTCAGGGAGGAATAGATTGACTTAGTTGTAATGATCTCCAAAATCTACACAGGTTAATAAGGCTGTAGAGAAAAAAACAAAGCAGTATGGGTGCATTTTTACAGACATTGAATTGAAAAGCAGAAAAGTTAGCTTAAACTTGTCTAGAGCCTTAGTTAGACCACACTTGGAATACTGTGAACAATTCTGCTCACCATGTGATAAAAAAAGGATACAGAGGCACGGAAGAAGGAGCAAAAAAGATTTACTAGAATGGTACCAGAAATGAGAAGACTGAAAAGTGACCTAATAGTGGTCTTTGAGATGAAGAAAGGGTTTTATAGGGTAGACATAGAGCTGGGAGCCACAAATATAAGGTAGTTGCTAATCAATCCAACAAGGAATTCAGGAGAAACCTTTTTATCCAGAGACTGATGAGACCTTGGAACTCATTACTACAAGGAGTAGTTGTAGCTAATAGCAGAGATGCATTCAACGGGAAGCGGGATAAGCACTTGAGGGAGAAAGGAATAAAAGGATATGTTCTTAAGGTTAGGTGAAGGAGGGTGGGAGGAGGTTTGTATGGAGCATAAATACCACAGCGACCAGTTGGGCTGAATAGCTTGTTTCAGCACTGTAAATAATTCGTAAAATCACTGGCCATCTAGGTTGGCAACTGAAGAATAGTCACTTGGGGAAGACACTAGATGATGGGTAGCAATCATGGGAACTATAAGATCAGTACGAAAAATGGGGACAGAAATTCCTTTGCGTTTCAACAATTTGTTGAGAAATTAGCCTTCCACTTACTTTTGGCAGTGCCCTCTACAGCTAGGCCAAGATGCAAGCTGTCTGCTAAGTTCCTCCCCAGGTTGGCTCATCCCGTGCCCATGCTCTTGTGCACTAGTGCCTGGTGCGTCTCCAAGTGCAGACACCTGCAGCTTATACACTACAGTATGTGTAGTGCTCGGCTCTGATCTGGTGTTTACCAAAGAAAGGTCAAATGAAGCAGTGTCACCTTGGTGATGTTTTCTGCCATCTCTTCGGCTGCCTGGGTACTTTATATTTTACTGACCTGAAAGGGAAGACTGGAATAAAGATTAGCTGGAAACAGATGCGCTTTGTCATTGTTGTTCAGTAGTGCGTGAGGGTGAGAGGTCAATGAGAAGGCATAGAGTGTAACATAGTCAAAAACTCTGCAAAATGCATTATCTAGCCTTGCCACATAACACGCCCCTGGCACCGCCATCACCACAATCTACTTCACTTCCTCCTCGACTGGACAGAGGACCTTGAATAGACACTGTTCCATCTTTCTATTGTAGTTTGTCAGTTTTCCCTGCAAGATAGAAGGAAGAGTGTTACTGGTAGCCTCGGGAGATGCTTTGAGGATGTGCATGTCAAGGTTGAACAGGTGCTGGTGTGTGAACGGTGGCAGAGGTGTGTGAAGCTAAAGGCAATATAGTGAAGCGAGTAGAAGGGCTTTTTTTTAATTCTTCCATGCGACGTGGGTGTCACTGGCAAGGCCAACATTGTTCCTCATCCCTAATTGCCCTTGACAACTGAATGGCTTGCTAGGCCATTTCAGAGAGCAGTTAAGAGACAATCACAATGCTGTGGATCTGGAGTTACATGTAGGTCAGACCAGGTAAGGATGGCAGATTTCCTTCCCTAAAGGACATTAGTGAACCAGATGGATTTTTACAACAATCAACTATGGTTTCATGGTAACACTAGACTAGCTTTTTAATTCCAGATTAATTAATTGAATTTAAATTCCACCAGCTGCTGTGGTGGGATTTGAACCCAGGTTCCCAGGACATTAGCCCGGGCCTCTGGATTACTATGGCTACCATTGACCAGAAACTGAACTGGAGTAGCCATATAATTACCGTGGCTACAAGAGCAGGTCAGAGGCTAGGAATCCTGAGGTGAGTAACTCACCTCCTGACTCCCCAAAGCCTGTCCACCATCTACAAGGCACAAGTCAGGAGTGTGATGGAATACTCTCCACTTGCCTGAATGGGTGCAGCTCCAACAACACTCAAGAAGCTCGACACCATCCAGGACAAAGTCGCCCGCTTGATTGGCACCCCATCTACAAACATTCAGTCCCTCCACCACCGACGCACAGTGGCAGCAGTGTGTACCATCTACAAGATGCACTGCAGCAATGCACCAAGGCTTCTTAGACAGCACCTTCCAAACCCGCGACCTCTACCAACTAGAAGGACAAGGGCAGCAAATACATGGGAACACCACCACCTGCAAGTTCCCCTCCAAGTCACACACCATCCTGACTTGGAACTATATCGACGTTCCTTCACTGTCGCTGGGTCAAAATCCTCGAACTCCCTTCCTAACAGCACTGTGGGTGTACCTACCCTACATGGACTGCAGCGGTTCAAGAAGGCAGCTCACCATTACCTTCTCAAGGGCAATTAGGAATGGGCAATAAATGCTGGCCTGGCCAGTGACGCCTACATCCCATGAATGAATGAAAAAAAAAGCTCAGTGACCATTAAACTATGCCACTGCTTTCCCCAAAGGTACAGAGTGTAGAGCAGCGTGGAGTACACGGAATTGAATGAAGAAGAGTGCTGGTACTAGGGGGAAGGAAGGGTCATGATGCTGAGACATCAAGCCATACAAGGTTGAGCAAACAGTGACAGGAGTTAGGAGTCTTATCTTATCAATCCTTGTTTTCCTGCAGCCATGTCCTGGGCCAATGCTCTTGCATTTGGTGGAAAGATCACATCCTTCCTCCTGCTGACCTCCTCTACCAAGGTCTCCAGTGCTGGATCTGAGAAGCGAGGGCCTCTGAAGCTACTCCTTGGCTTCTCATCTTCCCTTTTAAGAACATAGAACATAGAACAGTACAGCACATTACAGGCCCTTCGGCCCACGATGTTGTGCCGAACCTTTAACCTACTCTAAGATCAAACTACCTACATACCCTTCATCCTACTATCATCCATGTACCTATCCAAGAGTTGCTTAAATGTCCCTAATGTATCTGCTTCTACTACCACCTCTGGCAGTGCATTCCACGCACCCACCACTCTCTGTGTAAAGAACCTACCTCTGACATCTCCCCTAAACCTTCCTCCAATCACCTTAAAATTATGCCCCCTGGTGATAGCCCTTTCCGCCCTGGGTAAAAGTCTCTGGCTATCCACTCTATCTATGCCTCTCATCATCTTGTACCCCTCTATCAAGTCACCTCTCATCCTTCTTCGCTCCAATGAGAAAAGCCCTAGCTCCCTCAACCTTTCTTCATAAGACATGCCCTCCAGTCCAGGCAGCATCCTGGTAAATCTCCTCTGCACCCTCTCTAAAGCTTCCACATCCTTCCTATAATGAGGCGACCAGAACTGAACACAATATTCCAAGTGTGGTCTAACCAGGGCTTTATAGAGCTGCAGCATAACCTCGCGGCTCTTAAACTCAATCCCCCTGTTAATGAAAGCCAACACATCATATGCCTTCTTAACAACCCTATCAACTTGGGTGGCAACTTTGAGCGATCTATGGACGCGGACCCCAAGATCCCTCTGTTCCTCCACACTGCCAAGAATCCTGTTTTTAAGCCTGTATTCTGCATTCAAATTCGACCTTCCAAAATGAATTACTTCACACTTTTCCAGGTTGAACTCCATCTGCCACTTCTCAGCCCAGCTCTGCATCCTGTCAATGTCCCGTTGCAACCTACAACAGCCTTCCACACTATCCACAACTTCAGCAACCTTTGTGTCATCGGCAAACTTACTAACCCAGCCTTCCACTTCCTCATCCAAGTCATTTATAAAAATCACAAAGAGCAGAGGTCCCAGAACAGATCCGTACGGAACACCACTGGTCACCGAGCTCCAGGCTGAATACTTTCCATCTACTACCACCCTCTGTCTTCTATGGGCCAGCCAATTTTGTATCCAGACAGCCAAATTTCCCTGTATCCCATGCCTCCTTACTTTCTGAATGAGCCTACCATGGGGAACCTTATCAAACACCTTGCTAAAATCCATATACACCACATCCACTGCTCTTCCTCCATCAATGTGTTTTGTCACATCCTCAAAGAATTCAATAAGGCTTGTGAGGCATGACCTGCCTCTCACAAAGCCATGCTGACTGTCTCTAATCAAACTATGCTTTTCCAAATAATCATAAATCCTGTCTCTCAGAAGAAGTGCAGCCAGCCTTTACACATTGTCAGATATACCCTATATTGAAGCCTCTGGTTGGTGAGCTGCCAATCAACAATGAGACTCACCATGGCTGTCTTCCCATTTTATGATAGTGAGGGCCCTTGATCAATTTCATCTGCTAACCACGCCCATGTGATTAGGCCAATTCTGAGCCCAAAAATGGACTCACACACATTTCTATCCCATTTTCTTCAGAAAAAGGAAGAAAATTAGAAAAAAGCACAGGGAATAAACAATTAGGCATTAAAGTTAAATATACTTCTTGATAAACTGATAGATTACAAACAGTGATATAGATGATAAAATGTACTCCTTATTGTTGTTTAACTCAACACTTTAACAATGTCTGGAGAACATCATTTTGGGCTTAGAGAAAGCATTAATTAGCACTTTCTAATAAAACATAGAGCAATTAGGGCAAAGAAGGAGGCCATTTGCCCTTCTGGTCCATGCCAGCTCTCTGTAGAACAATCTAGTCATTCCCATTCGCCCGTTCTATCCCCGTAGCCCTGCAAGTTTATTTCCCTCAAGTGCCCATCCAATTTCCTTTTGAAATCATTGATTGTCTCCACTCCCACCACCCTCACAGGCAGTGAGTTCCAGGTCATTACCACTCACTGCTTAAAAAAAAGTTCTTCCTCACATTGCCCCTGCACCTCTTGCCCAAAACCTTAAATCTCTGTTGGGAACAACTTTTCTTTGACTACCTTATCTAAAGCTGTTATAATCTTGTATACCTCTATCAGTTCTCCCCTCAATCTCCTTTGCTCCAAGGAGAACAATCCTCCATCCCTGGAACCATTCTGGTAAATCTGTTCCGCATCCTCTCAAGGACCCTTACATCCTTCCTAAAGTGTGGTGACCAGAACTGGATGCAATACTTTAGTTGTGCCCTAACCAGAGCTTTATAAAGGTTCAGCATAACTTCACTGCTTTTGTAATCAATACCTCTATTTATGAAGCCCAAGATCTCATATGCTTTGCTAACTACTCTCTCAATATGTCCTGCCACCTTCAAAATCACCACAGCTTAAGTGACGTCCAGGCCAGAATTTTACGCGGAGGCGGAGGCCTTGCCCACCGACTAAAATGTTGGGAGGGCAAGCCTGCCTCCACTGGGCATGGAAGCCACGCAGTGATTTTGTGTAGCCCAGGCCTTTAATTGGCCTCCCTTAATTGATCCCACCTTTAAGAGCTGCCGGTCAATCAGTGAGCCAACAGCTCTTCAGTCACAACAGTGGGGCGGCGGCCACAGCTGGGACTGCACCCAGCATGGGTGCCAGACGTGAAAAAGGTGAGTGGGGTTTCGGGCCTGTACGCATGGCCATTTTTAAGCCCTCAAATCAGCCCAGGCCAAAGAACACTTTAAATTCAACCATTGAGGCCAGGACACTTTGGAGTTGACTCATGTGGACTGTCCCTTTTAATCACTAACAAATTGCCTCTGAACAACAGATTAAAAATCAATTAAAGAAATACAGGGACAGACTATCAGGCACCAAAAAGCAGGGAGTTTACCAGCCAGTCTTTGAATACTCAAAGACCTGATAAGGGATGCCATTCCCTGGACAAGTCATTTCAAATAAAACAAAACCGGTTATCAATTAGCACCCACTCTAGACATCTCCAAGCTATCAAGACATGATCAACTCATCTCCCCTCCATTTTTCACCTACTCTCCCCAAACGAGACAAGCAACCTTGTTCATAAGAACTATTCAACAAGTTATATCTGGCCTGTATGACACAAACTCACAGGCCAATAGTAAGACAGTTTTTGGTGTGAACCCATAACACTATAACTAGTATAGGGTTTGCCCAGTGAGGTTTTTTTGGGCAGATGAGTTTTTTTTTTCTTCAGCAAGAGCATTACAGGAACAGTAAGAAAAGGCAGGCCAGCATCTCTAGCAAGCTGTACAGAGCCAGTGCAGAGAACATCAGCACATCGAGACCATGGAGCTCACGTTTGAGTTCAGGACACAGAGGAAAAGAGGGGCATTGAAGTAAGGAGATAAACCCTCAACCCAAGGTAGACTGTGCACTGCAACAACGACAGGCTGCTGCCAGCTGCAAGACATCGGGCCTGTGAGTATCACCAATGAGACTACACGACACACTGCATGGGCTAGGGTCCCTCGATCAAACATGCTAGATACACACCTTAGGTTGGACTGGGTGGGTGGTGTTTTTATAGCCATTGTACAAGATAGAGCATAAGTGGTTTCTGTTGGTTTTTGTTTAATAAATCCCTTGTTTGATCCATCATATACCTAAGTGTTGTTTACATCATTTTCGAATTCCACTTCGTGATATCACACCGCCTTCACCAAGAACCCCACAAGTGAGTGTTGGGGGAGGAAAGATTTTCACTGTTACGACCCCGCACAGGTCAATCACTTACAGGCCTCACTGGGGACAATTGGCTGGGCCCCGGAGAAGAGGATTGGGGGTCGATCGAGGGAGCAGGGGGAGGTGCTCCAGCGGGTACAGATTGTGCCTGATCAGGAGGTCCCCCTCCCTGGGCCCGCAAGGAGGCTGCCTGGTATTACCGGGCGGCCTCCACAGCCGATGAAGTGCCTGGCCCCCGCTGGTGATACCCAGCGGCAGCGGTAGGAGGCCCTTAAGTGTCAATCAATTGGCCTGGGGCAGGCACGCTGTTTTCCACCTTCCCCGCTGCTGGTAAAATGGCAGTGGGGGTGGGTAGGCGACAGGAACAGCAGCCCTTGCCTCACACTCAATTTTCGACCCTCCCAGCCTCTCAGCCCACTCCCAGGGAGTGGAAGCATATAATACCAGCCCTTGGATGAGAGATGTGCACGTATTGCCTGCCTTTTATCAAAGCTGCCTGATGTAACTCAGACAGGCTTGATAACGGGTGGGTGATCAGCTCCATCATGGGTGAAGGTGAAAGATGTATGCTGTTGTTACGACCAGGTGAGAAAGAGGGCTAGGGTTCCATTTCAGCCTTCACCTGGTCTTACTGTAACAGGGTTTGTTTTTAAACACACTGTGATTTTAGCTCCCCCTCGGTGAATCCTCGTTCATCGCTTTCCAATTATAAGGCAAAGAAACCAGCACAAACAGGCTTTCTTAGGATTAAAGAAGAAAAGTTGAAATTTATTAAACTTAAACTCTAATTTGGTTAATGCCTACAGATACACGACGTACCCATGCTAGCATTCATACGCGATACACACATGCAAATAGAGACAGAAAAGAGCAGAAGAAAAATAAAGTGGAAAAATTTGAGGCAATATCTGAAGAGTTGTTGTTATGGTTCTTTGAGCTCACTGTAGAATCCTTGATTGTAGGTAGAGCTTGCTTTTCATTGGGGCCCAATATTCTTCTTAAATCTTGTTCACTTTAGGAGACCTTTCTCTCTTGGGGTTCATGTGTCTTCAGTGGGTTTTGGAGTTCCGTGAGAAAGAGATGGGAGCAGACAGGCAGACAGGAGGTCTTCTTCAGTCCAGGAGCATTCTGCTTTCTGCCCAAACTGTTTGCACAAATTCAAAAATACTCAGTTTGTCCAGCAGGTTATTCATGTGATTTGACCATGTCTGCTTGTGTATTCGGCCATCTTAGCAGTCAACCTGGAATGCGAGCTCCCCCACCTTCAATGTCTGGTAATCAAAAGTCCAGTGTGGGTTGAATGTCGGGGAATGGCTTCTTTGTCCTTTCCAAGTACTGTCTGTTAATATGCAAATGTCCTTTTTTCCAGCCAAGGTCTGGCAGTCCTTGTAACAGGCCTTCTCTTCCTAGCAACAATTTAAAATTTAATGGCCATGTGGCAAAATTAATGTGCCTCATTCTTGGCAGGTGGGGGCCTGCATGACACTGCGTTATTTCTAATTGATTATATCAATTATTGTCATGGAATGAGGTGATGATACTTAGTAGCTTTGGTGGACATCCGATCTTTTCTAGTAGTCTGAAGAGACCACGTCTGCTGACGAGATCAAAGACTTTGGTGAGATCAATGAAAGCAACGTAGAGGGGCATCTGTTGTTCGTGGCATTTCTCCAGTATCTGGCGAAGGGAGAACAGCATGTCAACGGTCGATCTCTCTGCACGAAAGCCACACTGTGCCTCAGGGTAGACGCGCTCGGCCAGCTTCTGGAGCCTGTTTAAAGCGACTCGAGCAAAGACTTTCCCCACTATGCTGAGCAGGGAGATTCCACGGTAGTTGTTGCAGTCACCGCGGTCACCTTTGTTTTTATAGAGGGTGATGATATTGGCATCGCGCATGTCCTGAGGTACTGCTCCCTCGTCCCAACACAGGCAAAGCAGTTCATGGAGTGCTGAGAGTATTGCAGGCTTGGCACTCTTGATTATTTCAGGGGTAATGCCATCCTTCCCCAGGGGCTTTTCGGCTGGCTAGAGAATCAATGGCATCACTGAGTTCCGATTTTGTTGGCTGTGTGTCCAGCTCATCCATGACTGGTAGAGGCTGGGCTGCATTGAGGGTGGTCTCAGTGACAACATTCTCCCTGGAGTACAGTTCTAGGTAGTGCTCCACCCAGTGGTCCATTTGCTTGCGTTGATCAGTGATTGTGTCTCCTGATTTAGATTTGAGGGGGCGATCTTCTTGATGGTTGGCCCAAAAGCTCTCTTAATGCCATCATACATTCCTCTGATATTTCCGGTGTCTGAGGCCAGCTGAATATGACTGCATAGGTGTTGCCAGTAGTCATTTGCGCAGCGCCTGACTGTTCTTTGTGTAGTGCTTCTGGCGGCTTTAAGTGCAACAGATGTTAACTCGCTGGGGGCTCTCTTGTAGTTCAGCAGTACAATGCGCTTAGCGGCTATGACAGGTTCCAGCTCTTCACAATGAGATTGAAACCAGTCTGCATTTCTCTTCACACGTTTGCCATAGGTGGTCAAAGCTGACTCATAGATGGCGTCTGTGATGACAATATGAAAGGCACAATTCAACATGGCGGCACCTCATCAGTCCCCTTTCCTATCCTGAGTGGCGTGAAACAGGGCTGTGTTCTCGCACCCACACTGTTTGGGATTTTCTTCTCCCTGCTGCTCTCACATGCGTTCAAGTCTTCAGAAGAAGGAATTTTCCTCCACACAAGATCAGGGGGCAGGTTGTTCAACCTTGCCCGTCTAAGAGCGAAGACCAAAGTACGGAAAGTCCTCATCAGGGAACTCCTCTTTGCTGACGATGCTGCTTTAACATCTCACACTGAAGACTGTCTGCAGAGTCTCATCGACAGGTTTGCGGCTGCCTGCAATGAATTTGGCCTAACCATCAGCCTCAAGAAAACGAACATCATGGGACTGGATGTCAGAAATGCACCATCCATCAATATCGGTGACCATGCTCTGGAAGTGGTTCATGAGTTCACCTACCTAGGCTCAACTATCACCAGTAACCTGTCTCTCGAAGCAGAAATCAACAAGCGCATGGGAAAGGCTTCCACTGCTATGTCCAGACTGGCCAAGAGAGTGTGGGAAAATGGTGCACTGACACGAACACAAAAGTCCGATTGTATCAAACCTGTGTCCTCAGTACCTTGCTCTATGGCAGCGAGGCCTGGACAACGTATGTCAGCCAAGAGCGACTTCTCAACTCATTCCATCTTCGCTGCCTCCGGAGAATACTTGGCATCAGGTGGCAGGACCGTATCTCCAACACAGAAGTCCTCGGGGCGGCCAACATCCCCATCTTATACACACTACTGAGTCAGCGGCGCTTGAGATGGCTTGGTCATGTGAGCCGCATGGAAGATGGCAGGATCCCCAAAGACACATTGTACAGCGAGCTCGCCACTGGTATCAGACCCACCGGCCGTCCATGTCTCCGCTTTAAAGACGTCTGCAAACACGACATGAAGTCCTGTGACATTGATCACAAGTTGTGGGAGTCAGTTGCCAGCGATCGCCAGAGCTGGCGGGCAGCCATAAAGGCGGGGCTAAAGTGTGGTGAGTCGAAGAGACTTAGCAGTTGGCAGGAAAAAGGACAGAAGCGCAAGGGGAGAGCCAACTGTGTTACAGCCCCAACAAACAATTTTTTCTGCAGCACCTGTGGAAGAGTCTGTCACTCTAATATTGGCCTTTATAGCCACTCCAGGCGCTGCTCCACAAACCACTGACCACCTCCAGGCGCTTACCCATTGTCTCTCGAGACAAGGAGGCCAAAGAAGAAAAAGAAGATATCAATTATCAGGGGATTGGGAGAATCTTGCAAGCAAGTAGAGCTGCACTTTTCTCTGAGTTTATATATTTATGCCTTCAAGAGCCAAGAAAATAATTTCCGAGGGAAAAGCTAGACGGCAAGACAAAGAGGGGCATGTTGCACTGAGAAATGATTCACAACAAATTTTCATTTTCTTTAATGATATATGCATATGGAAATGGAGAAACTCATTGACAGCAACTGACCTTAATGTTCTTATTTCTCCATGGTAATTAGAGACTCCAGCTTGTAAATGTTGTCATTACCACAAGTAATAAAATTGCTTAATGATTTTAAGACACTATGGAAAGTTCTTATACCGCTGTGAGCGGACTGTGCTATTGAGAATCAGTGATGCTACTCACCTGAGTGCAACAACTAATTGATCACTCTGTAAAATCATCACACAAATACTTCAGTGTTGCTTAATGAGAAAAGTTGCTCTAATCCTTTTCGTTAGGTGGACATACTCTCTTATATAGAATCCAGTAGTTGCGACTGAACTGGATTCTTGAGTGGAAGCTGTGACTTTGAATCTCGATCCTGCCATAGACACGTACTAAGGCTTTCCTTAATGAATTTTCCCTGCCTTGGCTAAATTACTTTAAACCCAAATCATGGGGAAAAAGTGCTGGGAAGAGTGCGTCTTTCCATATTAAGGAGTGGTATTGATGATATCTGTGGAGAGACTCACAGGTATCCATATCATCATCCCAACATCCAAATCATCTCCCAAATGCATGGTGATTATGATATCCCTTTGAAGTTGTCCTTTGTGTGTTTGCTTCTGGCTGTGGTGTCAACCTGTTCCATTAATGTTAATATTAACAGCTTTTCTATTCCAGGACTATTGTTTATGATATCTACATTCCTATACTGTACTGAATCACATTGGCTGTTCATTTTCTACCAAAGAATTTCTTTTCTCATTTGATTTAACAGCACAGCAGAGCATACCTATTTGCCTTACTTTACCTTTCTGTTTCTTATGTAATAGATACTACTTCCTTTATTTTGTATGAATTTAAAAGCTTGTTCTCCCTCAGATGTCAATGTTAAAACTAAGTCAGCTGCTACACATAACAACAACAACCTGCATTTATATAACAGGCTGAAGAGGATCAAGTCCTGCCCCCAGGGCCGAAAGTGGGAGTTGACCCTGCTCTGGCAGGCATTGGGACCCTGGGGCGGCATTTTGCTGGTAGCAGCCAAGTAACAGGCAATAAAGGACAGGGAAGATGTTGGGCTCCCTTCCCGAATCCTTCCCCCGCCATATTGCCAGCCCTCCCGCCTCCCAGACTGTCTCCAAAGGGCTGGGAAAATTCAGCCCAATGTCTTTAATGTAGTGAAATGTCCTAAGGTACTTCACAGGAGCATTATCAAACAAAATGTGACATCAGACAACATAAGGAGATATTAGGAAGGGTTACCAAAACTTTGGTTAAACAGGTGTTAAGGGGAGTTTGAAAGAAGGATACAGACATTTACAGAAAGACTTGCATTTATATAGCAGCTTTCGCGACCTCAGGATGTGTCAAAGAGTTTTACAGCCAATGACATCTTCTGAAGCGCAGTCACTGTTGCAAGATCGAGCCATTTTGTGCACAGCAATCTTCCACAAATAACAATGTAATAATGACCAGATAATCTGTCTTTTTTTCATGTTGTTAATTGAGAGATAGATATTGGCCAAGACACTGGGATAACTCCCCTGCTTTTTTCCACCTGAGAGAGCAAATGGGGCCTCGGTTAATGCCTTATCCAAAAGATGGCACATCCGACAGTGCAGCACTGGAGTGTCAGCTTTGATTTTTGTTGTCATCTCTGAACTGAGACTACAAATCCACAACCTTCTAACTCAGAAGTGAGACTGCTACCCATTGAGCCACAACTAACACTTTCTGCAATTACCTTTTGCAACAAAATGGATCGAGCACTGCATTTCTGCTGCACTTCTGACAAAGTAACCGCAGACAATCCAAGGAAAGTCATGGAGACACAAAACAAAGACAGAACACTCTAAGAGGTGGAGACATTTAAGGAGGGAATTCCAAAGTTTCTGGTCAAGGCAGCTGAAGGCACAGCTATCAATGGCAGAGCGATGAAAATCGGAATGCACAGGAGTCCAAAATTGGACGAGCACAGAAATTACGGAGGGTGGTAGAACATAAATTGTTCACTCTTTGTTTTGTGTCTCCCTGAATGTCTCCAGATATTCTGCCGTGAAGCCACGGTAACTTTGTCAGAAATGTGGTGGAAACATGTTTGATCCATTTTATTGCCAAAGGTTAATTAAATCTTATGATGCATTTACACTACACAGAACAGCTTCTATTTGGACTGGTTGCTTCTATTAGCTAGCAACATGAATGGGCTTGACTGTGATAATTCCAGTGACAGAATAACCTGTTGATACTTGCTGTGGAGGTTCATGGCTGAAGAATGACTGCTTCTGTGAATTACCGGAGAGCTGGCGGAACCAATGAATCAGAGTTACTGGATAGAAAAGGCAAGACATCTGAGAGGATGATAATTAAAATGATTTATAAATTACTTGCCATAGTTTCCATGCAAAATTCAGTCTTTAGTTTAAGTGCTTTTCACATTCCATCTCATCATGTCCAGAAGGACTCTCTTGAATCCATTGGTTGTAACAAGTTTCTGTAATATCTCAAGTTCATTTGAATGAATTCTGCCCTGAAGTAAAGTTCAACTTCTTTGTTTTTAAGGTTCTTCAGTTGCTGAGCTTTCAATTCTCAAACTGAAATTCAGCTCTTCAAATCTTAATACACCTACGTGTAATGTATTTATATGAAGTTCTTTATCCTGTGTTTAATAGAAGTGCTACCCAATTCAAATAAGTGGAATAATTCCTCTGATAAAATAACAGGCAAAGGAATGTCATACAAAGGTCTTGTGTTTATACAGCAACATTCAAAGAGCCTAATTTCATGGCTTTGATGGAGCAATTTGAAGTGTAAAACAAAAGCAAAATACTGTGGATGCTGGAAATCTGAAACAAAAACAGAAAATGCTGGAAATACTCAGGCAGCATCCCATGGAGAGAGATAGAGTTAATGTTTCAGGTCTGTGACCTTTCATTAGAAAATCAAAATGTAAAGGCTAGTCTGTGGTGAATGGCGTTCTGCACACATTTACACTTTCTGGAAATACATAACACCACACAAAAGTAGTATTTGAAATTTGTAGTTTCTTTTTAATTTTGGTCAGTTCTAAGAGTACATTTGTAGCCACAGTATTGATTCACAGCTGATGATCTCTTGTTTATGCTCTTGGGCTTAGGAGAAGGTTCTGCCCATATATCTTACATGTACATACAAAGCTCTGTTCCCAAGAGAGTGCAGTGGAACATTCACACTTTCAAAGTGTTTAAATAAGCTTTAGCTACGTTTATAAAGTATCCTGGGAGTCCAGTTCATTCCAAGCACATTTCAAAGCAGCCTTCACACCATAATAGAATGACGTTTCTTGTAGTGTCAGTTCAAAGATGCAGGAGGTCTTACTCTGCTTCCCTTCAGTCAGGTCAGGGCTTAATTTCAGAGTTAGTGCGGTCACTTTTACTGCGCAGCAAAGCATAAACCCATTCCTGCTGATGTGAAATTGGTAGTTCAAGAAAAATGTCTTTTCATAAAGCCACAACCGATGGAGCAGAATAATAAATTTTTAATTTAAGACACGAACTCTGATGCTGTGAGATAAATCCTTTGTAAGACTCTGAGAATATAGCTTCCATACCCATCTATCTACTTTCTCTAGTCATACACATTATCTTTGCAGTCCTCAGCAAGAAAACACAACTAATGCTACTAAAAATACTGATAATTCAGTCGAACTTTTACTTACCTTATGAAAGTCACATAATTATGATATTAGAGACTGGAGTCAAGAGCTTCAGCAATCATGGAACATGTGAAGAAAAATTTCAATAATTTTGTAGGATTGCAAGACAGAGAGATACCAGTCATAACTGTTCCACATGTAGGCAACCTTTGGGAGGTATGAAAGATTGTCCGCAGGCCATTGCTGATAATTTGCAATCAGTGACAATTCTAAAAACTCATGTGATATAAAAGGTATAACTGCTGATTACTTACAAAAAACAACTGAGTTCACGTCCCGAGGTGTGTCAGAGATTGCAGAATTAGGGTACCAGTTTCTTTTTATGGTCTTGTTTATACTTGGGATAACACTGGAGGAGGGTACTTAATGAGTGAGAAGGAAGCTTTGCAACTTTCCCTTTTCTAGATTTCTACTTACCGTCCTGGACACAGGGGTAAGATTATCAGATTATAGGGCAATGTACGAGTGGTGTGAATTCCTCTCGATGGTATTTGCAATTATTCTGAGGCATACAAATAAAAGAAATTATACAATTTGTTCTGTCATACAAAGTAAGTTTATTGGAATACTATGTTTTAAACTGAATAAACAGTTGACCAATTAGCACTTATAATAGCAAGAAAGGAGATGGACTACATAACTATATGTTGTAAAGTGTAAACCATATGTTGACTCTTCTTACAACTTTATATGAGCTGGTCTGTGATTTATGCATCTGTCCAAGTGATGTCTTGGCATTTGCATGATTGAAGTAGAAGATAGTGATGTGATCTTTTGTTGCTACATATAAGGAACTCGTTCTTATTATAATGCAATGAATGTACATTGCTATCCTCAATCACAAATAGAAAAGCTACTAAATTATTTTAAGTGATTGATTTACAATTAAAAGTATGTGCTTGGGAGGTACCGCTGATGATATTAGCAGACGGATGTGTAAATACGTTTGTATCAGATTCCACTCTCTGTTATTTTAACACAGGTATAAACCAATTGGTTTTAAATGGGACAGCTGCTACCCTAAGAAAGCTGACAAAGGAGTTTTATGAAAAGCAAGCAGCAATTTCTGGGCTATACTGATTCAAATCTTGAACATATCATTTCAAGATATAGTCAATTTCACGATGTCCTGCCTTGTCCACTTATGGGTCAATTGCAGCCACATTCCTCACATTATCTGTTCATCTGGTGAAATTATCAGGGCATCATTCAAAGAAAAAGATGAGAGACTGCACAGGCCTGATTTTCCAGCCCATAGCGTCCTGTGCCCATGAGTTCCAAGGAGTTTTGATTGCAGAATCCGAGCCCAGAATCATGCCCGACTCTTATCTACGATACTAAAAGTAGCTGAAACTGGAAATACAGCCAGTGGTGTTCAACTTAGGTGTGTGCACAAAGGGAACTGCCCGCCTTATGTGAGGGCGAGTCGGGTGAGGAAACTTGGCACTATAAGCACAACAGGAAAGCTGTAGCTTCAAGAATTGTTTTTACCTCCTTATCCACCTTTGGTAGCAAAAATGGAAAAGCGGAATATTTCTTGAAAGGTGAGAGATTGGGAAATGTTGGTGTTCAAAGGGATCTGAGTGTGCTTGCATACAAATCACAGTAAGTTAACTTGTAGGTACAGCAAGCAATTTGGAAAGCAAATGATGGGTAGTCTTTAATACAAAGGAATTGGAGTATAAGATTAAAAAAGTCTTATTGCAATTGCATAGGGCCTTGGTGAGATCACACCTGGAGTACTGTGTACGGTTTTGGTCTCCTTACCTAAGGAAGGATTTACTTGCTTTGGAAGGAGTGCAACAAAGGTTCGCCAGATTGATTCCTGGGATGAGGGGATGGTCCTATGACGAGAAATGAGTAGAATGGGCCTCCCTAGGGTTTAGAATGAGAGGTGATCTAATTGAAACATATAAAATCCTTAAGGAGTTTGATAGGGTAGATGCCGGGAGGATGTTCCCCCTGGCTGGGAGGCCCAGAACTAGGGGTCATAATCTCAGAATAAGGAGTCGACCATTTAAGACTGAGATGAGGAGAATTTGCTCACTCAAAGGGTTGCGAACCTTTGGAATTATCTACCCAGACAGCTGTGGATGCTCAGTCGTTGAATATAAGCAAGACTGAGATTGTTAGATTTTTGGATACTAAGGGAACAAGAGATATGGGTGTAATATTACTTGTTGCTTTGGTGTGTGAACTATTGTAAGATTAACAGGACAACAAGTAATATCCACAGAAAATATGGGTTTTTCTTATATCTTAACTAGAACATACATATATATAACAGTTGCTCCATGAGCATATCTAAACCTATCTCGGGCTACACCCGCTACTCCCAGGTCATGTGGGACATGACATCCCTTCCTTCGGTGACCTTCACTTACAGTTTTTAAGATGGTTCTCGTAAGGAGCTCCCACAACGATGGGGATAGTGTGAAAAGGTGTCGTTGAGGTGGAAAATCAGCTATGATCTTATTGAATGGCAGAGCAGACTCGAGGGACTGAATGGTCTGCTCCTGCTTCTATTTCTTATGTTCATTTGTTGCTCACAGGACAAAATTGGGTCACTTTAAAATAAATATAACAACTTGGTAATATAACATTCTCAGCTGCAAACTTTATGCAATGTAGTGTTGCCTTTCTTTTTTGTTTCAGAACTTGATGGAGAAGGTAATCTCCACCATATCGCCAACTTCCGCTGGCCATCTTTCGACCCTGAGACATCTGCATATATCTGCTGTCCTTAGATCACATGATCTCATATCTTCCTGACTCTCTCTATGTTCAGTTTCTTTGCATCTTTCACAAATACAAATAACAGCTATTACATTGTACTGTACTTTTAATAGCTCTGTTCTTAGTCTTTCTCAAAGTATTCATTTTCTTCTATCTCCTCCACTCTGTAATGGGCCTCCCGTATCCCCTCCATTACTAAAGCTGGATTTAAAAAGTTTGGTTTTCCTCTTTCATGTTTAACACTTCTCTTCAACTCAACAACTTTTCACTCCCTGGAGAACCCAAGTCAGTCCAAGACTTGACCACTGCCACCATATCTGAGGAAGCTCTTCTAACACTGATAGGACAGGATATGAGAAAAAAGATTCATTTCATATAGGAGACTTGTAGACAGAGGTCACGCTCATCCCTTCTGTTTGGGTAGTTTTAGACCCAGTGCCTGAAGATGAAAGATCTGTAATTAATCCATTGCATCACCCCGATCCCATAAATAAAGGGGAAGGAAATTTACCATAAAAAATATTTTTTGGTAACATGAGATTTACATATAAAACTCCACAAAATATCTTCAATCAATCTAATTTGTAAAATACTTCCTTCAAATTCCCAGAGTACATACTCCACTTCAAATTAGGAAAATGCAAAGGGATGTTTCTCCTCCCTATTCTCTGGGCAGACTTTTCATAAACAACATCTACAGCCCTGATAAGAGTGAAGAAATATTCTGCTAAGGCATTTAGTGGGATTTAGTGGCATTTAGTAGTTTTCAGAGCATGACGGGCCCCCCTTTTTATTTTTAGTTATTTTTTCTTTTTTATGTGTTTATTTTATTTTAGTTTGTTTAGTTTGTTTCTACTGTGCCTACTCTCTGATTTTTTCATGTTTGTGCTTAGAGCCAGGCTGTTCAGTTTTCTGTCGGTTAACACCCTCTCTGTACTAATGTTTTGTCTTTCAGCACACCGTTAACATACTGTTTGCCTTTGCTCCATGACCTTCTGGTCAGTTATTCTCTGTGACCTTATCCTATCAACACCTCTTTTGTTATCTCTTGTCCCACCCCTGCTTTACTTGCTTAAAACTTATTACATTTCTGGCTCCGCCAGTTCTGATGAAGGGTCACTGACCTGAAACGTTAACTCTGCTTCTCTTTCCACAGATACTGCCAGACCTGCTGTGTATTTCCAGTATTTCTTGTTTTTATTTAGTGGGAATGCTTTGGCTAAAATCTGACAAGTAAGGGTAGAACCAAATAAGGGCATTCCCACTAAGCTGAAAAGTGGAGGAGAGGTGTTGGAGGAGGAGGATGTGGTTGATTGTAAAAGGTGTCAGAGGTCGAGGAGGATAAGGAATGGATCAACGTCACAAAGAATGTCATTTGTGCCTCTTGTTGGAACCTTTTCACTGCTATGGGAGGTGTGGAAACCCGATTGGAGGGATTCAAACAGGGAGCTGTGGGAGAGAGGTGGGAGGCAATGGCGTAGTTGTGATGGCACTAGACTAGTAATCCAGAGCCCAGGGTAATGCTTTGGGGACATGGGTGCAAATCCATGTCTTTAAATCAACAAACTAACTCTTTAATTAGAAGAAATAAATTCTTAAACACAATGAACATTTAAAAATAGAAAAAATTAGAGTCCTTGCAAATTTACAGTCCAATGTTGTTCAAAGTCCAGCGAATTTCAACAATTAACAACTTGAAAACACTTTCAATGGAAACAATCTGACTTTAGAGTTTTTTAAGGGATAAAAGATTGTCACAGTCTAACTTCCCTTTCTTCAATTTAAATTACCAGAGATCTGTCTTTGCTTGATTTTTTAGAATTTCGAGAGATAATAATTAAACAGACAAAAATCCAATTTCCTTCTGTTTAAATGGTTATTTTTCAGTGCTGACACCACAGCTGTCTGTGCCTTCTGTCTGTGTGCTCAAACTGTCTTACTAACTGCCAGTTCAAACTGAATTGTAACAAATGTATCGCATCAGGCTCACTCCCAGTGGCTGTTTCCATGGTATCGAGAATGTACTCTTTGAATCGCAGTCTCCAAAATGGCCGTTTCTAAGGCAACAAAAATGCACCTTCCTATAACTCCTAAGGCTTGCTGGTTCTTAAAGCAATACTGATCGTCTGCAAGCCTTAAAGGTAAACCGCATATTCCGAAAAAAAAACTACAGGACCACGACAGCCAAAGGATGATAATTATGACTATTTAGCAAATAAAGGGATGCAGTTATTGTACTTTGATTAATTACTTCCTTATTAAGGGTATATGTTGATTGCAAAGCAGTATAACAACAATCTCCAAGCTACGAAGACAGTCCAGGGATAGGCACCAACATGTTGCACCACAGACATTTGACAAAATTATTGATTTAGCCATGGACATGGGGCAATTAATCTGTATATAAAGTGTATAGCCAATCTAATGTCATTAAAACACAGTCCGATTTAAAACACATTTCTCCCTATAAATAAAGTAGCTAAGCATACAAATATCAATGGAGAGTAACTCAACTGTATTAGCTAGCTACCAAGCAAAATAGTATGCAATGCCAATGCAAATTACTTTTGTTGACAAAATAGAGATAGCTACACCATGTCACAGGGTGGTAGATGGACCTTATTGGATGACCTCTGTGGATTCACTGTGTCAGGAGTGCAAATTCATCCAATAAACCATGAAACTCAAGGAGAAGATTGTTATTGTGGTCATTGAGGTGAGGCAGTAGAAAAATCAGCAATAGCAAGATGGACCATTTCTCACAGGACAATTTAACCCGTGATGGTAAATGTTTGTGCAACTTCCCCACCTACTTGCAATACATCTCTGAAGACAGGGCAGCCAACAAAAGGGCAGTGATCTCCAAATCAGGAGAATTTTATGGGATGGAGCAGATAGTACTTCAGAAGAGTCATGTACAGAAAAAGCAGAGTGGGACAGGAAGGGACAGAGATTAAGGGTAGGTAGCCAAGACTAGTTTATTCATCTTGATAGGCTGTTAAAATAGGTCCTGGATTCTAAAATACAGAAACAACAGGATCACTCACGGAAAGAATGTCATTTGCTCACCAAAACCATAAAATACAAAATTGGATATAACATTGGCTTGGTGATAGGAGGCAGAGGGTGGTAGTGGAGGGTTGTTTTTCAGATTGGAGGCCGGTGACCAGTGGTGTGCCGCAGGGATCGGTGCTGGGCCCTCTGTTGTTTATCACATATATTAATGACTTGGATGTGAATGTAAGGGACATGATTCGTAAGTTTGCAGATGACACCAAAATTGGTGGTATAGTGGACAGTGAAGAAGGTTGTCTAAGGTTACAACAGGATATATATCAGCTGGGAAAGTGGGCAAGGGAGTGACAAATGGAATTTATTGCAGACAAGTGTGAAGTGATGCATTTTGGGAAGTTAAACCAGGGCAGGACTTATAAAGTGAATGGCAGGGCCCTGGGGAGTGTTGCTGAGCAGAGAGACCTTGGGGTGCAAGTACATAGTTCCCTGAAAGTGGCAACACAGGTAGAAAGGGTGAAGAAGGCGTTTGGCATGCTTGCCTTCATCGGCCGAGGCATTGAGTACAAGAGTTGGGACATCATGTTACAGTTGTACATAACGTTGGTTAGGTTGCATTTGGAGTACTGTGTGCAGTTCTGGTCGCCACACTACAGGAAGTATGTGATTAAGCTAGAGAGGGTGCAGAAAAGATTCACAAGGATGTTGCCTGGTTTGGAGGGCTTGAGTTATAAAGAGAGATTGCATAGGCTGGGTCTGTTTTCCCTGGAGCAAAGGAGGCTGAGAGGGGACATGATAGAGGTATATAAAATTATGAGAGGCATAGATAGGGTAGATAGCCAGAGTCTGTTTCCCATGGTAGGGGTGACTAAAACTAGAGGGCATAGATTTAAGGTGAGAGGGAGGAGGTTTAAAGGGGTAAATTTTTCACACAAAGAATAGTGGGTATGTGGAATGAGCTGCCTGAGGAGGTGGTGGAGGCAGGAACAGTAGCAACATTTAAGAGGCATCTGGACAGGTACTTGAATGAGCAAGGCATAGAGGGATATGGAATTAATGCAGGCAGGTGGGATTAGTATAGATAGGCATTATGGTCGGCATGGATGCGGTGGATTGAAGGGCCTGTTTCTATGCTGAACGACTCTATGACTCTATAAAACCAGTGACAATATTAGATAAACACAACTAAAAATAAAAAGCGCCCTTTAGTTCCTCCAATAAAGTGATTCTCTCAAATTCATTTATGTCTATATCTCAGTCTATTACTGTTGATTCCGATTCAGCTCTGACAAGATAATTATTAACAAAAAGCTTTTCTGCAAAAGGTTGAGCGGTTGGTATTGCATGTGTTATTCAGTTATAAAATGTTTAGTCACAGATTAACCAATTTATGTCCAAGTCAAATCTCTTACCTGTTAGCAAAGGTGCACTTTTAAAGTAATGTAATTGTATGATACAGATAACTTTCAAATGACATTGGCCACTCAGGTTATCTGCCCTCAAACTGGATAGTAAATGATTCACATTGCAGTTACTGATCTTTGACATATTTGTAAAACTTGTCCTTTGATCCAATTTGTAGCATAAAAATCAGTTAATGACTGTTTCTAACATGGTCTTTGAAATATAATAAATTTTTACTATGTCTTCCCACAGTTTTTAAAACTCCAAATGCAGCATGGATTTTGTTAAGGAATTATAGACAGTTCATCATAGATTAAGGTTTATAAAAGCTATCCATTACATTGTATTTACTAACTATTGTATACAAGTCAATAACATCCTGTTTTTTCCACTATCACTCAGCCCCATTACACAGTACTCTTGTATTCATGAGGAACTTACAGTGCTAACTTCTAGAGATTCCTTGGATTTTCTTACCTATTTTTGCCTCAATACAAGTTCTGGAAGAGTGTGATTCCAAATGGATAGCAGCGGAATTGCTACATTTATATAGAAGTAAATGTCCAGCAACCTTCAACATGTCACTGAGCTTATGTCCCACGTGAAAGTAATGCGTAACAGAGCATAGAAATCGAGACATTCCCTTTTGCCATTTTAAAATGAGTTTACATAACACAAGCCTTTAAACTTGTGTTTTAAAATAACCTAGCTACTTGGGAATGGGGAGAGAGACAGAGAGAGAGGGACACAAAGAGAGAGAGTGGGAGGCAAGAGAGAGAAGGGGACAGAGAAAGAGGTGGTGTCAAACCTTTTTGCATGGGGGGGGGACATTACAATTTTTGTCTTATGTAGGGGGCTGATGCGACAATTTCAGAAAGATAAAGGCATTAAAAATTTATTTTACTATTAATCAAAACAACAAATGTGCATTGTTGTGGAGAAGCTTTAAATGAGAAGACTAATTTATTGACTTACTTTCTCATCACTATGTTGGACACTGATTTAGTGAGATACTTAGCATTCCTTTTTGCTTGCACAAGTAGTCAATGTCTGTCCACACGCTTGTTGTATTGATGCAGAGTATAGGGAAAGATGTTCATCTGCCAGCAATGATCTTGATGGCTCTCTCTTCCTCCTCTGTCTGCCTGTCTCTCAATCTGTCTCTTCCCCTCCGTCTCTGTGTTCCACCTCTGTATTCCCCCTCTCTGTGTTCCCCCGTATTGTTCCCTCCCCTCTCTGTGTCGTCCCACCCTTTGTGTTGTTCCCCCCTCTTTGTGTCATACCCCCTCTCTGTGTGGTTCACCCTCTCTCTCTGTCCCCTCTCTCTCATCCTTATTCTCTCTCTCACCTCCCCCTCTCCCTCCCCCTCTCTCTCTCCCCCTCTCTCTCTCACCCCGTTCTGTCTCCCCACATTCTCTCCCCACTTTCTCTGCCTCCCTCTCTCTCTCTCCGCTCTTTCACCCTTCTCTCCCTCTGTCTCCCCTCTCTCACTCTCTCTGCCCCCTTTCTGTTTTCCCCTCTCTCTCTCTGTCCTCCCTCTCTTTTATCCTTATTCTCTCTCTCTCCTCCCCCTCTCCCTCCCCTCTCTCCCTCCTCTCTCTCCTCTCTCTCTGTCACCCTCTCTCTCTGTCCCCTCTCTCTCTGTCATCCTTATTCTCTCTCTCTCCTCCCCCTCTCTCCCCGTCTCTTTCCCCCTCTCTCTCCCCATTTCTGTCTCCCTACACTCTCTCCCCACTGCCTCTCTCTCTTTCTCCTCTTTTCCCCCCTCTCTCCCTCTGTCTCCCCACTTTCTCTCCCTCTCTCTTCCCGCAGAGAGTGGAAACAGCGGTTTCTGAACTTTCGCCGGAAAACCCTGAATCTGTCCGAAGTTCAGAAGCGCCGTTCCTGCTCCCAGCACCTGTCAGCTATGAAACTGACAAGGCGATTTATTCTTTTACAGTTGCTCTGGCATTTTGGATCTGGAGCGGCGGCTGGAGACACCGTGGAGCATCTGCGAGGCTGAGATCATTGTGGATAGCACGTACAGGGAGGTAGTCACACCGCAGGTAAAGACTGCTGAGGCAGAAAGGGAATGGGTGACTGCCAGGCAGAGTAGAAGAACTAGGCAGGTAGTGCAGGAGTCCCCTGTGTCCATCTCCCTTTCTAACAGATTTTCCGCTTTGAATACTGTTGGGGGAGATAGCTTCTCAGGGGAATGCAGCAAGAGCCAAGTCTGTGGCACCACACGTGGCTCAGCTGCACAGGAGGGGAGGAAAAGGAGTGGAAGAGCTATAGTGATAGGGGATTCTATCATAAGACGTACAGATAGGCGTTTCTGTGGCCGCAAAAGTGACTCCAGGATGGTATGTTGCCTCCCTGGTGCTAGGGTCAAGGATGTCACGGAGCGGCTGCAGGACATTCTGAAGGGAGAGGGTGATCAGTCAGAGGTTGTGGTACACATTGGTACCAACGACATAGGTAGAAAGAGGGATGAGGTCCTGCCACAAGAATTTAAGGAGCTAGGTAGCAGATTATAAAGCAGGACCTCAAAGGTTGTAATCTCTGGATTACTCCTGGTGCCACGTGCTAGTGAGTATAGGAATAGGAGGATAGAGCAGATGAATGGCGTGGCTGAAGGGATGGTGCAGGAGGAAAGGCTTTAGTTTCCTGGATCACTGGATCTGTTTATGCTAAAGGTGGGACCTGTTCAAGTTGGACGGGTTGCACCTGAACCGGAACGGGATCAATATCCTTGCTGGGAGGTTTGCTAGTGCTGTTGGTGGGGGGTGGTTAAACTAATTTGGCAGGGGGATGGGATACAGGGTGGAGGTACAGTTATGGGTGATGCACAGTCAAATATAGAAGAGAAACTGAGTCAGTCTGGAAGGCAGAGCAAATATAGACCTGTTAAGGCACAAGTGAAAAATGCAAGGCTGGATTGCATCTATTTTAATGCAGGGAGTCTTACTAGTAAGACAGATGAATTGAGGGCATTGATTAGCACGTGGGATTATGATATTATTACTACCACATGGTTGAGATATTCCAGGATACAGAATCTACAGGCGAGACAAGAGAGGGGGTAAAAGAGAAGATGATGTTGCACTGTTGATCAAGGAGTTAATTACTGCAGTAGGGAGGGATGATATCTTAGTAGGTTCCTCAAATGAGGCCATATGGGTAGATCTTAAAAACAAAAAGGGGACAATCACTTGGCTGGGTGTGTACTACAGGCCTCCAAACAATCAGGGAGAGATAGGGGAGCAGATATGCAGGCAAATCTCAGAGAGGTGTAAAAATAATAGGGTAACAGTAGTAGGGGATTTCAACTTCCCCACTATCAACTGGAATAGTCTTAGTGCAAAAGGCTTAAAGGGGGCGGATTTCTTAAAATGCATACAGGAGAGATTTTTGAGCCAGTACGTAGAAAGTCCTACAAGAGAAGGGGTAGTACTGCACCTAATCCTGCGGAATGAAGCCGGACAAGTGGCAGAAGTGTCAGTGGGGGAGCATTTCGGGGATAGTGACCATAACTCTGTAAGATTTAAGGTAGTTATGGAAAAGGACAAAGATGGACCAGAAATAAAGGTACTGAAAAATGGGGAAAGGCCGATTTCAATACGATAAAACATGATCTGGCCAAAGTAGATTGGAAGCAGCTACTTGTAGGAAAGGCTACATCAGACCAGTGGGAGTCATTCAAAGAGAAAATAGTGAGAGTTCAGAGCCAACATGTATCCGTTAAGGTGAAGGGTAGGACCAACAAGTCCAGGGAACCCTGGATGTCAAGGAATGTAGAGGATTGGATAAGGAAAAAAAGGAGTCTTTAGGCAGATTCGGAGCGCTGAAAACAGCGGAGGCACTAGATGAGTATTGAAAGTGTAGGGGAGTACTTAACAAAGTAATTAGGAGATCGAAGAGTGGCCTGCAAAAACACTGGCGGGCAAGATAAAGGAAAATCCTAAGGCATTTTATAAGTATATTAAGGGCAAGAGAATAACCAGGGAAAGAGTAGGGCACATTCGGGACCAAAGTGGCAATGTGTGTGTGGAGCCGGGGGACAGAGGTGAGGTTTCAAATGATTACTTTTCATCTGTGTTCACTATCGAGAAGGATGATGTAGGTGTAGCAATCCGGGAGAGGGATTGTGATATACTTGAACATATTAGCATTGAAAGGGAGGAAGTATTAGCTGTTTTAGCGGGCTTAAAAGTGGATAAATCCCCGGGTCCAGATGAGATGTATCCCAGGCTGTTATGTGAGGCAAGGGAGGAGATTGCAGGGGCTCTGACACAAATTTTCAAATCCTCTCTGGCCACAGGAGAGGTACCAGAGGATTGGAGGACAGTGAATGTGGTACCATTATTTAAGAAGGGTAGCAGGGATAAACCAGATAATTACAGGCCAGTGAGTCGAACATCAGTGGTTGGGAAACTATTGGAAAAAATTCTGAAGGACAGGATTAATCTCCACTTGGAGAGGCAGGGATTAATCAGGGATACTCAGCATGGCTTTGTCAGGGGGAGATCGTGTGTAACTAACTTGATTGATTTTTTTGAGGCGGTGACGAAATGTGTAGATGAGGGTAAAGCAGTAGATGTAGTCTACATGGATTTCAGTAAGGCTTTTGATAAGGTCCCGCATAGGAGATTGGTTAAGAAGGTAAGAGCTCATGGGATCCAGGGCAATTTGACAAATTGAATCCAAAATTGGCTTAGTGGCAGGAGGCAGAGGGTGATGGTCAAGGGTTGTTTTTGCGAGTGGAAGCCTATGACCAATGGTGTACCACAGGGATCGGTGCTGGGACCCTTGATGTTTGTAGTGTATATTAATGATTTAGACATGAATATAGGAGGTATGAATAGTAAGTTCGCAGATGACATGAAAATTGGTGGTGTTGTAAATAGTGAGGAGGAAAGCCTTAGATTACAGGACGATAGAGATGGGCTGGTAAGATGGGCAGAGCAGTGGCAAATGGACTTTAACCCTGAGAAGTGTGAGGTGATGCATTTTGGGAGGACTAACAAGGCAAGGGAATATACAATGGATGGTAGAAACCTAGGAAGTACAGAGGGTTCGAGGGACCTTGGTGTATTTGTCCATAGATCACTGAAGGCAGCAGCACAGGCAGATAAGGTGTTTCGGAAGGCATATTGGATACTTGCCTTTATTAGCCGAGGCATAGAATATAAGAGCAAGGATGTTATGATGGAGCTGTATAAAACGCTAGTAAGGCCACAGCTGGAGTACTGTGTACAGTTCTGGTCACCACACTATTGGAAGGATGTGATTGCCCTGGAGAGGGTGCAGAGGAGATTCACCAGGATGTTGCCTAGACTGGAGCATTTCAGCTATGAAGAGAGACTGAAAAGGCTAGGGTTGTTTTCCTTAGAGCAGAGAAAGCTGAGGGGGGAAATGATTGAGGTATACAAAATTATGAGGGGCATTGATAGGTTAGATAGGAAGAAACTTTTTCCCTTAGCGGAGGGGTCAATAACCCGGGGGCATAGATTTAAGGTAAGGGGCAGGAGGTTTAGAGGGGATTTGAGGAAAATTGCTTTCACTCAGAGGGTGGTTGGAATCTGGAACACACTGCCTGAAGAGGTGGTAGAGGCAGGAACCCTCACAACATTTAAGAAGTATTTAGATGAGCACTTGAAACGCCATAGCATACACGGCTACGGGCCAAGTGCTGGAAAATGGTAATGTGCTTCTGACTGTAGATGTGGCACACAGGTTCAACCTGCAGGGCTCAGGTGAATGAATACTGTATTCTATAAATAAAAGTGCATTAATAATATAACTTCCAAGGCCCATGCTAGCGACAGTGGACCATAGAATCATAAAATGATGCAGGCTCATCTTGCCGGTGCTGGCTCTTTGATAAAGCTATCCAATTACTCCCACTCCCCTGCTCTTTCACCATAGCCCTGCATATATTCCCCTTTCAAGTATTTATGATTTGGAGGTCACCCGCAGCCAGCTGCAATTCAAAAATAATGGAGCAAAGGCAGGAAAATGGAGTTGAGGTGCAGATCAGCTATGATCTAATTTCATGGAGGAACAGGTCCAAGGGGCAGAAGTGGGGATATTTGCTGATGATTGCACAATATTCAGCACCATTCGCAACTCCTCAGATACTGAAGCAGTCCGTGCAGAAATGCAGCAAGACCTGGACAATATCCAGGCTTGGGCTGATAAGTGGCAAGTAACATTCGTGCCACACAAGTGCCAGGCAATAACCATCTACAACAAGAGAGAATCTAACCATCTCCCCTTGACATTCAACAGCATTACCATCGCTGAATCCCCCACTATCAACATCCTAGGGGCTACCATTTACCAGAAACTGAACTGGATTAGCCATATAAATACAGTGGCTACAAGAGCAGTTCAGAGGCTAGGAATCCTGCGGCGAGTAACTCACCTCCTGACTCCCCAAAGCCTGTCCACCGTCTACAAGGCACAAGTCAGGAGTGTGATGGAATACTCTCCACTTGCCTGGATGGGTGCAGCTCCAACAACACTCAAGAAGCTCGACACCATCCAGGACAAAGCAGCCCACTTGATTGGCACCCCATCTGCAAGCATTTACTCCCTCCACCACTGACGCACAGTGGCAGCAGCATGTACCATCTACAAGGTGCACTGCAGCAACACAACAAGGCTCCTTAGACAGCACCTTCCAAACTCACGACCTCTACCAACTAGAAGGACAAGGGCAGCAAATGTATGGGAACACCACCACCTGCAAGTTACCCTCCAAGTCTCACACCATCCTGAATTGGAACTATCGCCGTTCCTTAATTGGCTCTGCGACAAAATCCCTTCCTAACAGCACTGTGGGTATACCTACCTCACATGGACTGCAGCAGCTCATGAAGGCAGCTCACCACCACCTTCTCAAGGGCAATTAGGGATGGGCAATAAATGCTGGCCTAGCCAGCGATGCCCACATCCCATGAATGAATAAAAAAAAGTGCAGTCCCTCTAGGTGGGACCAAGAAAGACAATTTTGATGAATCCAATTAATGTAATCTATTAATCAGGACATTTGCACTAACTCTGCTAGATTATCCATTTGATTGTTCTCCTGCAACATCACCCATTGAGGAAAACATACACACTTTTCACAATTTTTAAAAAACATTTTCAGACCTTGTCTAAAATCTCGTGACAGAATAGGAGTTTCAGCACAAAATGGCATAGTGGCAGTATAGAAACTTATAAAGCATGCAATGAGCATCAAAAATTGTAAAGAAGGATTTGAAAGGGGAACATAAGTTAATAAAAACACAATATTTGTGCTCTAATGCCTTGCTATTAACAGTCCTGAGTTCCTATTTATCATCCTTTACTTGGCTGAGGCCTTTAATAATCACCTAAGGGCCAAAATGCTTTACAAAATGATCCGCGGGTTGCCATAGTTGTAGTTGTTTTTAGAATATACCCAGATCTTGTTCCATTATGTTCTCAATGTGTGGACATAATAGATGACTTCTAAATTAAGGTGTGTGGGAAAAACAGCACCTGGACCAGTCACAGACAAAATACGGGTTAGAACAAAAAGCCTGGTCTTTAAAAGAAATCCATAAACAAGAATAATTCTCTAAAATTAAAGTAGCTTCCATTTATACAGTGCTCTTACAGGAAAAGCATTTTACAAGAGAAATAGGTCAACACTAAGTGACAATATTTGAGAGGAGGGGTCAAGACTTAAAATATGGTCCAAGAGATTGGTTTAAAACAGAGTTTGAGGTTATTACTTTATCTAAACAGAATATCAACTAAACAAACATTACAAGGTGCATGTCATAGCAGGAACTTCACAAACTAGTGATTTATTTTGGGTAATTCAGTATGGCATATTAGTGTAGTGGCATCTGTGGCTCATTTAGTAGCACTCGTGCCTCTCAATCAGGAGATTTTGGGTTCAAGTCCCATTCTAAATATTTAAGCACTACAATCTAGACTGATACTCCTTGAGCTGTTGTCTTTTGGACACAACGTTAAACAGAAATTCCACCTACCCTCTCAGGTGGATGTAAAAGATCCCATGGCACTATTTTGAAGAGCAGGGAAATTCTGCTTGCTATCCTGGCCAATATTTGTTCCTCAATCAACATTACTAAAAAACATTATCGGGTCATTATCACATTGCTGTTTGTGGGAGCTTGCTGAGTACAAATTGCTTTCTGCGTTTCCTACATCACAATTGTGACTACATTACAAAAGTACCAAAGTGCTTTATTAGCTGTATAGTTTTGGGATATCCTGAGATTGCAAAAGGCACTATATGAATTGAAGGCTTTTTTTTCCTTTTAAGTGTTTACTATTCATGCTTTAAAATTAGATTTTCCTCAATTTTCATCCTATTGTGAACTGGGATATAGAGTCATAGAGTCATAGAGTTATACAGCACAGAAACAGGCCCTTCGGCCCATCGTGTCTGTGCCGGCCATACAGCACCCAACTATTCTAATCCCATATTGCTGCACTTGGCCCATAGCCTTGTATGCTATGGCGTTTCAAGTGGTGATCTAAATACTTCTTAATTGTTGTGAGGGTTCCTGCCTCTACCACCTCTTCAGGCAGTGCATTCCAGATTCCAACCACCCTCTGGGTGAAAAAATATTTCCTCAAATCTCCCCTAAACCTCCTGCCCCTTACCCTAAATCTCTGCCCCTTGGTTCTTGACCACTCCAGTAAGGGAAAAAGTTTCCTCCTATCTAATCTATGTATGCCCCTCATAATTTTGTATACCTCAATCATGTCCCCCCTCAGCCTTCTCTGCTCCAAGGAAAACAACCCTAGCCCTTTCAGTCTCTCTTCATAGCTGAAATGCTCCAGCCCAGGCAACATCCTGGTGAATCTCCTCTGCACCCTCTCCAGTACAATCACATCCTTCCTATAGTGTGGTGACCAGAACTGTACACAGTACTCCAGCTGTGGCCTAACTAGCGTTTTATATAGCTATGTTTCCACTCGTGTTGGCAGCCCTACATACATCCATTCACAACAATCATTGGATATTCGTTGTACATATGTCTTGACTGTGTCTTTCAAGAAAGCTGTTCCATTGTGTGGGGAGGAGAGCAACACAGTAGAACTTTCCAATAGTCACTTGGAAGTGACGAAGCCATGTTCAGAGGATCTGCAATTCAAATATTCGACCTTCCTTTCAACCTTGCATGAATTGTGTTTTATAAATGTTCAGATCTGACTACCTTAGATAATTACTCTTAAATCTAATACAGAAATAAGGAGAAATTTCTTTATGCAGAGAGCTGTTTGAACGTGGAACTCGCTACCACAGGAAGTAGTTGAGGCAAATAGCTTAAATGCTTTCAAAGGAAACGAGACCATCATGCCTCCTTTAGCAAAGGTTCTAATATTATTTATTAAAAGATAAAGTTTTCATGTGGTAAAGAAAACTGCAGAGTTTCTGAAGAGTCATCAACATCTGTAGGCTGATGTATTATAATTAGGGAAACATTAAAGACAATTCTTCAAGGATAAGTGTTAACTATGCCTCCAGCTGAAGACTTCCAACATGCAAAATGACTAAGAGTTATAGAAGAGGTGTACAAGGGTACTTAATCTGGTTCAAAACCTTCTTCTTTGGCCTCCTTGTCTTGAGAGACAATGGGTAAGTGCCTGGAGGTGGTCAGTGGTTTGTGGAGCAGTGCCTGGAGTGGCTATAAAGGCCAATTCTGGAGTGACAGACTCTTCCACAGGCGCTGCAGATAAAATTGGTTGTCGGGGCTGTTACACAGTTGGCTCTCTCCTTACACTTCTGTCCCTTTTCCTGCCAACTGCTAAGTCTCTTTGACTCACCTCTCTTTAGCCCCGCCTTTAAAGCTGTCCGCCAGCTCTGGCGATCGCTGGCAACTGGCTCCCACAACTTGTGGTCAATATCGCTGGACTTCATGTTGCGTTTGCAGACGTCTTTAAAGCGGAGACATGGATGGCTGGTGGGTTTGATACCAGTGACGAGCTTGCTGTACAATGCATCCTTGGGGATCCTGCCATCTTCCATGTGGCTCACATGGCCAAGCCATCTCAAGCGCCGCCGGCTCAGTCGGGCATATATGTGGGGATGTTGGCCGCCTTGAGGATTTCTGCATTGGAGATACAGTCCTGCCACCTGATGCCAAGGATTCTCCGGAGACAGAAAAGATGGAATGCGTTGAGACGTCGCTCTTGGCTGACATACGTTGTCCAGGCCTCGCTGCCGTAGAGCAAAGTACTGAGGACACAGTCTCGATACACTCGGACTTTCGTGTTCCATGTCAGTGTGCCATTTTCCCACACTCTCTTGGCCAGTCTGGACATAGCAGCAGATGCCGTTCCCATGCGGTTGTTGATTTCTGCATCAAGAGACAGGTTACTGGTGATAGTTAAGCCTAGGTAGGTGAACTCTTGAACCACTTCCAGAGCGTGGTCGCCGATATTGACGGATGGAGCATTTCTGACGTCCTGTCCCATGATGTTTGTTTTCTTGAGGTTGATGGTTAGGCCAAATTCATTGCAGGCAGCCGCAATCCTGTCCATGAGTCTCTGAGACACTCTTCAGTGTGAGATGTTAATGCAGCATCGTCAGCAAAGAGGAGATCCCCGATGAGGACTTTCTGTACTTTGGTCTTTGCTCTAAGACAGGCAAGGTTGAACAACCTGCCATCTGATCTTGTGTGGAGGAAAATTCCTTCTTCTGAAGACTTAAACGCATGTGAGAGCAGAAGTGAGAAGAAGATCCCAAACAGTGTAGGTGCGAGAACACAGCCCTTTTTCATGCCACTCAGGATAGGAAAGGGGTCTGATGAGGGACCGCTATGCTGAATTGTGCTTTTCATATTGCCATGGAATGAGGTGATGATACTTAGTAGCTTTGGTGGACATCCCATCTTTGCTAGTAGTCTGAAGAGACCACGTCTGCTGTCAAGGTCAAAGGCTTTGGTGAGATCTATGAAGGCAACGCAGATGGGCATCCGTTGTTCGTGGCATTTCTCCTGTAGCTGGTGAAGGGAGAACAGCATGCCAATGGTGGATCTCTCTGCTCGAAAGCCGCACTGTGCCTCAGGGTAGACATGCTCAGCCAGATTCTGGAGTCTGTTTAAAACATATCGAACGAAGACTTTCCCCACTATGCTGAGCAGGGAGATTCCACGGTAGTTGTTGCATTCACTGCAGTCACCCTTGTTCTTATAGAGGGTGATGATATTGGCATCGCGCATGTGCTGTGGTACTGCTCCCTCATCCCAGCACAGGCAAAGCAGTTCATGGAGTGCTGAGAGTATAGCATGGTTGGTGCTCTTGATGAATACAGGGGTAATGCCGTCCTTTCCAGGGGCTTTTCCACTGGCTAGAGAATCGATGGCATTACTGAGTTCCAATTTTGTTGGCTGTTCGTCCAGCTCATCCATGACTGTCAGAGACTGGGCTGCATTGAGGGCAGTATCAGTGACATTATTTTCCTTGGAGTACAGTTCTAGGTAGTGCTCCACCCAACAGTCCATTTGCTTACGTTGGTCAGTGATGATTCCCCCTGATTTAGACTGGAGGGGGTCGATCTTCTTGATGGTTGGCACAAAAGCTCTCTTAATGCCATCATATATTCCTCTGTTGTTTCCGCTTTCGGAGGCCAGCTGAATATGGCTGCATAGGTGTTGCCAGTAGTCATTTGCACAGCGCCTGGCTGTTCTTTGTGCAGTGCTTCTGGCGGCTTTAAGTGCTACGGATGTTAACTCGCTGGGGGCTTTCTTGTAGTTCAACAGTGCAGTGCGCTGAGCAGCTTTGACTGGTTCCATCTCTTCAGAGCGAGATTGAAACCAGTCTGCATTTTGCTTCTCATGTTTGCTAACGTTGCCATTGCTGAGTCATAGATGGCATCTCTGGTGTGGGCCCACTTGTTCTCTGCATCCCCTGCAGGAGTGTTTTGAAGGGATTTTTCAAGTGAATTAAGAAACTTTTGTGACAGCTGTGGGTAAGAAAGTCTGGTCGTGTTGACGCGCAGGCGGCCCTTCTGCTTGGAGTGATGTCGCTTCTTTGGTTTGAGTCTAACTTTGCTGCACACCAGGGAGTGGTCGGTGTCGCAGTCCACACTGTGGAAGCTGTGTGATTTGAACATTGTTCATAGAGGCTCGCCTTGTGATGATGATGTCTAGCTGGTGCCAAGGACGTGATCTTGGGTGTCTCCATGAAACCTGGTGACAGGGTTTAGTTTGAAAGAACGAGTTGGTGATGCAGAGGTTGTGATAGGTGCACAACTCCAGCAGTCTCTATCCATTCTCATTCATCCTTCTAATGCCATAGCGCCCGAGGCAGGAGGGCCATGAGTCATAGTCGGCCCCAACCCTGGTGTTAAAGTCCCCCAGCAGGAACAAATGTTTGGTGTTAGAAACGCTACTAATGATATTATGGAGTTCCTCATAGAACTTGTCTTTAACTTCAGGTGAGAAGCAGAGTGTTGGAGCATAGATGTTGAGTAGGTGTACTGGACCAGAGTCGATTAGCAGTCGGATGGGCAGTATGCGTTCTGAGTCATTTGTAGGCAAAATTAACCAAGGCATAATTAAAATCAGTTAGGAAATAAATGCATTAATTTATGATCATCCAGGAGTTGTGTTGTTCAGGATACACGGCTGTTAAGGTGCTGCTGTACCAATTTAGGAAAGCAGAACTTTCAAGTTTATGGAAGGAACTTTCAGAGGACCTATAATTGCTTTATATGAAACAGAAGCAGAAAATCAATGGAATGGAAACAATTTCGTTCGGAAGATTAAACCTCCACAAGTATCCTCCTGCTTGAAATGGTAACCTAAAGAAACCGTTAGGGGCTTTAGGGGCTGCAAAAGGCAGTTAGTAATAAAACTTGGAGATGCTAGCTGCACTATAGAACTTTCCAGAATGTATTGTGAAGTTATTGGAAACTTCACTGCTTAAAGCACCTCATAAGATGTGTTCAGATGGAGGATCACCAGCTGTATATGCTCATAAATACAAGACAAATGTCAGTCACTGGGTGGGTGTTGGTAATTGGTGTGGCTTATGCAAGAGTCATTGCAACGGTTGGAACTGTAGCTCCCTCTGGGGAGTGTACTTCCATAATCCTGGTCCGGTCCCACCCTTTTGTCAGTTCTAGATTCTCCAGCAATCTATCACTCTGTATTTCCTTCTCCCATTTACAACTCTCTGACTTTCAGGCTCCCAATCACAAATCTGTGAGTTCAATGTGGGGAAGGATCTCAGAATGGACAATCAGAATATTGTATTAATGATGAGAGTATGAATTATGGAGGAGAAAAGGGATTTAGGGGTTCATGTACATAAATCATTAAAAGCAGGTGCACAGGCACAAACTGATTAATGGGATATTGGCCTTTCTCTCAAGGGAGTTGCAATCTAAGAGTGAGGAAGCTCTGTTTGCATTGTACAGACTCCACCTGGAGTTGCATTCAGTTTTGGGCAGTGCATTGTGATTTAATTTGATAAAGGGATTTGATTGGGAGAAAATAGTTCCTGTGGTGTTGGAGGGCGGGGGGGGGGGGGGGGGGGGGCTTATAATTATAGCTAGGCCATTTAGGAGTGAAGACAGGAAGCATTTTTTCATACTGGGAATTCTCTCACTCAAAAGTTGGTGGATACTGGATCAATGGAAACTTTAAAGACTGAAGTTGATAGATTTTTGTTGGGTAAGCATATCAGGTGATGTGGAGCAATGGCAGGTCAGTGAAGTTGAGATATAACTCAGTCATGATCTAATAGAATGTGCAACAGGTTGAATGGTCTATTCTTGTTGCTATATTCCTGGCCTCTCACTCACACTAATCATGTTTCCAGTTACCTGCCACCTAATTGTGTTAAAGTGAAGCAATGACAGCACACAGGACAGTTAATGCTCATTTAATTCAAATTTCCTGCTTTCTGGGGAACCATGGTGACTTATGGAGTGAGTCCAAAGGAAGCAGGAAATTTGATTTTAATGTGTTCTATGTGCTGCCACTGCTGCATACCAACTTAGTCAGGGGCTAGAGAGATCAGAGCAGAAGACAAGAGGCCTCAAAGCAGGAGACAAGAGGCCAGAGAGATTGGAGCAGAACAGAAGCCAGAGAGATCGGAGCAGGAGACCAGAGGCCGGAGAGAGATGTGAATGGAAGAGAGATTTGTACCAACGCAGTAGAAATTTTTCAAAGGTTAATAGTTTATATAACGATACATAAAACAAGTAGAAGGAGGTCGATTTTTATTTTAGGGTTCACAAGTAAGCAGAGCGATGAAGTTTGCCAGAGACCTAAACCTCTGCATAAATAGACCCCACGAAAATAACATTGGCCAACATACCTAGTCAGCTTGCTAGACAGAGTGGGGGAAGGATAAGAAAGCCAGCAGTTCCTCTGCCAAGCAGGAAGTGGGGCATTAAGAGGCAGAGGGAAAAAATCTGCTTGGGGGAGAGGTGGTGGGATAACACAAACATGTAGATTCAAATCAGTTGTAATTGGTCCACTTATAGAGTCATAGAATTGTACAGCACAGAAACAGGCCGTTCAGCCCATCATGTCCACACTGGCCATCAAGCACCTATCTATTCTAATCCTGTTTTCTAGCACTTGGCCCATAGCCTTGTATGCTATGGCGTTTCAAGTGCTCATCTAAATACTTCTTAAATATTGTGAGGGTTCCTGCCTCCACCACCTCTTCAGGCAGTGCATTCCAGATTCCAACCACTCTCTTGGTGAAATTCTTTTTCCTCAAATCCCCTGTAAAACCTTCTGCCCCTTACCTTGAATCTATGCCTCCTGGTTATTGACACCTCCGCTAAGGGAAAACGTTTCTTCCTATCTACCCGATCTATGCCCCTCATAATTTTGTATGCCTCAATCAGGTTCCCCCTCAGCCTTCTTTGCTCGAAGGAAAACAACCCTAGCCTATCCAGTCTCTCTTCATAGCTGAAATGCTTCAGCCCAGCCAACATCCTGGTGAATCTCCTCTGCACCCTCTCCAGTACAATCACATCCTTCCTATAGTGTGATGCCCAGAACTGTACACAGTACTCCAGTTGTGGCCTAACTAGCGTTTTATACAGCTCCATCATAACCTTCTTGCTCATATATTCTATGCCTCGGCTAATAAAGGCAAATATCCCATATGCCTTTCTAACCACCTTATCTACCTGTGCTGCTGCCTTCAGTGATCTATGGACAGGTACGCCAAGGTCCCTCTGACCCTCTGTACTTCCTAGGATCCAACCATCCATTGTATAATCCTTGCGTTTTTAGTCCTCCCAAAATGCATCACCTCACACTTCTCAGGATTAAATTCCATTTTCCACAGCTCTGCCCATCTTGTCCGCTCTGTAATCTAAGGCTTCCCTCCTCACTATTTACGACACCACCAATTTTTGTGTTGTCTGCGATCTTACTGATCATACCTCCTATATTCATGTCTAAATCATTAATGTACACTACAAACATCAAGGGTCCCAGCACCAATCCCTGCAGTACACCACTGGTCACAGGCTTCCAATCACAAAAGCAACCTTCGATCATCACCCTCTGCCTCCTGCCACTAAGGCAATTTTGGATCCAATTTGCCAAATTGCCCTTGAATCCCATGGGCTCTTACCTTCTTGACCAATCTCCCATCCGGGACCTGATCAAAAGCCTTATTGAAGTCCATGTAGACGACTTCAACTGCTTTACCCTCATCTACACACTTAGTCACCTCCTTGAAAAATTCAATCAAATTTGTGAGACATGATCTCCCTCTGACAAAGCCATGCTGACCACCCTTGATTAATCCCTGCCTCTCCAAGTGGAGATTAATCCTGTCCCTCAGAATTTTTTCCAATTGTTTCCCTACCACTGATGTTTGACTCACCTTGTTATTACCTGGCTTATCCCCGCTACCCTTCTTGAATAATGGTACTACATTCGCTGTCCTCCAGTTCTCTAGCATCTCTCCTGTGGCCAGAGAGCATTTGAAAATTTGTATCAGAGCCCCTGCAATCTCTTCTCTTGCTGCACATAGCAGCCTGGGATACATCTCATCTGGGCCTGGGGATTTATCCACTTTTAAGCTCACTAAAACCGCTAATACCTCCTCCCTTTCAATGCTAATTTGTTCAGGTATATCACAATCCCCCTCCCTGATCTCTACACCTACATCATCCTTCTCGATAGTGAACACAGATGAAAAGTAATCATTTAAAACCCCACCCATGTCCTCCGGCTCCACCCACAGATTGCCACTTTGATCCCTAATGGGACCTACTCTTTCCCTGATTATCCTCTTGCCCTTAATATACTTATAAAACGCCTTAGGATTTTCCTTTATCTTGCCTGCCTGTGTTTTTTCATGCCCCCTCTTTGCTCTCCTAATTACTTTTTTAATACCCCCCTACACTTTCTATACTTTTTCAGGGCCTCTGCTGTTTTCAACCCTCCGAATCTGCCGAAAGCCTCCTTTTCTTTCCTTATTCAATACTCTATATCCCTTGACATCCAGGGTTTCCTGAAGTTGATGATCCTACACTTCACCTTAACAGGAACAAATTGGCCCTGAACTCTCACTATTTCCTTTTTGAATGATTCCCACTGGTCTGATGTAGCCTTTCCTACAAGTAGCTGCTTCCAGTCCACAGAATCACAGATCACAGAATCACAGAATAATACAGTACAGAAGAGGCCCTTCAGCCCATCGAGTCTGCACCGATGCATTAAAACACCTGACCTGTCTACCTAATCCCATTTGCCAGCACTTGGCCCAAAGCCTTGAATGTTATGACGTGCCAAGTGCTCATCCAGGTACTTTTTAAAGAATGTGAGTCAACCTGCATCTACCAACCTCTCAGGCAGGGCATTCCAGACCGTCAGCACCCTCTGGGTAAAAACGTTCTTCCTCAAGTCCCCCTTAAACCTCCCGCCCCTCACCTTAAACTTGTGACCCTTCGTAACTGACCCTTCAACTAAGGGGAACAGCTGCTCTCTCTCCACCCTGTCCATGCCCCTCATAATCTTGTACACCTCGATCAGGTCACCCCTCAGTCTTCTCTGCTCCAGACAAAACAACCCAAGCCTATCCAACCTCTCTTCATAGCTTAAATGTTCCATCCCAGGCAACATCCTGGTGAATCGCCTCTGCACCCCCTCCAATGCAATCACATCCTTCCTTTAATGTGGCGACTGAAATTGCACACATTGCCCCTGAAATCATCAAGAGTGCCAAGCCTGCTATTCTTTCAGCACTGCACGAACTGCTTTGCCTGTGCTCGGACGAGGGTGCAGTACCACAGGACATGTGCGATGCCAATATCATCACCCTCTGTAAGAACAAGGGTGACCGCGGTGACTGCAACAACTACCGTGGAATCCCCCTGCTCAGCAGAGTGGGGAAAGTCTTCGCTCGTGTCGCCTTAAACAGGCTCCAGAAGCTGGCTGAGCGTGTCTATCTTGAGGCACTGTGTGGCTTTCGAGCAAAGAGATCCACCATTGGCATGCTGTTCTCCTTTCGCCAGCTACAGGAGAAATGCCGTGAACAACAGATGCCCCTCTACGTTGCTTTCATTGATCTCACCAAAGCCTTTGACCTCGTCAGCAGACGTGGTCTCTTCAGACTACTAGAAAAGATTGGATGCCCACCAAAGCTACCAAGTATCATCACCTCATTCCATGACAATATGAAAGGCACAATTCAGCATAGCGGCACCTCATCAGACTCCTTTCCAATCCTGAGCGGCGTGAAACAGGGCTGTGTTCTTGCACCTACACTCTTTGGGATCTTCTTCTCCCTGCTGCTCTCACATGCGTTTAAGTCTTCAGAAGAAGGAATTTTCCTCCACACAAGATCAGGTGGCAGGTTGTTCAACGTTGCCCGTCTAAAAGCGAAGACCAAAGTACGGAAAGTCCTCATCAGGGAACTCCTCTTTGCTGATGATGCTGCATTAACATCTCACACTGAAGAGTGTCTGCAGAGACTCATTGACAGGTTTGCGGCCACCTGCAATGAATTTGGCCTAACCATCAGCCTCAAGAAACGAACATCATAGGACAGGACATCAGAAATGCCCCATCCATCAATATCGGTGACCACACTTTGAAAGTGGTTCAAGAGTTCACCTACCTAGGCTCAACTATCACCAGTAACCTGTCTCTCGATGCAGAATTAAACAAGCGCATGGGAAAGGCTTCCTCTGCTATGTCCAGACTGGCCAAGAGAGTGTGGGAAAATGGCGCACTGATACAGAACACGAAAGTCCAAGTGTATCAAACCTGTGTCCTCAGTACCTTGCTCTTTGGCAGCGAGGCCTGGACAACGTACGTCAGCCAAGAGCAACGTCTCAATTCAGTCCATCTTCGCTGCCTCTGGAGAATCCTTGGCATCAGGTGGCAGGACCGTATCTCCAACACAGAAGTCCTCGAGGCGGCCAACAGCCCCAGCATATACACCCTACTAAGCCAGCGGCGCCTAAGATGGCTTGGCCATGTGAGCCGCATAGAAGATGGCAGAATCCCCAAGGACACATTGTATAGCGAGCTCGTCACTGGTACCAGACCCACCGGCTGTCCAGGTCTCTGCTTTAAAGACGTCTGCAAACATGACATGAAGTCCTGTGACATTGATTACAAGTCATGGGAGTCAGTTGCCAGCAATCTACAGAGCTTGCGGGCAACCATGAAAGCGGGGCTAAAGCGTGGCGAGTCGAAGAGACTTAGCAGTTGGCAGGAAAAAAGACAGAGGCGCAAGGAGAGAGCCAACCGTGTAACAGCCCCGACAACCAATTTTATCTGCAGCACCTGTGGAAGAGTCTGTCACTCTAGAATTGGCCTTTATAGCCACTCCAGGCGCTGCTCCACACACCACTGACCGCCTCCAGGCGCTTACCCATTGTCTCTCGAGACAAGGACGCCAAAGAGCAAAAAAAACTCCAGCTGTGGCATCGATTGATAAAGGCAAGTGTCCCATATGCCTTTTTCACCACCATATTAACATGCCCTTCTGTCACTTTGGCCAGATCCTGTTTTATCATATTGAAATCGGCCTTCCCCCAATTCAGTACCTTTATTTCTGGTCCATCTTTGTCCTTTTCCATAACTACCTTAAATCTTACAGAATTATGGTCACTATCCCCGAAATGCTCCCCCACTGACACTTCTACCACTTGTCCGGCTTCATTCCGCAGGATTAGGTCCAGTACCCCCCCTTCTCTTGTCGGACTTTCGACATGCTGATTCAAAAAGCTCTCCTGTATGCATTTTAAGAAATCTGCCCCCTTTAAGCCTTTTGCACTAAGACTATCCCAGTTAATATTGGGGAAGTTGAAATCCCCTACTATTATTACTCTATTTAGTTTAGTTTAGAGATACAGCACTGAAACAGGCCCTTCGGCCCACCAAGTCTGTGCCGACCATCAACCACCCATTTATACTAATCCTACACTAATCCCATATTCCTACCACATCCCCACCTGTCCCTATATTTCCCTACCACCTACCTATACTAGTGGCAATTTATAATGGCCAATTTACCTACCAACCTGCAAGTCTTTTGGCTTGTGGGAGGAAACCGGAGCACCCGGAGAAAACCCACGCAGACACAGGGAGAACTTGCAAACTCCTCACAGGCAGTACCCAGAATTGAACCCGGGTCGCTGGAGCTGTGAGGCTGCGGTGCTAACCACTGCGCCACTCTGAGATTTGCCAACATATCTGCTCCTCTATCTCTCCCTGACTGGAGGCCTGTAGTACACTCCCAGCAAACTGATTGTCCCCTTTTTGTTTTTAAGTTCTACCCATATGGCCTCATTTGAGGAACCTTCTAAAATATCATCCATCCTTACTGCAATAATTGACTCCTTGATCAACAGTGCAATGCCACCTCCTCTTTTACAACACCCCCCCACCCCCAACCCCGTCACACCTGAAGATTCTACACCCTGGAATATTGAGCTGCCAGTCCTGCCCTTCCCTCAACCATGTCTCTGTGATCACAATAATATCATAATCCCATGTGTAACTTAACGCCCTCAATTCATCTGCCTTACTAGTAAGACTCCTTGCATTAAAAAAGATGCAATCCAGCCTTGCATTGTTCGCTTGTGCCTTAACAGGTCTATGTTTGCTCTGCCTTCCAGACTGACTTAGTTTCTCTTCTATATTTGCCTGTGCATCTGCCCCTACAGTACCTCCACTCTGTATCCCATCCCCCCCACCAACGGCACCAGTAAACCTCCCTGCAAGGATGTTGGTCCCGTTCCAGTTCAGGCGCAATCCGTCCAACTTGTAGAGGTCCCACCTTTGCCAGAAATAGATCCAGTGATCCAGGAAACTAAAGCCTTCCCTCCTGAACCATCTCTTCAGCCACGCATTCATCTGCTTTATCCTTTTATTCCTATATTCACTAGCACGTGGCACTGGGAGTCATCCAGAGAGTACAACCTTTGAGGTCCTGCTTTTTAATCTGCTAACTAGCTCCTTAAATTCTTGTTGTAGGAACTCATCCCTTTTTCTACCTATGCCGTTGGTACCAATGTGAACCATGACCTCTGACTGTTCACCCTCCCCCTTTAGAATGTCCTGTAGCTGCTCCATGACATCCTTGACCCTAGCACCAAGGAGGCAACATACAATCCTGGAGTCACAGAAATGCCTATCTGTACCTCTTACGATAGAATCCCCTATTACTATTGCTCTTCCACTCTTTTTCCTCCCCTTTAGTGCAGCTGAGCCACCTGTGGTGCCATGAACTTGGCTCTTGCTGCATTCCCCTGAGAAGCTATCTCCCCCAATAGTATCCAAAGTGGAAAATCTGTTCGATAGGGGGATGGACCCAGGGGACTCCTGCACTACCTGCCTAGTTCTACCCTGCCTGGCGGTCACCCATTCTCTTTCTGTCTGAGCAGTCTTAACCTGTGGTGTGGCTAGCTCCCTGTACGTGCTATCCACTTGAACCACTTGATCATGGTTCCCAGTTGACCATTTGTATTTGTTCCGGCTGAAAATTATATTGGCTCCAGTTGAGAACAGTGAACCTTTTAGAATTAGAACATTACAGCGCAGTACAGGCCCTTCGGCCCTCGATGTTGCGCCGACCTGTGAAACCATCTGACCTACACTATTCCATTTTCATCCATATGTCTATCCAATGACCACTTAAATGCCCTTAAAGTTGGCGAGTCTACTCCCTTGTTCCAGTTGAAAATTATATCACTTACAGTTGTGACCAGTTAAAACTGGTTCTGGCTAAACTCATTCCATTTGAGATCAGAGTATTAACTTGTGAAAGTGTTCATGTAAGTACCACTAATAAGTAAAAATTACCTATGTGGTGTGTGCTGCCGTCATGCAGTGAAGCTAAAAACACTCTTGATTGCACTGTTTGTTTCAAATTTTATTGTGATGATGAAAAACAGAAAACACAATTAAATAACAAAACTCAAATTAAACACAATACAGAAATCAAGAAATATGTGAACACAGCAGTTAAAGTGCAAAAATGTTAAATTACAGCTGTAATCAAAATACAAAACTTAAACATTCATTACATTTAGACATTTGATGGTTCATCAGATTTTGGTCTGTTGAGGTCTTGTATTTTCTCGGAAATTTAATTGTTCATCTTTCTTGACAGATTGCTCACCCAGTCCCTGGGTTTGGAGTTGATATGTGAAGCATGCTGTCAATAAGAGAAAAAGATAAAGTCACAGATTTCCAAAACAGGTCACAGAGGCCTCCCTGCCAAGCTCCTGTTGAGAGAGATTTGTGATGTTCTGAACTCTAATGAATTAATTAATTAACTAGAGAATCTGCAAGGATAGATTATTCAATGGTTCAGTCTCACTGAGTGACTTAAGTCATTATGGAGGCATGTTTAGCAGTGCATCAGATGTCATAATGATCCATCACCTTCTTATGAAACCAACAATGATTATCTAATGTTTTGAAAGTTGATTATAAGAATCATTACCTTGCCATCTATTGCCGTATGTAACTGCTCGCTGTATGGCCTCTTCATGCTCCTTAAGAATTGAAGCTTGCTGTCTCTGCCTGGTTGGTTCTGGGGGTGCAGGCATGTCTGACACTGTTTGCGTGCATGGTGCTGGAGGTGCACCGCTGTGCCTAGGAATGTCCGATTTTCTTGCTGCAACATGAGGAAAAATAATTGGCACCATCCATATATCAGAGTTGGGAGGCTGTTTGCACAGCTCCAAATTACTCCATCATCTGTTTCCGATCAGACAGGGCTGTAAGGTCCCTGACCTTTGCCGTGTTCTTGGATAAGAAAAAAAGGACAATAGACAATGCATTTGGTGCCACAAGTCAACAGAATTAATGTTTAAACAAAATACATAACAATAGGTGATAGTAGACAAGCCGCCTTTGATCCTTGCTCCTCAAAGCTGCCTGGTCACAGGTGATGTTGTCTTCGGTCTTTCTCTGTTGTCTTCTTCTACTCTGGCTTCTTCTTCTGTGTGAGTCTTCTTCTGTGGTGTTTTCTATGTCTCTGTCTCTGCCGGTGCATTCTGTGGTTCTTAGGACCCTACTTTTTTTTCTTTTTTTCAGAGCTGCCTATGTGCCAAAATGAAAATTCTGTGCAGCTTTGCACCTGTTTCCCATTACTGACCTTATAAGCCTTTTTCCTAACCTAGCTTAATTTGATTGGCTTCTACTGTCTCACCCCAGTCTTTGTGGTGCTATCTGTTGCGACAGAACTTCCATAAAACATCTTTAAAAACTATTACAACAATCCTTTCAATAAAAACCTTTTCGTAAATATCTTTAAATATAATTTACAGTCTTTCCAATAAAAGTATGAATTTAAATATATTTACACCTTTTTAATCAGAACATGAATTTAAACATATTTTACACCTTCTCACAGAGCTGTAATAGTCAGAGAAAAGGGTGCAGCAATGCAGAATACAGTCCAATTCAATGGATATCATGCAGGCAGCTCTGATTAAAAAAAACATACAAAAGCAGGGTCCTAAGAACCGCAGAACACACAGACAGAGAACGAGACCCAAGGGGACTTTTTTTTTTAAAGCTGAAGGAAGTCTTACTGCTTTGATTAAGTCAATCCAGTTGGATTCAACTGGATTGACTATCAGTAATATTTTCCAGTTCAAAGGTTCTGCCTGATGACTGGTTATAGTTGAAGCAGCTATAAGCCAACTGGCACCACTTAATTCCAACTGGTTCCTGATGAGCCCAAATGGTTCCAGTTAAAGTCAACTGGGCAAAGGGGAATACCAAATGTTTACCAGTTAAGATTGCCAGTTATTCCATCACCTCTCGATGCAGCTGCAGCAGCTGCCGTCACAGTCAACTCCAAAGTCATGCCATCAGCCTGGGGCTCAGCATGGGCCTTGCCTCCCACAGTCCTCTGACTGTCAGGGGTCTAGGCTGTCACAGCCTCCGTCAGCTGCTCAGGTGCCTCTGTGATGTGCTCACCAGCTTGTGACCTGGAATTTAATAGCAAACACATACCCACTGATGTATCTCCCGTTGGGGGAGGATTCGGTGAATGATGTGACACTGCACCCTCTGAGGATTCCCCCCTCTCCTCAGTGGTGGCCATCTGGCCCCCGGACTCTCAAGCTTTTCTTGGCTTAGCTTGACCCTGACTTGCATGAGAGAACATAAACATGTAAGGGTTAAGGGCTTCCCATTTCCTCATCCCAGCCATGCTTGTATGTCTAGCATCGTCACGTGGGCACGATGCCTTGTGTGTGCCAGATGCACCCTTGTGTACCCAGACTCATTGACTCACTCTCTTGGCTAGGCATTCCTGACTTGCCATTAGCAATTGCATGACCATGCTGGTGGTCTGCCAACTCCAAGGCCTCCTCCTCCTCCATGGGGGTGAGGATGTGGAGGTACGGGACTCCTCTGCCAGTCGTGACCTTCTCTTTGTTGTTGTGTGCCCTCTTTTCGTGCAAGCACAGAAAGGAAGACTGTTAGTTTCCCCACAGAGAGAAGCACATGCCTATGTTGGAGGGGACCCAGTGGATCATGAATGCTACCTGCATACGGCCAATTCTCGAAGTACCTTGTGGAGGTCAGCAATGACAGACGGGTGCCTCTCACTGAAAGGCAGCCATGCCTGTGACAGGATATACTGCTGCCTCACCCATTTGCCACCGACTGGCTGGTAACTCCCTCAGCACCAAGCCAACCCTCTTGTTTCACTACATACAAGCTTCAAAGGGAATAGAGATTTTTTTTTCTTTTTTTTCATTCGCTCATGGAATGTGGGTGTCACTGGCTAGGCCAGAATTTATTGCCCATCCCTAATTGCCCTTGAGACGGTAGTTATGAACTGCCTTCTTGAACCGCTGCAGTCCTTGGGCTGTAGGTACACCCACAGTGAAGTTTGGAATGGGGGTTTCCAGTGTTTTGACCCGGCGACAGTGAAGGAACAGTGATATAGTTCCAAGTCAGGATGGTGTGTGACTTGGAGGGGAACTTACAGGTGGTGGTGTTCCCATGCATCTATTTCCCTTGTCCCGCTAGGTGGTAGAGGTCGCGAGTTTGGAAGGTGCTGTCTAAGAATCCTTGGTGAGTCGCTGCAGTACATCTTGTAGATGGTACACACTGTTGCTACTGTGCATCGGTGGTGAAGGGAGTGAATGTTGAAGGTGGTGGATGGGGTGCCAATCAAGCAGGCTGCTTTGACCTGGAATGTGCTGAGCTTCTTGACTGTTGTTGGAGCTGCACCCATCCAGGCAAGTGCAGAGAATTTCATCACACTCCTGAATTGTGCCTTGTAGATGGTGAACAGGCATTGGGGAAGTCAGGAGGTAAGTTACACGTCACAGAATTCCTAGCACCTGCTCTTGTAGCCACGGTGTTTATATGGCTGGTCCAGTTCAATTTCTGGTCAATGGTAACCCCCAGGATGTTGATAATGGAGAATTCAGCGATGGTAACACCATTGAACATTAAGGGGAGATGGTTAGATTCTCTCATGTTTGAGATGGTCATTGCCTGGCACTTGTGTGGCGCGAATGTTACTTGCCACTTATCAGCCCATGCCTGGATGTTATCCAGGTCTTGCTGCATATAGACATGGGCTGCTTCATTACCTGAGGAGTTGCAAATGGTACTGAACAGTGTGCAATCATCAGTGAACATCCCCACTTCTGACCTTCTGATGGAGCGGATGTCATTGATGAAGCAGCTAAAGATGGTTGGACCTAGGACACTACCCTGAGGAACTCCTGCAGTGATGTCCTGGGACTGAGATGATTGACCTCCAACAACCACAACCATCTTCCTTTGTGCTAGATATGACTCCAACCAGTGCAGAGTTTTCCCCCTGATTCCCCTTGACTCCAGTTTTGCTAGGGCTCCTTGATGCCATACCCGGTCAAATGCTGTCTTGATGTCGAGGGCAGTCACTCTCACCTCACTTCTGGAGTTCAGCTCTTTTGTCCATGTTTGAACCAAGGCTGTAATGAGGTCAGGAGCTGAGTGGCCCTGGTAGAACCAAACTGAGCATCAGTGAGTAGGTTATTGCTGAGCAAGTGCCACTTGATAGCACTGTTGATGACCCCTTCCATCACTTTGCTGATGATCTTGATCAAGAGTAGGTTGATAAGGCAGTAATTGGCTGGGTTGTATTTTGTTTTACTTTTTGTTTACAGGACAGACTTTGGCAATTTTTCACATTGCTGGGTAGATGCCAGTGTTGTAGCTGCACTGGAACAGCTTGGCTCGGAGGCGTGGTTAATTCTGGAGCATGTATTCAGCACTATTGCTGTAATGTTGTCAGAGTCCAGAGCCTTTGTAGTATGCAGTGCCTTCAGCCGTTTCTTGATATCATGGGATATAGATGGGACTTCGTCTCCACAACGACTGCGGTGGTTACACCTACCAATACTGTCACGGACAGATGCATCTGCAACAGGTAGATTGGTGAGGACGAGGTCAGGTAGGTTTTTCCCTCTTGTTGGTTCCCTCACCATTTCTGCAAACCATGTCTAGCAGCTGTGTCCTTTCGGACTCGGTCAGTTTGGTCAATCATGGTGCTACTGAGGCACTCTTGGTTTTGGACATTGAAGTCCCCCACCCAGAGTACATTCTATGCCCTTGCTACCCTTAGTGCTTCTTCCAGTTGCTGGAGGTGTGGAGTACTCACCTTGGTGGACTGAATGAGGTCACTGACCTGCTTGCGGCACTGGATCCAGGTTTATGGGGTGATACTGTGGCTACTGACCTCCCCTGTAATCTCCATCCAGGCTTGCTTGGTCAGGTGAATCCCTCGCCTCTTCCCAATCCTGGGAGTACAACCTCCCGCCTTGCTCTTGCAGCCAGAGGAGAACCTGCAGGGAGGCAGTCATTGATTGAGTGAACCGTGGGGCCACCCGGGGTCTTCCTTCTGCCCTTTCTGCTGTAGTGTTCCTGTCAGCTCCTTGGTTGCTTTCAGTTTGCAGTGAGGGGAGCTGCAGCAGCAGCAGGATGTCTCAAGGCAGAAGAAACAGAACAAGTCAAGGCAGCAGGATCAGGAAGAAGTCCTTTGTTCAGGCAGCAATGAATGTAGGGCTGACAACCAGTTAAATATGGTGCCTGAACCTGCCGCGGTGTCAGCTGACACCGACCTCATCACCCGCGTTGCCGCCTCATGTCGATGATAGGATGGCACCTGCGCCGCGTGTGTCTTAATTGGCCGGCTACCTAACACAAACGGAAACAGCACCTGCTTCCGCTGCCGTCACCGTGACCCGGAACCTCACAAGAAAATTCAGCCTTAACATTGCATTATGGTCTTAAAATTGGTGCAGGAACACCCTTTAAATATTCTAATGAGGCTTCGTCTGCTTTGCTTATGTCAGTGCTGGTTGCCGATTTCAAGGTGCGCATGAAAAATCACCTCGGACCCAGGATTTGTTAGAGTAAATAAAGAAAGAATATTCCATCTGGTGAGTGGGTCATTAATTAGAGGACTTGAATTCAAAGTCATTGTAAAAAGATCTAGAGGGGAGATGAGGAGAAATCTTTTCACTCGGATAGTTGTTGGGAGGAATGCTCTACCACAAATGTGGTGGAAGCTGCTTCCATAAATGATTTTAGGAGAGAGTTGTTCACGTACCTGAGGATGAGGAACCTACAGGATTACAGAATAAAAGCAAAGATGTGGGACTGAGCAATGACTGCTCTTTCAAAGAGCCAGCACAGGCATGAAGGGCCAAACGGCCTCCTTTTGTGCCATAAGTTACAATGATCTCTCTGATTCTGAAGTGGATGAAAGTCTACTGATGTAATTTACATATTTTGGCTGGTGATATCTAGTGATGAATTGATTGCAAAAGGCAGTTCAGTAGACAAACTGCTACTTCATTCTATATCATTTTCTCTAGGCTTTGTAATGCAATTACTCACCACCCTGTGTTTCATTTTGCTTCTTTAAATTAAATGAAAACTTTTTAAGTATTACTTGTTGTTTTCTAAACAAGGATGTGTCTACCGTGTTAGATGCTCAATGAGCTCTGGTCTGCCTTCAGGGCACACAGTTGCATTATATTGAAATAGGAGAACTAGGTGTACCAATAGCTTATGCTGTGTTTGGTGTCATTAATTTCAGTTTAGTTTAAAATTGCCCTCGAAATTTGTTTATACCCTGCAGAAATAAAGAAGTTTAGTCAGCAAGACAAAAATGGCATGTGTATGTGTTGTATTAAAAGGGCAGTTGCAATATTCTTGGTCTGTTTAATCTTGTTCCTTATGTAATAAAGCATCATTAGCACCATTTCAATGAAATTGCAAAATGAGCATAGTATTAAAGCACTGGGCAGAATGGCTGTTGCGCTAATGTTGCAGCCCAGTTTGCACATATTCATTTTGCCATTAACCCTCTGCTGCCAAAATTTTTACAAACTCACTTTTATGCCACTCAATCAAAGCACGAATGCATTATCATGCAATGAGTAAATCACAATTTAAGACAATTCTTAAGAGTGGGACCTAACTAAAGAAAATCAACCTGTTACGTTGTGCTATGTTTTGTGTGTTTGAAAACATGGGCCCCTGAAATCTCGTGGGGTTTTCCTGGTGCCTTGCTATCATGTTGCTGAAAGACTGGCAGAGGCCCAAGAGAGATGGTCAAAATGGCCCCCTGGCCTTCCTTTTCTGGGGCTTTCTACCAATCTCCCTCCAAATTTATTGCCATATTACTTGTTCCTTTGGTATGCAAACTATTGTAAGACTTACAAGATTACCATTCTGTCTTACCGATGTTCTCTCTGCATGTGATCTGCCGCCATTCCTGTGTGCAGTTTCTGAGCTCGGCCTTCTGCACTACCTTGCCCAATGTCCTCACGTGCCACAAGCTTTGCACTGGTCCTGGTACTGAACAACTGGGAATTGGGTGAGTCAGGCCACATTTGCCACAAGGCTTAGCAGACTCCTGAGCCTTGGTTACCATAGTAATTGTCGTAGCCACTCCCAACGCTTGTAACAGTTGGTGCCCAGCCATGATGGCTTCAAATTTCCTTCCATCACTGAGTAATGCATTTATGGTTTGCCCTTCTTTTCTCGCAGGTCTTTTTGAAAGAACTCTAATAGGGTAGACCTGATTGCTAGCTCTATAACCCATTCTGAAAATTCGATATCGGCAAAGTCGCATTCTTGAGCTTTGTCTCGGCACCATGCAACAAACTGGTCAATGGGCTCATTTTTCCTTTGCTGGTTGGTCACAAGCTCAAGCCTATGTACTCGGAAATTAGCCTTTATCTTGGGCTGACCTTCCAGGAATGCCCATAGTTTGCTAAGGTCCTTAATATTAAAGGCCTGCTCAGGTCGGGAAAAAGAACCTGACCCAAGCGCAACCGAACCATAGCAGACCCGAGCTCGACCCGGCCCGAGTCCCTCCAATTTTGCCCCGAGCCCAATCTGACCCGAGCCGGGCCCCCACTCGACCCAACACAAGCCTGACCCGACCATCCCTTTACTTACCTTCAGACTCGGAACCTCCAGGAAGCTGCAGTGCGTGCATGATGACGTTGCAGTGATGTCACTCGCTCACTGCGCAGACTCAGTTTCGTCCCGGACTCCCAGCTCAGGTAAGTTTTATAATTTCAATACTTACCAGCAGAGTACTTACTGTATGTGTCCAGCCCGACCCGACCTGGCCCCACCTGGACTCGACCTGACCCAACCCGAGCCCGAAAGCCGAATCCGGAAGATGGGCCCGACTCGACCCGCCGGGTCCTGTCGGGTTCGGGTCGGGTTGCAGGTCTTTACTTTTGATCCTCAGCTAACAATCCTGATGTGCTAATCCATTTCAGGTCTCATTGATGGCAGGATAGGGTAACCCAGCACTGGCTGATGTGGTGAAAGCCTTCTCACTCACTATTGGCCTAAAGGGCTTTGTGTGAACTAAGTCTTGAATGAGTTTCCAGTGGGTCGCAGCACAGAGGTGTCTTGAAAGGAGGGAAAACCATTAAATATATTTAAGGCAGCAAATGAAATAGAAATGGTATATCTGGAATACTATTTCAAGTTAACCCAGGAGAGTAGAATGAGTAGTTTAGAATTAATATCAGTAAGATCTTCTTCAAAGAAAGAGTGATCAAAGTAACATTCGTGCCACACAAGTGCCAGGCAATGACCATCTCCAACAAGAGAGAATCTAACCATCTCCCCTTGACATTCAACAGCCTTACCATCATTTAATCCTGCACCATCGTCTTCTTGGGGGTTACCATTGACCAGAAACTTAACTGGGGCAGCCATATAAATACTGGGACTACAATAGCAGGTCAGAGACTGGAAATTCTGTGGTGTGTAACTCACCTCCTGACTCCCCAAAGCCTGTCCAGCATCTATAAGGCACAAGTCAGGAGTGTGATGGAATACTCTCCACTTGCCTGGATGTGTATAGCTCCAACAACATTCAAGAACCATGACACCATCCAGGACAAAGAAGTCTGCTTGATCAGCACTGCATCCACCACCTTAAACATTCACTCCCTCCACAACTGGCGCATAGTGACAGCAGTGTGTATCATATATAAGATGCACTGCAGCAACTCACCAAGGCACCTTCCAAACACTTGACCTCTACCGCATAGAAGGACAAGGGCAGCAGACACATGGGAATGCCATCACCTGCAAGTTTCTCTCCAAGCAACACACCATCCTGATTTGGAACTATATCACCATTCCTTCACTGTCGGTGGGTCATAATCCTGGAACAGTACTGTTGGTATACCTATAGCAGTTGAGCTAACATCTATTGCTTTTTGTGGGACAAAGTTCCACACTTCTACCATCATTTCCATGAAGAAATACTTCCCAATCTCTTTCCTGAATGACCTGGCTCTGAGTTTAAGGTTATGACCGGTGCAGTGGCAGTTGGTGGTGGACCTGGGAGGAGGCGGATCCGGAGCGGGACCTGTGGAAATAAAGAGCGGGGCTCGAGGCCCTCACTGACCTCAGACCGGAGCAGCAGCAGTCAGCAGTGGACCTGGGAGAAGGCAGATCTGGAGCGGGACCTGTGAAATAAAGAGCAGGCCCTTACCTACCTCAGACTGGAGCAGTGGCAGTCGGCAGTCTCTCTCGCTATGTCGGCGCGCAGGTTTCAAAAGAGGATAAAAAACTGCCAGTGACATTATGGGAAATCTGTAAGCAAATTGGTTGCTAAGTAACAGCTGTTATTACCTGTAAATAGCTTAAAAAATCGGGGAAAAAAGTTCTTTTTTTTAAACCTTCCAAGAGATACCTTGGAAGTGATAAGGTTCGTACTACTAAGGTTTGTTTTATTTAGTGTAATTTATTAATAATTACTATTTAGAATAATGCTTTTTGCAGTCTTTCTTTTCTTTTCTGCCTTTTCAACCTCCACGGTACAGGGGAAGAAGCTGATTGGCAAGTAACTGGAAAGTTATTTCACTATTACATTAGCAATAGTTAGTTTGTAAAGGTAATTAATGGCAGGGCAGCTCGGCCAAGCGGAATGTGCCTCTTGTGGCATGTGGGAAGTTGTGGACGCACCATGTGTCCTTGACAAACACATCTGCAGCAAGTGTCATCGGCTACAGAAGCTTGAGCTCCGGGTTTTGGAGCTCAGGGAGTGGCTGGAGTCACTGTGGCGCACCCGCTTGGCAGAGAAATATCTGGATAGAACGTTTCAGGAGGTAGTCGCCTGGAGCTTAAGAGAGCACAGGCAGAGAGGGACAGGGTGGCTGCCAGACAGACAAGAGGGTTAAGGCAGGTAGTGCAGGAGTCTCCAGAGGGCATCCCACTTTCTAACCGGTATTTAGTTCTGAGTACCGATGGGAGAGGGGATTCCTCTGGAGAGTGCAGCGAGAGTCATGACCAGAGCACCATGGGTGGCTCATCTGTGCAGGGAGCGAGGAGAAAGGACAAGAGAGCAATAGTGGTAGGGGATTCTATAGTTGTGGGGAACAGACAGGCGTTTCTGTGGTCGCAGACAAGATTCCAGGATGGTATGTTGCCTCCCTGGTGCAAGGGTCATGGATATCACTGAGCGGCTACAGGGCTTTCAGGAGGACGAGGGTGCACAGCTAGAGGTTGTGGTCCACATTGATACCAACAATATAGGAAGAAAGAGGGATGAGGCACTGCAGGCTGAGTTTAGGGAGTTAGGGACGAGATTAGCAAGTAGGACCTCAAAGGTAGTAATCTCCGGATTACTCCCAAGGCTACGGGCTAGTGAGCATAGAAAAATACACCAGATGAATGCGTGGCTGGAGAGATGGTGCAGGAGGGAGGGCTTCAGATTTCTGGGGCATTGGGGCCGGTTCTGGGGAAGGCGGGACCAGTGCAAGCCAGACGGTCTGCACCTGAACAGGACTGGGACAATATCCTTGCAGGAAGGTTTGTTAGTGCTGTTGGGGATGGTTTAAAATAGCTTGGCAGGGGGGATGGGAACATGAGGGCAGTCTTAGATAGGACAATTTCAGGGCAGGGAACAGGAGGCAGAAAATTATCGAGTGACTCTGAAAGACAGAAAAAGCAAAGGTTAAAAAGTGTGCAACACAGGAATTTGGCAGCATTAAAGGTTATTTATTTAAATGCAAGGAATATAGCAAATAAAGCCAATGAGCTGAGGGCACAGATAGACACATGGCAACATGATATCATTGTTATAACGGAAAGATGGCTTAAGGAGGAGGAAGAATGACAACTCAACATCCCTGGATATAGAGTTTTCAGGCGGGATAGAGAGGGGGATAAAAAAAGGAGGGGGTGTAGCATTATTAGTTAAGGAATCAATAACAGCTTTGAGGAGGGATGATATGCTAAATGAATCATCAAATGAGGCCATATGGGTGGAGCTCAGAAATAAAAAAGGGGCAGTCACATGATCAGGAGTGTACTATAGACTCCCAAATAGTGAGAGGGGAGTAGAAGAACAAATATGTAGGCCAATTTTTGAGTGCCAAAACTATAGGGCAATTCTTTCTTTCTTTTGGGCCTCCTTATCTCGAGAGACAATGGATACGCGCCTGGAGGTGGTCAGTGGTTTGTGAAGCAGCGCCTGGAGTGGCTATAAAGGCCAATTCTGGAGTGACAGGCTCTTCCACAGGTGCTGCAGAGAAATTTGTTTGTTGGGGCTGTTGCACAGTTGGCTCTCCCCTTGCGCCTCTGTCTTTTTTCCTGCCAACTACTAAGTCTCTTCGACTCGCCACAATTTAGCCCTGTCTTTATGGCTGCCCGCCAGCTCTGGCGAATGCTGGCAACTGACTCCCACGACTTGTGATCAATGTCACACGATTTCATGTCGCGTTTGCAGACGTCTTTATAACGGAGACATGGACGGCCGGTGGGTCTGATACCAGTGGCGAGCTCGCTGTACAATGTGTCTTTGGGGATCCTGCCATCTTCCATGCGGCTCACATGGCCAAGCCATCTCAAGCGCCGCTGACTCAGTAGTGTGTATAAGCTGGGGGTGTTGGCCGCTTCAAGGACTTCTGTGTTGGAGATATAGTCCTGCCACCTGATGCCAAGTATTCTCCGAAGGCAGCGAAGATGGAATGAATTGAGACGTCGCTCTTGGCTGGCATACGTTGTCCAGGCCTCGCTGCCGTAGAGCAAGGTACTGAGGACACAGGCCTGATACACTCGGACTTTTGTGTTCCGTGTCAGTGCGCCATTTTCCCACACTCTCTTGGCCAGTCTGGACATAGCAGTGGAAGCCTTACCCATGCGCTTGTTGATTTCTGCATCTAGAGACAGGTTACTGGTGATAGTTGAGCCTAGGTAGGTGAACTCTTGAACCACTTCCAGAGCGTGGTCGCCAATATTGATGGATGGAGCATTTCTGACATCCTGCCCCATGATGTTCGTTTTCTTGAGGCTGATGGTTAGGCCAAATTCATTGCAGGCAGACGCAAACCTGTCGATGAGACTCTGCAGGCATTCTTCAGTGTGAGATGTTAAAGCAGCATCGTCAGCAAAGAGGAGTTCTCTGATGAGGACTTTCCGTACTTTGGACTTCGCTCTTAGACGGGCAAGGTTGAACAACCTGCCCCCTGATCTTGTGTGGAGGAAAATTCCTTCTTCAGAGGATTTGAACGCATGTGAAAGCAGCAGGGAGAAGAAAATCCCAAAAAGTGTGGGTGCGAGAACACAGCCCTGTTTCACACCACTCAGGATAGGAAAGGGCTCTGATGTGGAGCCACCATGTTGAATTGTGCCTTTCATATTGTCATGGAATGAGGTGATGATACTTAGTAGCTTTGGTGGACATCCGATCTTTTCTAGTAGTCTGAAGAGACCACGTCTGCTGACGAGGTCAAAGGCTTTGGTGAGATCAATGAAAGCAATGTAGAGGGGCATCTGTTGTTCACGGCATTTCTCCTGTATCTGACGAAGGGAGAACAGCATGTCAATAGTCGATCTCTCTGCACGAAAGCCACACTGTGCCTCAGGGTAGACGCGCTCGGCCAGCTTCTGGAGCCTGTTCAGAGCGACTCGAGCAAAGACTTTCCCCACTATGCTGAGCAGGGAGATTCCACGGTAGTTGTTGCAGTCACCGCGGTCACCTTTGTTTTTATAGAGGGTGATGATGTTGGCATCGCGCATGTCCTGGGGTACTGCTCCCTCGTCCCAGCACAGGCATAGCAGTTCATGTAGTGCTGAGAGTATAGCAGGCTTGGCACTCTTGATTATTTCAGGGGTAATGCTGTCCTTCCCAGGGGCTTTTCCGCTGGCTAGGGAATCAATGGCATCACTGAGTTCCGATTTGGTTGGCTGTATGTCCAGCTCATCCATGACTGGTAGAGGCTGGGCTGCATTGAGGGCAGTCTCAGTGACAGCATTCTCCCTGGAGTACAGTTCTAGGTAGTGCTCAACCCAGCAGTCCATCTGTTTGCGTTGGTCAGTGATTATGTCCCCCGATTTAGATTTGAGGGGGGTGATCTTCTTGATGGTTGGCCCAAGAGCTCTCTTCATGCCATCATACATTCCTCTGATGTTTCCGGTGTCTGAGGCCAGCTGAATATGACTGCATAGGTGTTGCCAGTAGTCGTTTGCGCAACGCCTAGCTGTTCTTTGTGCAGTACTTCTGGCTGCTTTAAGTGCTGCGGATGTTAAATCGCTGGGGGCTTTCTTGTAGTTCAAAAGTGCAATGCGCTTAGCGGCTATGACAGGTTCCAGCTCTTCATTATGAGATTGAAACCAGTCTGCATTTCTCTTCGCACTTTTGCCGTAGGTGGTCAAAGCTGACTCATAGATGGCGTCTCTGATGTGGGCCCACTTGGTCTCAGCATCCCCTGTGGGAGTGTTTTGAAGGGCTGTTACAAGTGAATTTAGAAATTTTTGTAACAGCTGTGGGTGAGAAATTCTGCTCGTGTTGATGCGCGGGTGGCCCTTCTGCTTGGAATGATGCAACTTCTTTGGTCTGAGTCTAACCTTGCTGCACACCAGGGAGTGGTCGGTGTCGCAGTCCGCACTGTGGAAGCTGCGTGTGATTTGAACACTGTTTAAGGCGGCTCGCCTTGTGACAATGAGGTCTAGCTGGTGCCAACGACGTGATCTTGGGTGCCTCCATGAAACCTGGTGACAGGGTTTAGTGTGAAAGAACGAGTTGGTGATGCAGAGGTTATGATAGGTACACAACTCAAGCAGTCTCTGCCCGTTCTCATTCATCCTTCCAACGCTATAGCGCCCAAGGCAGGAGGGCCATGAGTCATGGTCGGCCCCAACCCTGGCATTAAAGTCCCCCAGCAGGAATAGGTGTTCGGTGTTGGGGATGCTGCTAATGATGTTATGGAGTTGTTCATAGAACTGGTCTTTAGCTTCAGGTGCGGAACAGAGTGTTGGAGCATAGATGCTGAGTAGGTGTACTGGACCAGAGGTGGTGAGCAGTCGGATGGACAGTATGCGTTCCGAGCCATTTGAGGGAGGCTCTATCATGCTGAGCAAGGAGTTTCTGATGGCGAAGCCCACTCCATGCTGTCTTGGTTCTTCAGGATCCCTGCCCTGCCAGAAGAAGGTGTAGTCTTGCTCTGCTAGAGAGCCACTCGCGGGGAGGCGAGTCTCCTGAAGTGCTGCAATGTCCACATTGAATCTACTGAGCTCGTTGTTAATGATGGCGGTCTTCCGAGAATCGTTGATTTGTGTAAGGTCTTCCGACAGGCCAGGACACATAGTTCTGACGCTCCAGCTTGCAAAGCGAAGGGCTGGTACCTTCTTTCCTTTTTTCATGTTGTTTGGTGCGGTGTATCAGTCCACCTTTCGGGCAATGACCCTGAGCTCCAAGCACCCATTGAAGCAGGCAGACTGTGGCGGGACAGAACCTTATTGACCGGGGGCTGCCCGGTTTGAGGCGGGCGGTAGCTGTCCAGTGAGGTGCAATGACCTCTCCCACCGACAAAGGCAACCCGTGGCGCCCAGTTTCTACGCCAATTTATCTGGACTTATAACCCGTAACTGCTGCCTTCCGTGTTGTTTTAGTCGCTGTGAGGCAACTATGGAGTGACCTCTCCATGGCGCATGCCTGGGCAAATTTATGGAGGTTGAGAGTTGCCCAGTCGTCAAAACCCCCCTCTCGGCCTTTCTGGTGGGGTCCAAAGGAGTGCAGGACACGACGTTTGGCACCAGTATGGCTGCAGGAACTGCCGGAAACATGCCAAAGGTGACACATGACCGCCTACGGGGTTCCGCTCCGGATTTTCTGTTAGGGTTTACTCCCTTAGCCTTGGTCTCTCCCGAGACGCCCACAAGGCAGTGGGGTTGTTGGGGCCCCTACACAGGTGTAGGATGGTGCCGGTGGGAGGAGGGGATGCAAGGGGGAGGGGTAGAGGGAGGGGTAGAGGGAGGGGGTGGGGGGGGTGCAGGGGAAGGGGGTGCGGGGTGAAGATGGTGCGCAGGGGGGGCGGGCTGGGACGGGGTTGTGAGGGGGTGAGCTGAGAGGGTGGAGCAGGGAAGGGGACGGGGGTGGGGGGGGGTGGAAGGGGGGTAAAGGGGGGGGGAGGGGTGGTGGAATCTGATGCAGGTAATAAGCCATTTCCTCAGTGCCCACCATCGACGTCCGGAAAGCTCATCTTGTTGTTCAAGATGGCTCCTGGGCTGGAAGCTCCCTAGGAAGCTCCTTTGCTGTTCAACTCTATCCATGGCCATCTGCTCCCATCCCTAACGTTTTCTCCCCCAATCTGCCCTCTTAAACTGTTTAAATTCCCCTGGCTCTTTAAATCAGTTCATTTTAGCCCTATCTAAAAGTTAACAGTTAGTTTAGTGTATGTTACCTGGGCCCACTGCCCTCCCCCAGCCACACCTGCTCTTTGTTTTCTCAATGAAATTGATCCGGATGAAACTGACGAGCACAGCTGCCGATACTTCAATCTCCGATCCTGCTGTCTTCACAGTCCAGAGTGTCTGCAGCCACGGCATGCGGTAAGTCCATTGAGGTGAAGAAGGAGCTGCGGGACCCGAGAGAAGTCCTGTGAAAAGGTGCCCCGAACACCCAAAACATCTGGGTTACTAGTCCAGTGATAATACCACTACGCCACCGCCTACCCAACAGAGTTGTTGGCTAATCACTGCAATCACTATCAATTAGTCTACAACAGACCCAGACGTGAGGCCAGGATAATCCAACAGTGATGGAGCATTTTGGAAGCCATTAGTCCACAGTCACCTGCTCCTCTCAGGAATTCAAGTCATGCCTAAATTACCTATATACTGTACCCCAAAATATTTTTTCAAAAGTCTTATTTGCATTTGAGTCCGTCAACACATTCTGCTTCGGCTGTACTCCATGGGGCCCGTTCCATAGATTCACCACTCCCTCAAATAATGTTGCTGCAGTTTAGTTTTCAAGTTAGTCCCTTTCATGGCAGGCCGTGTCCTCTGATTCTACTGTTCCAGACAAATGAAACAGCTTGTAATGGTCTACATTATTTAGTTCTTTTAAAATCCTAAAAACTCCAAACATATCACCTTTCAACTTTCTCTTTTCTGGCAAGAATGTGCCCAATTTACATTATCGCTCATCATAACCCAATCCCCCCATCACTTCTGCCTTCTTCTGTATCTTGAGATGTAATTACCCTATTTATATTACAGTACACAATATTCTAACTGTGCTCACCACGATTTCTAAAATGGCAGGATTACCCCACATTTTCAGCTCAATATTAACCTCATGGTACATCCCAACATCTAGCTTGCTTTATTCAATGCTACCAAACATTATCGCAATAGCTTCAATTTATCGGCAATCACAGGACCCACAGATCTCTCTCATTTTCCATAAAGAGCATGGACAACCTTTTTTTTTTAAAAAGAGAAGTGTGAAGCTGTGGAATTCATTTCTGGAATTAGTGACTGAAACAGAAATTATGCCAGCATTGAAGACAAATTGGATAGATGAAGGAATATGGGAAAGAGCCAGTATGACTAGGACTACATGCTTGCATGAAGGTAAGTGCGAACACGAATAACTTGTTCTACGTGTCTATAATTAGCTGAGATCTCTTTTTTTCAGTTTAAAAGTATCGCATGAATTGACTTTTGTTGAAAGTATTCCATAAACATTCTACTATGAAGTAAGTTACCACATTTTCATACTTTAAATTCGACAACAGTAAACAATCCTCCAGGCCAGCATGAAAACTTTTTGCAATAATAGTTGGGGATTTCAACTACCCCAATATCAACTGAGATACAAACAGTGTGAAGGGAACAGAGCGTTCAAGAGAACTTTTTTAACCAGCAAGTAACAAGCCCAATGAGACGAGGCGGAATTCTAGATTTCATCTTCAGTAATGAAGCTGGGGCAAGTGGAGGAAGTAGCAGTGGGTGACCATTTTGGAGATAGTGACCATAATACAGTAAGTTTTAGCAGAATAATGGAAAAGGACAAAGACTTGCTCAGCAATAACCTGCTCAGTGATGCTCAGTTTGCATTCCGCCAGGGCCACTCAGCTCCTGACCTCATTACAGCCTTGGTTCAAACATGGACAAAAGAGCTGAACTCAAGAGGTGAGGTGAGAGTGACTGCCCTTGACATCAAGGCAGCTTTTGACCGAGTATGGCATCAAGGAGCCCTAGCAAACTGAGGTCAATGGGAATCAGGGGGAAAACCCTCTGCTGGCTGGAGTAATACTTAGCACAAAGGAAGATAGTTGTAGTTGTTGGAGGTCAATCATCTGAGCTCCAGGACATCACTGCAGGAGTTCCTCAGGGTAGTGTCCTAGGCCCAACCATCTTCAGCTGCTTCATCAATGACCTTCCTTCAATCATAAGGTCAGAAGTGGGGATGTTCACTGATGATTGCACACTGTTCAGCACCATTCATGACTCCTCAGATACTGAAGCAGTCCGTGTAGAAATGCAGCAAGACTTGGACAATATCCAGGCTAGGGCTGATAAGTGGCAAGTAACATATGCGCCACACAAGTGCCAGGCAATGACCATCTCCAACAAGAGAGAATCTAACCATCTCCCCTTGACATTCAATGGCATCACCATCACTGAATCCCCCACTATCAACATCCTAGGGCTACCATTGACCAGAAACTGAACTGGAGTAGCCATATAAATACCGTGGCTACAAGAGCAGATCAGAGGCAAGGAATAACTCACCTCCTGACTCCCCAATGCCTGTCCACCATCTACAAGGCACAAGTCAGGAGTGTGATGGAATACTCTCCACTTGCCTGGATGGGTGCAGCTCCAACAATACTCAAGAAGCTCAACACCATCCAGTACAAAGCAGCCCGTTTGATTGGCACCCCATCTACAAACATTCACTCCCTCCACCACCGACGCACAGTGACAGTAATGTGTACCATCTACAAGATGCACTGCAACAACGCACCAAGGCTCCTTAGACAGCATCTTCCAAACCCACGACCTCTACCAACTAGAAGGACAAGGGCAGCAAATTCATGGGAACACCACCATCTGCAAGTTCCCCTCCAAACCACACACCATCCTGACTTGGAACTATATCGCCGTTCCTTCACTGTCGCTGGGTTAAAAATCCTGGAATTCCCTTCCTAACATCACTGTGGATGTACCTACCCCGTATGGACTGCAGCGCTTCAAGAAGGCAGCTCACCACCACCTTCTCAAGGGCAATTAGGGATGGGCAACAATTGCTGGCTTGGCCAGTGACACCCACATCCCATGAATGAATATAAAAAAAGGAGTAAAAGTTCTAAATTGGGGGAAGGCAAATTTTAAGAAACTGAAAGGTGACCTGGCGAATGTGGACTGGATACAGCTTCTTGACAGACAATCAGTGGCAAACCAGTGGGAGGCATTCAAAAGCGAAATACTACAGGCACAGTGTGGGCATGTCCCCACAAAGAAAAAGGGTGGTACTGCCAAATCTGGAGCCTTCGGTTATCTAGAAACTTACAGGGTAAGTTAAAGCAGAAAGAGAAAGCTTATGGCGATCACAAAAATCTTCATACTCTCGAAAGCCTAGAGGAGTATAGAAAGTGCAGGGGTGAAGTGAAAAAGGAAATTAGAAAAGCAAAAAGAGGACATGAAAAATTATTGGCAGGTAAAATCAAGGAAAACCCGAAGATGTTTTATCAGTACACAAAGAGCAAGAGGATAACTAAGGAAAGGGTACGGCCTTATCAGAGATGTACAAGGGAACTTATGTGTGGATGCAGAAGATGTAGGCAGAGTTGTTAATGAGATTTTTTTCTCTGTCTTCACAAAGGTGAGGGTTGATGTAGACATTATAGTTAAAGAGGAGGAGTGTGAAATATCAGATACGATGAGCATAATGAGCGAGGAAGTACTAGAGGGTCTGACATCCTTGAAAGTGGATAAATCGCCAGGACCAGATGGATTGCATCCCAGGTTGTTAAAGGAAGCCAGGGAGGAAATAACGGATGTGCTGAGGATCATCTTCAAATCCTCACTAGATACAGGAGGGGTACCAGACGATTGGAGGTCAGTGAAAGTTGTACTGTTGTTTAAATAGGGTGCAAGGATTGGCCAAATAATTATAGACCAATCAGTTTGACCTTGGTGGTAGGTAAATTGTTAGAATCTATTTTGAGGGAGAGGATAAACTGCCACTTAATAAGGCATGGATTAATCAGGGATAGTCAGCATGGATTTGTTAAGGGAAGGTCATGTCTTACTAACTTAGTTGAGTTTTTTGAGGAAGTAACAAGACGGATTGATGAGGGTAGTGCAGTGGATGTGGGTTACATGGATTTTAGTAAGGCATTTGACAAGGTCCCACATGGCAGACTGGTTAGAAAAATGAAAGCCCATGGGGTACAGGGGAATGTGGCAGGTTGGATCCAGAATTGGCTCAGGGCCAGGAAACAAAGGGTAGTGGTCGACGGATGTTTTTGTGAATGGAAAGCTGTTTCCAGTGGCGTTCCACAGGGCTCAGCGTTGGGTGTCTTGCTGTTTGTGGTATATATTAATGATTTGGACATAAATGTGGAAGGCATGGTTGGGAAATTTGCTGATGGCACAAACATTGGCCATGTAGTTGATAGTGAAGAGGATAGCCGTAGACTCCAGAAAGATATCATTGGTTTGGTTGAGTGGGTGGAAAAGTGGCAAATGGAATTCAGCTCATATAAGTCTGAGGTAATGCATTTGGGAAGGGCAAATAAAGCGCGGGAATACATAATAAATGGGAGGATATTGAGAGGGGTAGAAGAAGTGAGAGACCTTGGAGTGCATGTCCACAGGTCCCTGAAGGTGTCAGGACAAGTAGATAGAGTGGTGAAGAAGGCATATGGAATGCTTTCCTTTATTGACCGAGGTATAGAATTCAAAAGCAGGGATGTAATGCTGGAACTGTATAAAATGCTGGTTAAGCCACAGTTGGAGTATTACGTACAGTTCTGGTCACCACATTACAGAAAGAACATAATTGCTCTGGAAAGAGTACAGAGGAGATTTACAAGACTGTTGCCAGGGCTTGAAAGTTCCAGCTATGAGGACAGATTGGATAGGCTAGGGTTGTTTTCCCTAGAACAGAGGAGGCTGAGGGGTGACTTAATTGAGGTGTACAAAATTATGATGGGCCTAGATAGGATAGACAGGAAGGACCTATTTCCCCTAGCAGAGAGGCCAATTACCAGGGGGCACAGATTTAAGGTGATTTATAGAAGGATTAAAGGGGACATGAGGGGAAGCTTTTTCACCCAGAGGGTGGTGGGTGTCTGGAATTCACTGCCAGGAACGGTAGTGGAGGCAGAAACCCTTAATTCTTTTAACAGGTACCTGGACATATACCTGAAGTGCTGTAACTGGCAAGGCTATGGACCAGATGCTGGAAGGTGGGATTAGATTGGGCGGCTAATTTTTTTGATTGGCACGGACACAATGAGATGAATGGCCTCCTTCTGTGTTGTAATTTTTCAATGGTTCTACAACTCATTGTTCAATACTCCCCACCAGCAGAAAAGGTTTCTCCCTGCCCTATCAATTCCTTCCAAAATCTGAAAAACCTTTATCAAATCACCCCTTAACCTTCTATATTCCAGGGAATACAAGCCTAGTTTATGTAATCGTTCCTCATAATTTAACATCCTGGTGAATCTATGCAGCCCTCCCTCCAAGGCCAATATATCCTTGCTAGGGTGCAGTGCCCAGAACAGTGCACAATTTCTCCAGATGTTGGGCTGAATTTTCCCCATGGAGGTGGAGAACAGGTGTCGGGACTGCTTTCAGGTCCTGAACCCGCCTCCGGCGAGAAACTGAATAAAGTTATGGTTGTCACGTGGGTGAGCCTTTAATTGATATGGAGATGGGTTCCTAGTCCAATTGGAACGTGGAGGAGGGAACGGAGGTGGGCCAGAGGAAGTGGGGGACTGATTTAGACTCCCCATGGCAGCCATCACTGAGGCTGCTGGTTGTCTTAATCTTGCTGAATATGCCAAAACCTTTCACAGCATCAGAGGGAAGTGAGATATCACTGGCACCCGGGGCAGTGCTGCCTCTCACTTCACCGATGCCAAACTGGATCGAATGTTGGAGGCCATGAGGGAGAGGAGGGAGATCCTCTTCCCGGATGGTGGCAGGAGGAGGTCACCAGCCGAAACTAAAGAAGCCTGGGTTCAAATTGCTGCCGCCCTCAGTGGCAGAAGTGAGACTAGAGGAATGTGGCTATAGTGCCGTAGAAGGTTCAACAACCTCCTACATTCTAGCAAGATGAGTGCAACCCTCCAGACTGGTCTCAGGGATTGCACCCTCCAGCAAACACACTACCTGAGGAGCCTCATGGTGAATGCTGTTCCTAAACATGGGAGGAGTGTGTGCCCAGGCCACGCACTCAGCCCTCAGAATGGCTCACAGCCATAGTGCTGCTGAAGACCAGTCATCACTGAGACATACAGCTCCTAATGGATAGGGACAGATAACATTGGGGGACATGAGTTCGAATCTCACCACGGCAGATGGTGAAATTTGAATTCAATTAATAAATCTGGAATTAAAAAAGCTAGTCTAATGATGTCCATGAAACCATTGTTGATTGTTGTAAAAACTCATTTGGTTCACTATGTCCCACAGCAATGTGGTTGACTCTTAAAATGCCCTTTGAAATGGCCAAGCAAGCCATTCAGTTTGAAGGCAATAAATGCTGGCCCTGCCAGTGATGCCCACATCCCGTGAATGAATAAAAAAAGACTCAGAGGAGCAAGAAGGAGGTGAAGAAGAACTGTCACACCTTACACCAGTGGAGATACTCTCACCACATTGGGTCCTCGCACTATTGGCACAGGGTGATGATCATGGTATGAGTAGGCAGGAGGAGGTGTCAGAGGACGAGGAAGCTGTGGGCAGTTCCTCTCGGAGGAGGGAGGATGGATACACCCCTGGTCCGCTAGGCACAAATGCAGGGCCTCAGGAGTCATTGGAAAGGCTGCTGTACCTTAAACAGCAGCGGGAGATGAGCTCCAACATGTTGGAGTTCCTGAGGCAGTGCAAGGTCATGGGCAGAGGATGGAGAAGTCCATCCAGCTCATATACACTACAATGGCTCAGGGCTTTGAATGCATGAGCTCTTCCATGGCAAGAATGGCTGACCTCTTGGAAAGCCATATGAGGCATCACTCGGAATGGATGCAGGAACTGAACACTGACGTCCACAGGGTGCATGCTATGATGCATAGCATGGACTGTTCAGTGGTGCTGCTGGCGACCCAGCTGGTGTCCTCCTCCATGCATCCAGAGTGCCCACAAAGGGCTGAGGATGTCACAGAGAAGCATGAGGGTGCCTCCCCTCATGGAGCGCCCTCATCATCCTCCACCTCCATAGCCCCTCTGACTAAGGGACCATTTGTACAGCAGGGCCAAGTGACGGAGGCTGTCCCAACAATTATGTAGGTTCTTATGTAGGTTTTTATTTCAGATTTTCAGCATCCGCAGTATTTTGCTTTTATTATAATTATGTATGTTCAGTAGCCTCTGGAGATGCTACACGGCATCTTCACAATGAGGGTGACCACCACATGCATCTCAGTCACAATTTCAGATGATTGAGCAGGTTGCCTCCACCTCCTCCGATGCCACAGCACAGAAGTGGCCAAGCGTGGAGGCCACCGTGTCACACGGAGCACTAAGTGGGTCAACTGGAATATCTTCTTACTGTCTCTCTCAGTTGTTTTCCTCTTTACACTGTATAAATGATGACATTTTAAGGCACACGTCTGGGACTCCTTTTATTGCTGCCATGACAGGAAAAGTGGTAGGAGGTGTGAAAGAGGTAACAGGATCCTCCACGGTGAGGGCAGGTGTGCCTCCTTTATTGGCGGTAAGTGATTAGACGTTCCAAGCTGCAACTTCCATTCATGTGTCAGTGCAGATACTGCAGACTCTCTTCCATGGCATGACCCTTAACCTGGGTCAGAGGAACTCAAGTGAAACGCTCCTGAATCAGATGATCCTCACAAGCTCTTCATGCCCCGTACCTGTGCCCGGTCACCACTTTGTGCAGCCGGTGCAACTCTCTGTTCAGTGTCATCTCCCTCCGCCTCCACTTCTTCCTCCTCTCCTGCTCTTGCACCTCCCTCGATGAGTTATCTCCTTCTAGGGCCTCATTGTCCTCAAGGTCCACACCTCTCTGGGGGGCCATGTTATGAAGACCGCAGCAGATCATCACAATGAGAGAGGACCTTGCAGGAGGTCATTTGATGGTGCCATCCTACCAGTCCAGGCACTGGAATTGCATCTTCAGAAGCCCAATGGCCTGCTCAATGGTGGTCCTAGTGAGCAGGTGGCATTGGTTGTATTGTCTCTGTACCTCTGTCTGGGGCTCTCACAGAGGGTTGAGTAACCATCTCTTCAAAGAATATCCCTTGTCCCCCTAGGATCCATCTACTCACTTTGGGAGGTGGAGTGAAGATCTGAGGCAGTTTGGACTGCCAAAGAATGAAGGAGTCATGGCAGCTGCTAGGAAAGCAAGCACACACATGGAGGAAGCTCTTGTTGTGGCCACAAAGTAGTTGAATGTTGAGTTTTGGAAGCCCTTCCTGTTGATGAATCTGATTGGGCAGTCGCTGGGTGCCTTGACGACCACATGGATGCATTCAATGATGCCCTGGAACTGGGGGAATCCAGCAATGGCATTGAAACCCAATGCCCTCTGTGCCTGTGAGGCCACATCTGCCATGAACTGAACACTGCCCATCTCTGGCAGAGAGGGCATCAGTGACCTGCAACATGCAGTGTGTGCTGCCATTTGCGAGATGCCATTAAGGTCTGCAGTTGACCCTCAGAAGGAGCCAGAAGTGAAGAATTCCAAGGCCACAGCAACTTTGATGACTACTGGCAGTTCATGGTGACCAGTACTGCGAGGTGTGAGGTCTATGACGACGAGGGCACAGATGTCTGACCATCTGCATGGAGAGACACAGTGTCCTGTGGCACTGGGCATCGGTCACCTCTGGGTAGCTTCGTCTTCGGTGGTAAATCCTGTGGTGAGGGTTTGGCCTCCATTGCCTTCCTGCCCCTCTTTCTTCTCCTGTGCCCTCCTGCTGCTCAGGTTTCCACCCATCCTGCGGAGGGTATTAACCCTCATCACCACTGCGCCCAAAATCTGACAGTCGTGCCCCCTGTTGCCAGCTGCAGCCTTCCTTTTAGATAAGATGGCCATCCTATAATGATTGGCAGCCTTGCCCCCTGCTCTTTTGCCCCTGCGATGCCAGGGGGTGATGACCCCATTCATGCTCAAGTGCTGACTGCCCACTCTCCCCACCACCTACGCAGCATCAAAGTCACCTCTTTCCCAACAGCCAAGTCTCCCTCTGCATCACTGACCCTCTTATGGGGCCTTTCCTGGGGTGGCCATGGCTGTCTCCCCACTCTGTACCTGCCTCCCTTAAGCTGGTCAGCACCAGCTCATTATGAGCTTGTTAATAACTTTAATTGACCTTAATCAGGAGGTGAACGGAATCGCTGTGTTGCCCACCTTGGCGAACGTTGCCAGCACCGGGAATGGCATCTCAAAGCCAACATGCCAGCCATGCCAGTATTTTCGGGTCCTGTCATCCTCTGTTCCTGATGTCAACGGAAATTCAGCCCGTGGTCTAACCGGTGCTTGGTATTGCTTATACAAAACTTCCTCCCCTTTATATTCTAGCCCTCTAGCTGTAAAGGCATTTTAATTACTTTTTTGACCTGTCTACTACATTTTAGGGATCTGTGCATATGCACCCTAAATCTATTTGGATTTCCACTAGCTTAATGCTATTTGAAAAATACTCAGATCAATCCTTTTCTTGGCCCGAAATGTTTGACTTCACACTTATCTACGTTGAAATTCATCAACCACAGTTTTTCCCACTCACTTAATCTATCAGTGCCTCTTTGTAATTTTCTGTTGCCGTCTTCACTGCTTCCTTTATCACCAAAATTTGTGTCATTGTCAAACTTAAATACATGACTGCCTGTTGCATTATTGTGAATGTCATATGTGGCTCAGTTGGTAGCATTCTTGCCTCTGAGTCAGGTTCTCGGTTCAAGACCCACTCCAGAGCTCAAAAAATCTACACTGACACTCCAGTGCAGTACTGTTGGAGGTGCTGCCTTTTGGATGAGATGTTAAAGGGAGGCTTTATCTGCCTGCTTGGGTGGATGTAAAAGATCCCATGACTCCTGGCCAATATTTATCCCTCAATCGACATCACAAAAATAGATTATCTGGTCACAATTATGATTGTGGGAACAGACTGTGTGCAAATTGGCTGCTGTGTTTCCTACATTCCAACAGTGACTGCACTTCAAAAGTACTTCATTGGTTTTAAAGCACTTTGGACATCCTGTACTTGTGATAAGTGCTGTATAAATATGAGTCTTTTTTTTCCCAAGCTATTAATAAGTACAGTGAATAGAGTTGAGGCTTCAGCACAGGCCTTGTGGGATACCACTAGTCACTTTCTCCCAATTCTAGTACGTACCCATTTTGTTTTTCATTTTTATTTGGTCTTGGGATGTGAGTGTCAGCATTTATTGCCCAATCCTAATTGCCCTTGAGAAGGTGAGCCTTCTTGAACCACTGCAGTCCATGTGGTATAGATGCTGTTAGGGAGGGAGTTCCAGGACTTTGACACAGCGACAGTGAAGGAGCGATGATATATTTACAAGTCAGGAAGTGCGTGACTTGGAGGGGAACTTGCAGATGGTGGTGTTGCAATGTGTATGTTTCCCTTATCCTTCTAGGTGATAGAGGTCCCAGGTTCGGAAGGTGCTGTTGTAGGCGCCTTGGCAAGTTGCTGTAGTGCATCTTGTAGATGCAACACACTGCAGCCACTGTGTGCCAGTGGTGGAAGGAATGACTGTTTAAGAAGATGGATTGAATTTTTTGAACCTCCAGTAACCACTGCCATCTTCATTTGTGTTAAGTATGACTCCAACCAGTGAAAATTTCTCCTCCTGATTCCCATTGACTTCTATTTTGCTTGGACTCCTTGAGACCACACTCGGTCAAATGCTACCTTGATATCAAGGGTAGTCACTCTCCCTAATGTGCTCCCACACAATCCATTATCACTCTTTTTTCACCTAACAATCTCGTATCTAGGTCAATAAGTTGTCTTCTTTTTAATGAGCTTTAATTTTCACTGTTATGTGGAACTTTATGGAATATCTTCTTGAAGTCCATGTAAACTACATCCATAGGCATACCCCCATCTGCTACTTTAGTTACGTGCTCAAATAATTCAATTAGTTTAATCTGACATGACCTATCCTTTACAAGTCCATGATGGTTCTCTCTAAATAGGTTCAACTTTCTCTAAGTGCTCAGTCATTTTGTCCTGGATTATAGATTCCAATAACTCCTCCAAAACAGAAGTTAGACTAATAAGTCTATAATTTCAAGGCTTTTTTCTCTCACTTTTCTTAAATAATGGAGTTATTTTTGCAATTTTCCAATCTAATGGGACAATTCCTGAATTGAGAGAACTTTGGAAGTTTATGGCTGAAGCATTGGCTATTTCCTCAGTACTTTCTTTAAAACTCTGGGACGAAACCCATCAGGTCCTAGTCAGTCCTTTTTGACATTACTTTTTCTAATAATATTTTCTTGCTGACATTAACTTTAGTGAGTTCCAGTCCTTGATTCATAATTAGTTTCTGTGGAATGTTCGGCATATTATTTTCTTCCTCTACTTTGAAGGCCGACACAAAGTAATTATTCAACAAGTCTATGAGATTATTAACCATGTCTGACTCATTGCTCATTGCTAAATCTCGTATGGCCTGCCCTCTTGTTGGTTCTTGAGATTGTTCCAGGAAACTAAAGAAAGACTTGTATTTATATAGCACCTTTCATGACCTCAGGATATCCCAAAGTGCTTTACAGCCAATGAAGTAGTTTTTGAAGTGTAGTCACTGTTGTAATGTAGGAAATGCAGCTGCCGATTTGTTTACAGCAAGCTCCCACAAACAGCAATGTGATAATGACCAGATAATCTGATTTTGCGATGTTGCGAAATATTGGCCGGGACACCAGCGATAACTCCCTTGCTCTTCTTCAAAATCATGCCAGCGACCATTTACGTCCAATTTAGTAAACAGACAGGGCCTTGGTTTAACGTCTCTCCAGAACACAACACCTCCAACAGTGCAGCACTGCTCAAGTCTCTGGAGTGGGGCTTGAACTCTCAAAATGGCAATTCAGAGGCAAGAGCACTACCAACTAAGACAGAGCTGACACTACCTTGAATGCACTCAAGAAATTCACTACCCTCTAACTTGAGCTACTCTGTTCTTCGCAATCTATATTAAAAGTGAAGTCTCCTGTTAAAACAACTCTACCTTTGCTACAAGCCTCTCTACTTGAATTAATACATTTTGCTACTTCATTGCTGCAATCAGCAGCCCTTTAGACAACTCACATTACAGTTTTAAGCCCTCTCTCATTGCTCAATTTTAACCATTGTCTGTGCTGATTGCTTTCCCGTACTTATATTCTAATCTCTTTGCATTTATCATTGATTTATGAAATAGACTGCCATCTTGTGCAGTAAATAGCGAGTCAGTTGAAGTAGGTATAAGGGATTGGATTGATTCTTGCTTCAGCAGCAAGTAGATAGATATCAGTGTGGGATACGATGAAGATGATAGACAATTGTCCTCGTCCTCTAATAGTACCTGGATGACAGTGAGCTGGTCAGACTCAATGGCTTTTCTTCAATTTTATATTTTTTTGCAGCCTTTATTTTTTATGAACACTTCAAATGTCAGCTGTGCTGGATATTCTAAACACGTTCACACACCTAGATGCCTTGAAAAGGCAGATCATAGCGCATAAATTCCAGGAATTGTTATGATCTGGAATGCACTGCCTGAAAGCGTGATGGAAGCAGATTCAATAGTAACTTGCAAGGGAATTGAAATTGAGAAGGGAATTGCATAGATACTTGCAAAGGAAAAAAGAAATCCATTGACTTCGATGGTAAGGAAAATCAGAAAAAGTGTATTACAGAGGCTGAACCAATATTGTCTGCTTTACCCCTTCATGAAAGTTGAAAATTCCTTCCTTTCTGTCCTGTGTTTCTGTATATCTAAGAAAGTGTAAGTGAAATGCTCAGTAATCAAGTGGTATCAGCAATATTGACATTCTGCTATTGCTAAACCTCCACTATCAATAAACCTGATTAGTTGATGCCCTCAGCTATATAGTCTGATAAAGCTTTATTAATTTACTGTTATTCAAAAACTCATGGAAAATGTGAGGGCTTGTGTCAATTCAGTTATCTATTACTTGTATTTTAGTTCAACCCAAGAGCAACACTACATGATCGGACATTGTGTGAAGGAAGTCACACCCCAGCTAACAGAGCGCGGAAACTTGCTTACAGGAATGTTTCATGGTACAAAGCTGCGCCTTAACGCCATTTATCTGTCTTGGTTCTGTAACTCTTAATACCCTTGTCTAATTAAAATCTGGCAATCTCAGGAGAGAGTTCTAGATTTTCACTACTGTTTGTGTGAAAAAGTTCTTCCTTACATCACTCCTGAATGGCCTACCTCCAATTTCAAGCTTATTCAAGCTATGGGCTGCATTTTAAGAAGCCCTCAATGTCATGATCTGCGGCGGGGGGTGAGGGGGTGCCTGATGATAGTCCTGGATGAGGCCCGCCACAGACCTAGACACCGGCAGGGCCCGGCCCAATCCTCCCAGTGGCGGCGAGAGTCAGTGGTGACCCCTTCATCTCCACCGCTGGGCAGCGGGTCCACAAATATCATATTCAAATCGATAAAATTAATACATTTAAATAAACTTACCTAAGATCTTGAGGGCCCGCCACGATCTTTGGCGCAGAGGTCAGCGCTCCTGCGCCTTCAGAACCCCGTCCGGAGAAACGAGGCATGACAGAGAGGGGGGAGGAGGTAAGTTTATCAGTGTGGGGAGGGGGACGGGTTCAAATACACGTAATGATCGTAGGGGATGGTGGGAAGGTTGAACCTTAAACTTTGTGAAGTTTGCAGGGGGAGGATGGTCAGTTGTAAAATGTAAGTGTTTTGAGGGGGAAAAGGGCAAATACTTGTTATGGGGGGGGGGGGGAAAGGCATAAAAAATGTACTTATTTAATTTTGGGGGGAATCTTTCTTTAAAAATGTAAATATGCCGGCAGGACTGGCTGCCCTTTAAAAATGGCGACAGGCAGTCGACGACGTTGCCAGCGATGGACAGCCTGTTCCCCCACCACGTGATTGGGTGGTCCCGGCTATTTAAATGAGCTGTCGTGTTTAAGATTGATGTGGCTGTTTAGCGTGTGGCCCGCATGGGTGGGCTGCCATTTTTTTGAGCTCAACACCGAGATTGGCGGCACACTGATAATCCACCTTAAGCTACATTTGCCCAATGAGGCATCTAATTCTTTGTTCAAGCTACAATATCAGAAAGTGCCTTGATAATGAGCCTATGCTTACATTTCCTTCAGTAAGATCTTTAAACACGATAGCAGCTTCCTTTCTTGGTCACACACACATTTTAAAACCACAGGGCAATTAAACAATCAGAGTCCCTTAAATTACTGATTTCTTACAAACTGTCGCTTGGTGGATTAAAGACAGAGTTTATCTGATAAAGCATATATAATAAAAAAAGCTACTTGTGGAGTTAGTTTATCTGCATTTCAAAAGAAGGCATCGACCAGCGTCAGTTTGTCACTCGCTCACAGCTTTTCAATGCTCTTTGGACCACTGAGGCCAGCTAAATTAAAATTTTTAAAACACATTAAGTCTCTTATCTTCATGTTTTCAGACACTACGGGGGAATTCTATACTAGTGCGGGGGATCTCGACATTGGTGGAAACCAATGCTGCGATCCCCGTGTCCCCTTTTCTACGGAAAGCCCGCCGAATTTAGTGCCAATCAGGCACTTAACTGGACAGTGGCGGGCCTTCAGTAGGATTTAGGACCCTGTCGCAGAAAGTCTCGGCCTTGCAGGTAGGGAGAGATGTGTGGATAACTTCCACTTTTCACCTCTCAACCTCCGTGGACAGTGTTTTTAAAAATATGATTTTATTCCCTGAGTGTTTTAGTGGTCAAATAAACAGATAAATGACAGGTTTTCCTGTAGGATTTAAAGAAAGATAAATTATTTATTAAACAATACCTGAAAATATTCGCAACCTCCCGCACTCACACACCCACATACAGGTATATACACAAGAAGAGGTAGAGATTAGAGGATATCATGCATTAAAGTCCAATTGTTGTAAAAAAAGAATTCACTATGATACCTTCTTGTTTTTCTGGGAGGAATTTTTAACAGCGGTGCAGGCCTGGTGTTCCTTTTCCTGGTTGACTGAAGTATTACAGACTCCTCTAGTTAGGACTCAGTCAAAGGCGGTGGTGTGAGTCCTGTTACAATTTCTCAGGTGGGGAGTTTTCAAGGTCACCTTGCAGTCTCTGACTCTGTGGTTTAAAAAATGTTACTGGCTCAGATGGAGGGGTGGCTTCTTGCAGAAAAGGGCTATCCTTTGCGGACGTAGCTCCCGGCACCAATGAGAGACCCCACCACTGCTGCAGAGGAGAGATACAACGCCAGCCACTGAGCTACATGAGCCACCATTGAGCAGGAGATTGGCATGCTGAAAGAGCGCTTCCAATGCCTGGATGGATAGGTTGATGCCCTGTATTACTCGCCGAAAAGGCCAGCTCTTTTCTTTGCTGCTCTACACAACTACACACCCAATAGGGGCCAGGCCTGGCATGAGGAGGAGAGATGTCTCCTCGGACTATGAGGACGCTGAGGACCTACAACATGAAGGACGCATGGGAGGGCAGATGTCACCCAGGCTCTGCACGCAGGGCTAGCAATGAGCTAGGGACGTACGGAGTGGCTTATCAGACAAAGGCTGTCTGCTCCATAGGAACCGACATGAGCTCTGCAAGCCACACATCACCCTCGCTCACCTGCTGTGCACCAATCCACAGCTGCAGCATCCCTGTGTAAACCATTAGAGACAGCAGCTGACTGAGCCAATGTCCATGTCACTGCATCTGTGGAGATGTTCATGAGGAATGATGACATGGCAAATGTGTTATTGCATACGTTGACTCTCCTGAAAGGCCAACGGTGCAAAGGGATGTGACATTGGTGCTACATGCTGGCACACATCATTCACACAGAGAAAAGGACACACATGTTGGTGAGGAACATTTAGTGAAAGACGTATTTACATTGCTGTGACACCCATGCATTCCCATTTGTGTCAGTGTGTTCTCTGTAAACCTCTGTAATACCTTTTATGGTCCATTGAAGTCCCATGTCCTGGAATGTGCAAAATTAAGATTATTCACCCAGGTGCGGCATGCCTACAAGAAGGAATGTTACACTTGAGTGGGAGAAGAGGATCGCAACTTCACAGGACACTGGGACACAGCAGGGTAAGAATGTGGCAGCAAAGCGGAAAGTGCTGGGGTCACTCAGCAGGTCAGGCAGCATCTGTGGAGAGAGAAGAAGAGTTAACTTTAAGGTCTGTGAACTTGGACAAGTTAACTCTGCTTCTCTCTCCACAGATGCTGCCTGACCTGCTGGATTTCTGCAGCACTTTCTGCTTTGCTGCCAGATTGACAGCAGCCCCACTCTTCATCAGTGAGATAAGTAGTTCTTTGACAACTGTCAGGAAGCAGGTACTGGGGCGCTTTAAATAGGGCCCCAGCACCTGCTGCACAACTGTCAAAAACTCTCTCACTGCGCCGAATGTCCTGCCTCTCCCCACGTAATACGGGGAGGGCAGCCTGGCGCTGTAATATCGTGGGGGTTCTGCTGCGGCCGCTAAATGTGGGCACCGTGCTGAGTTGAAAAGCCGCCACCGCACAGCGCGGTGCCCGAATAAAATTAGCCCTAGATGTACTGTCTTCATGTTATATATATAAATGCACCATGATATAATACATGCACAAGGCAATATATTTCCTGGCATCAGTCAATGAAACTTATTATATCCTACATCATCCCTGTCAGATGATTGTACTTTATTATTTCAGTTTGTCACATGGTTTACTTGAAATTCCATTTGATTACTATTAGTAATGAGCGTTTCTGACTCTGTGGTTTCCATATGTCTCCTCTAGTAAATAATTGAATTTTTCATGCTTTGTAAAGAATCAAAAACACACTGAGCTGTTTTCAAGGCAGTAACACATCTCGGCACTTAGACAATATGAAGAAATCAAAGCACTTTGCCCCTGAAATTTCTCCGAGCATGATCTCAGTGGTCACTGAGATCGAGTCTACCAGTGCCCTCCAGTCAGGGTTTGCTGGGGCACCGTGAGGCCAGTTAGTTTATATGGAGCTCGCTGGAGCAAACACAATCTCAGACATGGGTTGCCCCAAGTGGTTGGAAAATCTGCTGCCCATTGGCTCTGGCCCCCTCCTGATCCCAGCTCTGCACACCAGCGCCACCACCACCACCCCCCCCCCCCCCCAAAAATAATCAGCTTTCTTCAGAGTTATTGGCTAATCATAGCAATAAATCTCTCTCAATTAGTCGAGAGCAGACCCAACATGATGTGAGGAAAACCCCAGTATGGAAGAACTTTAGGAACCATGGGGGAAAAATTTGTTTGTGTGGGGCCACTTCAAGCGTCTTTAGCAGTCTGTGTAGATTCCCCGGGGCAGACAGCCATGCGGGCTGCGACCTGCACAGCCCGCACAGCATTCCTCAATGATGTCTGCGGTCCACGGGGGTAGAACCTGGGCCGCTGCCCACCCACCCACCCCCGGAGAATTTGAAGTGACGCTACATGAATGTATATTTCCCCCCCATATGTCCAAAGCCACCTGTTCCTCCCAAGTATGCTACACTTACTATATGTCCTGTCTCAAATTATTGTATTCCAAAATATTTTTGGGAAGTTTACATTTAGGCTGCCATTTGAATGCCTAAGTAAAACATTATCAACTTTGACTCTTACAATTGTTACATGATGTTCTTCTACACAGCGTAGAGATTCAATACTGAAATTGGAATTATTAATATTTGTCTTCTTCTTCTTTGGCCTCCTTGTCTCGAGAGACAAGGTGTAAGCGCCTAGAGGTGGTCAGTGGTTTGTGAAGCAGCGCCTGGAGTGGCTATAAAGGCCAATTCTAGAGTGACAGACTCTTCCACAGGCGCTGCAGATAAAATTGGTTATCTGGTCTGTTACACAGTTGGCTCTCCCCTTGCGCTTCTGTCTTTTTTCCTGCCAACTGCTAAGCCTCTTCGACTTGCCACTCTTTAGCCCTGCCTTTATGGCTGTCCGCCAGCTCTGGCGATCACTGGCAACTGACTCCCACGACTTGTGATCAATGTCACAGGACTTCATGCCGCATTTGCAGACGTCTTAAAAGCGGAGATATGGGCAGCTGGTGGGTCTGATACCAGTGACAAGCTCGCTGTACAATGCGTCCTTGGGGATCCTGCCATCTTCCATGCGGCTCACATGGCCAAGCCATCTCAAGCGCCGCTGGCTCAGTAGATTTAGATTTAGATTTAGAGATACAGCACTGAAACAGGCCCTTCGGCCCATCGAGTCTGTGCCGACCATTAACCACCCATTTATACTAATCCTACACTAATCCCATATTCCTACCACATCCTCACCTGACCCTATATTTCCCTACCACCTACCTCTACTAGGGGCAATTTATAATGGCCAATTTACCTATCAACTTGCAAGTCTTTTGGCTGTAGGAGGAAACCGGAGCACCCGGAGAAAACCCACGCAGACACAGGGAGAACTTGCAAACTCCACACAGGCAGTACCCAGAATTGAACCTGGGTCGCTGGAGCTGTGAGGCTGCAGTGCTAACCACTGCGCCACTGTGCCGCTGTGTATAGGGTGTATATGCTGGGTATATTGGCTGCCTTGAGGACTTCTGCGTTGGAGATATGGTCCTGCCACCTGATGCCAAGAATTCTCGGTAGGTGAACTCTTGAACCACTTCCAGAGCGTGATCGCCGATACTGATGGATGGAGCATTTCTGACATCCTGTCCCATGATGTTCGTTTTCTTGAGGCTGATGGTTAGGCCAAATTCGTTGCAGGCAGCCGCAATCCTGTCCATGAGTCTCTGCAGACACTCTTCTGTGTGGGATGTTAATGCAGCATCATCAGTAAAGAGGAGTTCCCTGATGAGAACCTTCCGTACTTTGGTCTTCGCTCTAAGACGGGCAAGGTTGAACAACCTGCCATCTGATCTTGTGTGGAGGAAAATTCCTTCTTCTGAAGACTTGAACGCATCTGAGAGCAGTAGGGAGAAGAAGATCCCAAACAGCATAGGTGCGACAACACAGCCCTGTTTCACACCACTCAGGATAGGAAAGGGGTCTGATTAGGCGCTGCTATGTTGAATTGTGCCTTTCATATTGTCATGGAATGAGGTGATGATACTTAGTAGCTTTGGTGGACATCTGATCTTTGCTAGTAGTCTGAAGAGACCATGTCTGCTGACGAGGTCAAAGACTTTGGTGAGATCTATGAAAGCAACGTAGAGGGGCATCTGTTGTTCGCGGCATTTCTCCTGTAGCTGACGAAGGGAGAATAGCATGTCAATGATGGATCTCTCTGCTCGAAAGCCACACTGTGCCTCAGGGTAGACACACTCAGCCAGCTTCTGGAGTCTGTTTAAAATGACTCGAGTGAAGACTTTCCCCACTATGCTGAGAAGGGAGATTCCACAGTAGTTGCTGCAGTCACCGTGGTCAGCCTTGTTCTTATAGAGGGTGATGATATTGGCATCGCGCATGTCCTGTGGTACTGCTCCCTCATCCCAGCACAGGCAAAGCAGTTCATGGAGTGCTGAGAGTATAGCAGGTTTGGCCCTCTTGATTATTTCAGGGGTAGTGCCGTCCTTCCCGGGGGCTTTTCCACTGGCTAGAGAATCAATGGCATCACTGAGTTCCGATTTTGTTGGCTGTTCGTCCAGCTCATCCATAACTGGCAGAGACTGGGCTGCATTGAGGGCGTTGGTTAATGACAGCATTTTCCCTGGAGTACAGTTCTAGGTAGTGCTCCACCCAGTGGTACATTTGCTTGCGTTGGTCGGTGATCATGTCCCCTGATTTAGACTTGAGGGGGGCGATCTTCTTGATGGTTGGCCCAATATTTGTGAATAACAATATTAATCAAGAATAATCATACATTTATATAAAGCACCTTATCATAACTGCATTAGACTGGATTATTTCTGAATGCAGTTGCTGTTGATCTGTCAGCAACTTGGCAGCCAATTTTTACACAGCAAGGTCCCACAAATCACAAATACAGGAATGGCCAGATACTTTGTCTTTTATTTTCATTCATTTTCAAGTACTGAAAAACTATTTCTAAACAAAATCCAAAGATTGTTGTGAAATGACAAACTGTAAAAAAAAATTATCCTACATTGCCTTGCACAATTATTACAAGAGCAAAATAAAAATCGGGGATAATCCCGCTAATAATCCCTAATGCACAAGTATTTTTTAGGGGAAGAAAAACAGAAACTAAAACAAACACAATACATACTGACATCATTCCGTGTACACGGCCACATTCAGTCACATATTACTGTGATATTTCTGTTAGTTTACGAGCTTTAGTTCATTAATTTATCTGTTTTTCTGGTCCTTGTTGCCTCTTTGCTTCATACACTGCACAGTCAACTCCTCACAATTCAAAGTAGTTTTTAGCGCCTTTTTTTAAAAAATGCACATTATTTGAAGTATCCAGTAATCTGAATTAAGCAACATAAATTTAGTTGGAATTTAATGCTAAAGATTGAATTATCAGATCATTTGAATTAAGAATAGATATATATCACAGGAAAACTTTGCTCAACATTTTCATTCGTTGCAATGGGAAAGGCATATAGTTTACCCACTCTGTTCAATAATTCAATTGATTTTAAGTTGTGCATGTTTTTTTATGTTGCCGTGATGTGGCAAATGTTGTCTCCCAGCCAAGCACAATGAACAGTAGACCTGTCGACACTTCTGGTGTTTGGACACTGTGGTCCCACACCGCTTTAGCTCTGAGCAGTTAATGCAAAATTAAAGTTCACAATGTGCCCAATTTATCTCCTGGACTACCTTTAAGTCTTTATTGTTAGAAAAAGAATCAATGATTCCATCAACTCTTTAACATTAGAAACTTCACAAGAGGTCAGTGAGCAGAGCTCTGTGTAGGTGTTTAAGTCCACGTGCAGAGCCCTCAGCCTAGAAACTGCTTCACTGCAGTTGCTGAGAAACAGGCCCAAACCTCATCTGCCCAAATTTCTAGGCCTGTTCTTTTCTTAGCAGTCCTCAAAAAACGTCATCTTATCAAGTTGGTAAGTGCAGTATTACAACACTTTTAGTTTTGATATTCAATTACATTTTTAAAATTCCTACTAAATGGTAGATGATGAGATTGAAATGCAATTTATACCACAATGTCACCTGATGCTGTTTTTCCCTCTGGAACTTAACATAGAATTTTTTTCTCTCTCTTTCAAAAGACTAATCCAGCTGGTACAGGAACTGATGCAAATGTCAATTTAAAACAAAAAGGAGATTAGTCTTTACAAAGTGCCTTATCACATCTCTTGGAAATGTCTCAGAGCCCTTCACCCACAATAATGCCTTTTGGAGTGTATGTAAAGCACAGCAGCCACTTGGCACATTGCAGAATCTTACAAGAAAGAATGAAAAGAATAACTAATTGATCTGTTTTTGACAGTGTTGGTTGAAGATTGCCCATGATGCAAAGATGTCTATCGACTCATCTTCACAAAGAAACCCATGGGATCTTTAACATCCATGTCAACTGCTGGAACTGGCAGATGGGGCTTTTGTTTGCTGTTTCATCTAAAAGGTTGGCAGCTCCATTGGAGTGTCAGTCTAGATTAATTTGCAAGGCTATCGGGAAAGAGCAGGGGAGTGGGGCTAATTATATACCACTTTCAAAAAGCTGGCACAGGCAGGATGGGCTGAATGGTCTGAATGTCAGGAAAAACACAAGTTTCACACAAACTTAAAACATTGTTTTCTTTTTAATGCCAGTGAAATGTTTGAAGTACAAATGGTACAATTTTGAATTTCAAAGCTACTTGATAGCTTTCAAGTCAGCTTGAGAGTTTACAATAACGTGTATCTGCATAGTAATATTTGATGTTCTATCTCTAAGCATGAACACAAAGCAGGTAGAAAATCCTTGAATTCACTGCGACACAAGAAGACTAGCAATTCTAGGTTGATTCAAGAGTCAGTTGCTAAGCTGGACCATCTAAGGTGGAAGGGTGAAGACAAGTTTGACTCTCAATAAGAGATGCATTTTCTAATAAAGTAGATCTCTGTAGAGCATTTTGAAATAAGTGGAGAAAGTCAGTGATATATCAGAGGATATTGAGGAAGAAGATGAAATTTGGGTAGCTGATAGTTATATAGAGACAGGGGGAAGTGCTAGCTTCCCTAAGACACTGAGGAAGTACAACTGAAGAGTCTGGCATCATAGCTGTCAGTATACATGGTCACTAGTGCTCAAATCAGTCATTGAACCTTAAGTTTGGCCACTGAACCCTGAATCCACCTATTGCATCTCTTAGTGTCAGCTCTCTTGCCTCTGCATCACAAAGTTCCAGGTTCAAGTCCCACACCAGACCCTGAGTGCAAAAATCAAGGCTGATACTCCAGTGCAGTACTGAGAGAGTACTGCACTGTTGAAGGTGCTGTCTTTCAGATGTGATGTTAAACCAATGCCCGACCTGCATACTTTGGTGGATGTAAAAGATTCCATGGCACTATTTCAAAGAAGAGCAGAGGAGTTCTCCCTGCTGTCCTGGTCAAATTTTATACCTCAATCAACATCACAAAAACGGATTATCTGGTCATTATCACATTGCTATTTGTGGGAATTTGCTGTGTGCAAATTCTTACATTACAATAGTGTCTAAACTTCAAAAGTACTTCATCAGCTGTAAAGTGCTTTGAGATGTCTGGTGGGAAAGTACTATATAAGTGAAAGTCTTTCTCTCTTATGGATTCAAGATGCAGACCAAAGCCATTCTCCATTAGCCAGAATCAATGTTGCTTAGTCAGGTAAGACATGGGCCAAAACCCTTCCTATAGTCAATATCTGTGTTAGTCAGACTATCAGGAGATGCTCTGATGAAAGGTCACAGACCTGAAACGTTAACTTTGCTTTTCTCTCCACAGATGCTGCCAGACCTGCTGAGCATTTCCAGCACCTTTTATTTTTGTATCAGGAGAGGCTGGTGCTTTCAGGGTTCGGTGCCTGACCTGTACATTGGCAAATAGGTAAGGTCTCATCTAAAATGTGAAGTCCTGACTGCCAGTGAATTGTCAGAGAGCACCAGACTTCTTCTATGAAGCCTCCTCAGCTCTCATTTCTGGCAAGGGGCTTATCAGTACAAGGCCAGAATATCTGGATTTACTTTCAAAACATTTGCAACTCCTTCTGCTTTAATGAATCTCACAAAGATTTATACTCGTTGTTAAATATAGCAATAAAGAATGTTGTTGCCTGTTTACAAATCCTTTTTCTTTTAATGACAAACTAAGATCTAGCAGTGGGTCCATCTCAGCTTGCGATTTGCACTTTCTAAGTGTTGAACAAATCCAATTATTAGCTGAAGGCTGTATTTTGTAAAGCTATTATTGTCAGAAGCATTGCAGCAAGAATGTTGATGGGAAGAAAATAAACTTTCCTTTTTTATGAACATTATTATCTATGTTTGCCATTTCAAATGTTAACAATATACAGTGTCATTGCACAAAAAATAAGGTACTTCAAATTAAATGGATCCAGCAAGAGATGTCTTATCAACAGCTAATTATTAAGAATACAACTCTATATTGGAAACCTCACACATTGCAAACAGCTATGTGGCTGTTCTCTCCATAACTGTATGGATATACAATACAGAAAGTTGAGCACAAAATCTAGGCTGACACTATAGTGTAGCACTGAGGGAGCACTGCACTGTCAGAGAAGCTGTCTTTGAGTGAGATGTTAAACTGCTCTCTCAGGTGGACAGAAAAAAATCCATGGCACTGTTTTGCAGAAAAGCATTTCTCCCCAGTGTTCTAGCCAATATTTACCCCTCAACATTATCACTAACACAAATGATTTGGTCATTTTCACATTACTGATTGTGGAATCTTGCTGTGCACAGACTGGCTGCCACATTTCCTATATTACAACAGTGGCTACACCATGAAGTACTTCATTGGCTGTGAAATGCTTTGGGATATCCTATAGTGTGAAAGGCACTATATAATGCAAGTTATTTTTTTTCTTTCTAACAACCAAGTGTTTGCGTTCAACCCGCTATATGAAACCTACAGTACTTTAAAGGTATTGGGCCATGATATGTTGTGGGTGTTTTTTGAGGCAGAAGTAGGGTAATGTTTTGGTGTAAGTCAGACATGACAGAGATGAGTTCTTCTAAAATCTACATTAAATTCAGATGGAATGAGCTGCTGGCATCCTCTCTCAGGTGCTTTTTTGTGCTGTCACGAAAATTATTTTTGTTATGCAGAAGTATTATCTGAGGGCCAGGGATGACAGTGATGCTTGGCTACACTGTAGTGTCATGTCCTGGGACCAACATATCCTTGTTTGAAGACTTGGGAAGAACCTTTAAGCAGGCTGCATCACCAATTCAGGTGCATGGGCAGCCTGATCCTTTGTCCTGACATCTACATGAGCAGGGATCTGAGGGGACTGGCTGAGTTCACAAGGCTTGTCATTGGGAGAGAGGGCAGTGCCATGAACGCAGAGTCTAGCCATGCCACTGATATTGGGTTATGGATCTGAGTGTCCACTGATCAACTAGAGGGCAGACCTGTTGGTATCAGTTAAATCATACAAACTCTTGAGACATGGTACCCCTATTGCTCAGAAGCTGGTTTTCATTGTTGTCTGTAAATGATTCTAAACATCTGATGACCTAAATTGCTTTTTTATCAAACCCTCTATGGTTTGAACACCTTATTTATAGTTGTTACGGCCACGTGGTGAGGGGTGTGGGTGATTCCCATTGTTCAACTCCCACCTGACCGCAGCGTGTATTTTGTTATCAGGGTTTAACCACCTTGTGTTTTATTTGTCAAATAAACAGACAGTAACAGGCTTTCTTGTAAGTTTAAAACAGAAAATCAATTATTTATTGATCAATATGCCTTAACCCAAAATTGTCACAACTGCATCCACTCACGCATTCGCACACACACATATGCACACACACGAAGAGACAGATAGAGAAGAAAAGAGGTAAGCGATGGTAAGTGGAGGGTAGGTTTCGGTGGTCACGGTAAACCTGGTGAATTCTCTCAGCAGTCAAGTTCTTGTTGGTTGCTGGCCTGAGGGGTTTGTAGGTTTCTCTCTTCATTGAACGCTCAGTTGAAGACAGTGGATCACTTCTAATTCACTGCTGTGATGTAGAATTCTACAGCAGGGCGCATCCCTTCTGGCTGTTTGGATTTCTTAGCCCCTTAGCTGGAAATAAGCTTCTTGGATGCTTCTTTCTGGATGTCTCTCTCTCTTCAAGGCCTGCCCTTTTAAGGTAAAAAGTTTGCCACATCATTTTCTGGTAGGAGACACTTTTGTCTCTCCCTCATGGTGATCACACAATGGCCCAGGATGATAATAATTCAGTTATGATGTTTTCAGCTCACACCTTATTTGTTTCAGAAGAACCCATTCAATTTGGGAATATTTCAGGACGGGTGTAGGATGGGTGCAATTGACACTTCCTAGGTTTGAAGAAAATCCTTTATCCCTGTCAGACAGTTTGAATATACAAAGGCCAAGTCTTTCAACCTTCGGTGGCCATTTTGATGCACATTGTTCACTTTTTAAAAGAAAGGTCCATTTTTAAAAGCCAAAGTCAATTTTTATAACTCTTCAATTTTTGTCCATAATTTTTTATCATCGCACGTGTGTCATAATGGAATGCCCAGAACTCTAATGTGACTTAACCATTACATTCTACATATTTCTTAGACATCTTGGTCTTGTACTCTATGCCCCTATTTATAAAAGTCAAAAAGCTGCTGTTCTTTTCATGGTTTTATCTACCTATACTCACATGTTCAAAGAATTATGCATTTACCACCACTCTTCCCCCAGTTCTTTCTGCTCCTCCACATCCTTCAACATCTTTCTGTTGAGTATATACTCTATTTCTTGTTACCTTTTCTCTAAGATGTGGCACCTCACACTTCTATGCATTACATTGCATTAGCTACCTGTCTGTCCATTCTGTTAAATGGTCTATTGTCCTTCTAAAGTCTTCAACACTTCTTCTGGTTGTTTGTTAACCCATTACTTTTGTGTAATCAGTAATTTTCAATATCATGTTCTCTATACCCAAGTCATCTATTCTTTCTATCAGGCATTTCTATTTAACCACTTGTCTTCATCAAATCCACACTGGCTGTCCTGAATTATCCCATGTATTTCTAAATGCTGACTAATATGATCTTGAATTACAGATTCTAAGATTTTGCCCAAATCTGTAGTTTACAGTTCCCCAATGTATCCTTCATTCTCTTCTTGAACAGATATTGAATACCCTACATCAGGTCAAACATGGGCAAGGTAACCTCCTTCTGATTACCACCTACCGCCCTCCCTCAGCTGATGAGTCAGTACTCCTCAAAGTTGAACACCACTTGGAGGGAGCACTGAGGGTGGCAAGGGCGCAAAAGGTACTGTGGGTGGGGGACTTCAACGTCCATCACCAGGAGTGGCTCGGTAGTACCACTACTGACCGAGCTGGCCGAGTACTAAAGGACATAGCTGCTAGACTGGGTCTGCGGCAGGTGGTGGGTGAATAAACACGAGGGAAAAACGTACTTGACCTCGTCCTCACTAATCTGCCTGCCGCAGATGCTTCTGTCCATGACTGTATTGGTAGGAGTGACCACCGCACAGTCCTTGTGGAGACGAAGTCCCGCCTTCACATTGAGGATACCGTCCATCGTGTTGTGTGGCACTATCACTGTGCTAAATGGGATAGATTACAAACAGATCTAGCAACTCAAAACTGGGCATCCATGAGGCACTGTGGGCCATCAGCAGCAGCAGAATAGTACTCAACCACAATCTATAACCTCATGGCCCGGCATATCCTCCACTCTACCATTACCATCAAGCCATGACATCAACCCTGATTCAATGAAGAGTGCAGGAGGGCATGCCAGGAGCAGCACCAGGCATACCTCAAAATGAGGTGCAGCCTGGTGAAGCTACAACCCAGGACTACTTGCATGCCAAACTGCGTAAGCAGCATGCAATTGACAGAGCTAAGCGATCTCATAACCAACGGATCAGATCTAAGCTCTGCAGTCCTGCCACATCCAGTCGTGAATGGTGGTGGACAATTAAACAACTAACTGGAGGAGGTGGCTCCACAAATATCCCCATCCTCAATGATGGGGGAGCCCAGCCTTTCAGTGCGAAAGATAAGGCTGAAGCATTTGCAACAATCTTCAGCCAGAAGTGCCGAGTTGATGATCCATCTCGGCCTCCTCCTGAAGTCCCCAGCATTACAGATGCTAGACTTCAGCCAATTCGATTCACTCCGCGTGATATCAAGAAACGACTGAATGTTCAGCACCATTCGTGACTCCTCAGATACTGAAGCAGTCCCTGTAGAAACGCAGCAAGACCTAGACAATATCCAGGCTTGGGCTGATAAGTGGCAAGTAACATTCGTGCCACACAAGTGCCAGGCAATGACCATCTCCAACAAGAGAGAATCTAACCATCTCCCCTTGACATTCAATGGCATAACGATCGCTGAATCCCCCACTATAAACATCCTAGGGGGTTACCATTGACTAGAAACTGAACTGGAGTAGCCATATAAATACCGTGGCTACAAGAGCAGGTCAGAGGCTAGGAATCCTGCGGTGAGTAACTCCCCTCCTGACTCCCCAAAGCCTGTCCACCACCTACAAGGCACAAGTCAGGAGTGTGATGGAATACTCTCCACTTGCCTGGATGGGTGCAGCTCCAACAACACTCAAGAAGCTCGACACCATCCAGAGCAAAGCAGCCCGCTTGATTGGCACATTTCACAAGCATTCACTCCCTCCACCACTGACGCACAGTGGCAGCAGTGTGTACCATCTACAAGATGCACTGCAGCAATGCATTAAGGCTCCTTAGACAGCACCTTCCAAACCCGTGACCTCTACCACATCAAAGGACAAGAGCAGCAGATGCATGGGAACTTCGCCACCTGCAAGTTCCTGTCCAAGTCACACACCATCCTGACTTGGAACTATATCTCTGTTCCTTCACTGTCACTGGGTCAAAATCCTGGAACTCCCTTCCTAAAAGCACTGTGGGTGTACCTACCTCACATGGACTGCAGCGGTTCAAGAAGGCAGCTCACCACCACCTTCTCATGGGCAATTAGGGATGGGCAATAAATGCTGGCCTAGCTAGTAATGCCCACATCCCATGAATGAATTAAAAAAAAATCCTCCCAGCACAATTTACAAATCTAAATTGTGTTGAAAGGTTGTCATCAGAACCTCTGCCATCTCTCTGATTCCCCCAACAGACTTGAGAGTTTACTATAAAGGCCAAGTCTCTTACCCACTTCATATTTTGTTGATTTTCAGAACCAAATCCTGGTAAACAATTGTCCCTAACAATTATCACCCATCTTCTTGCTATAGTCCACCATAATTTATAAAGATTGACACAAAATATTTAATCTCCAACATACCTTCATCGTCTGCAGTTAGACTCTCCTCAATCCTTGTGTTATCCTACCTCTCTTTAATTATTCATCTACTTTTAATACTTATGAAATTACTTAATATTTCCTTTTATATTACCTGCCACAGTTTTTTTCTCTTTTAGTTTATTTAACACCATTGCAACATCCCTCATATGATTTTCATATCCCTGATGATTTTCCTTAATATTAGCTCTAGTTTTATGACATATCTCCCTTTGGTCTCAGCTTCACGTAATCTATTTAATCACAGAACTCTATCCTTTCATGTACTGTTGATTCACCTTATAGAAATACATTTTTTTTGCACTGTATTCATCTTAGATTTGAAGACGAAGCATCATTGTTGATCATCCAATGTGGGCAGTTCCATGCTGCAGGATTCCCTAAAGAGCACTATTGACGGCTCCCACTTAGCCAGTGAGGGCTAAATGCACATTAACAAGATGTTTGTGAACTGTAAAGAGTTTTATTCCATCAAAGTGCTGTACGGCGAGTAGCAACACAGAATCATGCAAATGAATGCCCTCTTCCCAGGCAGAATCCTCTATGACAAGGCAACCTTCTGTGTCTGGGTCATTTGAGGGAGATGCCAGACTGGCTTGGAGGCCCCATCCTGGGTGAGCAGCTCACCCTGAAGGGAAGGTACATGGTTTTATTAAAGTGTTAGAGCATTGATTAAACATGCCATTTGTGGATTCATATAATTACTTTCATTAACATTAACAGACCTTGGTCTCTGATCTCTGATATAACACCCATAAAAATCCCCACCCTCCCGTCCCAATATAATATGATTCTTTTTCTTCCAAAGATAAACTTGAGTTGTGAATTCCCTCCAGTGGAATAATATAATGTACTTGCTTTGTGTGAGAAGTTGTTGTGTAAATGTAGCCAACCGCATGCTGCATAGGCACATACCTTGATTTCTGACAAGATCTGAGGTGATCTGTAAATGACCCTGCACTTCCTAAAGGGTTGCTTTGGATTAAGGTTTAGCTCTAGACACTACATTGACGTGTTATAATAAAATATAAAATGCGCACTGCTGACGATTGAATCAAGGGTTTTGTGTGCAACCTATTCATATTTCAAACACAGTCTACTCCATACGTAGTTGAAATTCAATAAAACAGAATCATTTTGTGCAATAACTTTTTCAAGTGCAATACATCATGTGAGAGTTTAACAATACTTTGTACATATCTGGCGACAAACAGTTGGGCCTATTTTTGAATTGAGCCAGGCCCGATTTTAACTCTGCATTAAATTAATAGATTTTGAGTGAGTTATAAACGGGCCCCAGGTGGGGAGGAAATTCCGTCACCTTACTGCTGGAGGTCCTCCAGGGATGACTATTGGGAGGTCCTTGGTTTAGGCGGCCTGTGCACCCACTGGAAACACCACAATTCCCCAACCTGCCTACAAACAATGGGTGGCGTAACTGAGGTAAACAGCGCACTTCTGGCACAGTGATACCAGGGGAGTGGGAGCAGCTGCAAGGAATTTCCCAGCCAGCTCCAGTATGTGCTCATATCTGCTTTTCCCTTAAAATTAGCAAAGAGGAAATATGGGCCCTTTTCAACGATAAATTAATTTTCGCTACCTCATTGATCTGTAGAATTGCATCAACAAATTAACTGCATTGTTATAAACTTGGGCATTTCGCCACCTGTGAGAGGAGAAGCAAAACTTTCACATTGCTGCAAAACTGCTTAATTATGAGCAGCAGAATAGACTGGAGAGAATGGAGTTGCAAATGAACACAAATTGAAAGAAGATAAATTGTTGAATTCCCCATCTGTTTCTTGCCTTATCTCTTTGGTATGGGATCATAGGGGTAGGATTTCCACTGGCATTCTTTTAAGCTCCTGCCATATTGGCACAGAAAGAGGACGCTTGGTTCATTAAAGCTGTGCTGTCTCTCTGCAAGAGCTTTCCACTTAGTCCCATTACCCTAGCCTTTCTCATACCTTTCAAATGTCTCTTTTTCAAACATTTACCCATTGGCCTTTTAAAAGCTAATATGGGTTCTGCTTCCACCAACGGGATTTACCATGTACTAACAAACCTCCGTTTCTTCTAACGTTTCCCTGTATTCCTTTAGATATTTCATTACTGACCAATGGAAATAGCTTTCCTTAAAACTGTTTATAAATTTGAGAAACTTTGTCCGATTTCCTCTTAACCTTCTCCATCCTAATGAAAAGAGTTTCTCTCTTCTTTCCCCATGATTCAGCTTTTCATTCTTGGTATCATTTTTGTGAATCCCTTCTGCACCCTTACATTGGTTTTGATGTCTTTTCAAAGTCATCTGGACACAATATTCAATTGCAGCCTAATGAATTATCTTTATTTCTCTCTCTCTCCCTCCTTCTTTCTTTCTTTTCCCAATCATCCAGTAGCAATCTGAGGGTTACTTTTATCAGGCTGATATCATCCGATTATGCTTCTTGTTGTCTGCCCATTTTGGAAATGAGAAACTGAGAGACATTGGCTGGAATTTTACATTGGGCAGGAGGCCCCGCCCACCGTCCGAAAAGTCGGTGGCAAACCCGCCAACCAAGCCTTGGGAACCAGGCCGGGATTTTTGCTCCCCAGGCCCTGAATTGGTTTTGTGCGAGACTTCCACCTCCTTGTGGCAGGATGTCCCGCCTAATGGAACTGCCGGCCAATCAGTGGGAAGGATGGCCCTGGAACTCAGGTAAGTTTTTAGGGCCTTGCCGGGGACAATCGGCTGGACCCTGGCGAGGCAAGGGCGGGGGGTGAGTTGTGGGGGGTTGGGGTAGGGAGTGTTGTGTGTTGCTGGCAGGTGGGGCTTCGGGAGTGGCCCTCTGTGGTGCACAGGGGACCTGATCAGGGCCCCCACCGTAGCCCGCAAGAAGGCCGCCTGGTTTTACCAGCAGGCAGGGTTCTTGGGGCCTTTGCTGTCTGGCCGCTGAGGGTAAAATACCCGCGGCAGTGGGAGGAGGCCCTTAAGTGGCAGTTAAATGGCCACGTAAGGGCCTTGATTGGCCTGGGCAGGCAGGCTGTTTCTCGCTGCCGCTGCCCTGCATAAAATTGCAGCAGGGGCGGGAGGGGGTCAGGATTGGCCCTCCACACCACCCCCGCCACCTCCCCCCACCACATTCCACTCAATTTTATGCTCAACCCCCACCTGGCCACCTGCTCATTGGGAAGGGCCATAACATTCTGGCCAATGGGATGATTGTTGGTGTGGGTGCGCATTGGATGGGCAGTAGGCAGAGTGATCACAACGCCAGCCGATTGGCACCAGCAAGAGCCCTGAACCAGTTTCAGGGCGGGGCATCATTATCACACTGCTGGAAATTTCCCAGTGCTCATTGATGTGGAGGTCAGCCCTTAAAAGTTGGGAGGAAAAGTGGGGAGGATTAGGCGATGCTGAGGTCCTGGGCACCACTGAGTGACCATTTGCAGGACAGAAATATTCTTGTGGGCCAGAAGGAGTACTCATTCATTTTGGCCACACAAAATAAATCAATGGCATGACCTTTTTTTAATTGCCATTTCTTAAGCAGCCTGTGGCAGTCCCTTTAAAGACAATTGGTTACACCATGCTACATCCATTACTACTAGGAGGAGTGTCCACTGTGTATCCTCCTCCATCCATTGATACTCAAAAATTGTACTGGGTGACCTATGTGAAATGGAGCAACCTGATTTGCTGGAAGATTTAGGGGATCCCTCCTGGAGGCCAAAAACTGACCAGGATCAGCAGTGGAATTTTCCAGTCGCCACGATTCCACTTTAAGAGTCGGTGTTGCTGTCTTGCAACGTTTGAGGGCCAAGATCTAAAGAACCATACATGCTCTGGATCCCATGGGCTCTTACCTTCTTAACCAATCTCCCATGCGGGACCTTATCAAAAGCCTTACTGAAGTCCATGTAGACTACATCAACTATTTTATCCTTATCTACACATCGAGTCACTTCCTTGACAAATTCAATCAAGTTCGTTAAAAACGATCTCCCCCTGACAAAGCCATGCTGACTATCCCTGATTAATCCCTGCCTTTCCAAGTGGAGATTAATCCTGTCCCTCAGAATTTTTTCCAATAGTTTCCCAACTTACACTCACCAGCCTGTTATTACCTGGTTTATCCCTGCTACCCTTCTTATATAATGGTACCAGAAATATCAGAAATATAGCTGTGAATTTATTTCCTACATCTCACCACCATGTACGAAACCTCACAGAAGTACTGCAGAGAAGCTCAGGTGGGATTTGAATAAATTTGCGTGATTTTCAAGGGCATTTTACAAGCCTTTTTCCCAACAACAAATCTTTTGCTTTAATATGGGAAGAATTTAACCCATCGCTACATGGGTCGGAAGGAAGAAAAAACGCAAGTTGCAGAATTTAAAGTTTTCTTTCTTTTTTTCTAGTACTGGAGTTGACAAGAATAATGGATTTAAAATCAGCAGCAGGTGAAAATGTGGTCAGCGGTTAGCTTTCAATTAGATATTTACATAACAAAACGCCATTGCATTTCAAAACTAACTATTTGTGTGAAGAGATGTTTTGAGGTGATAAAACCCTCTTCAATTACAAGCACAGTTGTCATTAAGGGCAAACTTAAGAGGGGCAACTTCTCATGAGCCATCACTTCAATCTAAGAACCAGCCACTTTTTATGCAAAAGCCCCACAGAGATTTTGTTAATGCCCATTTAAGTAGGTTAGAATACAGAAGAAGATTCTGAGAAGTGGTAAGAGTGTTGTGGCAAGAAGTATCATGAATCACGCAAAGGCATTACATAACAGGTGAACATTCTGGAATGATTTTAATCAGACAGCATTCCTTTACTTTTAGAAAAAATCATTATAACCTTGCCTTGCCCCAGTAGCGAAACTTTGCTACAAACTATTTTGAAAACAGCCTTCTTCCAACACACAGGAGGTTCCTTACATTGAAGAACATTGGAAGACTGCCAACAGTATTCATGTTCAGAAGATTCATTATCAAAAGTAACAAGTTTCCTTTTGACTTTGGAAAGGTGTAATGGTTTGTGTTACAGGCAAATATATATATTTTTTATTCATTCACAGGATGTGGGCATCGCTGGTCAGGCCAGCATTTATTGCCCATCCCTAATTGCCGTTGAGAAAGTGGTGGTGAGCTGCCTTCTTGAACCGCTGCAGTCCATGTGGGATAGGTACACCCAAAGTGCTGTTAGGAAGGGAGTTCCAGGATTTTGACCCAGCGACAGTGAAGGAACACGCGATATAGTTCCAAGTCAGGATGGTGTGTGACTTGGAGGGGAACTTGCAGATGGTGGTGTTCCCATGTATTTGCTGCCCTTGTCCTTCTAGTTGGTAGAGGTTGTGGGTTTGGAAGGTGCTGTCTAAGGAGCCTTGGTGCATTGCTGCAGTGTATCTTGTAGATGGTACACACTGCTGCCACTGTGCGTCGGTGGTGGAGGGAGTGAATGTTTGTAGATGGGGTGCCAATCAAGCGGGCTGCTTTGTCCTGGATGGTGTCGAGCTTCTTGAGTGTTGTTGGAGCTGCACCCATCCAGGCAAGTGGAGAGTATTCCATCACACTTGCTTAGCAACAACCTGCTCAGTGATGCTCAGTTTGGGTTCCGCCAGGGCCACTCAGCTCCTGACCTCCTGACATGTGCCTTGTAGATGGTGGACAGGCTTTGGGGAGTCAGTTGGTGAGTTACTCGCCTCAGGATTCCTAGCCTCTGACCTGCTCTTGTAGCCATGGTATTTATATGGCTACTCCAGTTCAGTTTTCGGTCAATGGTAGCCCCTAGGATGTTGATAGTGGGGGATTCAGCGCTGGTAATGCCGTTGAATGTCAAGGGGAGATGGTTAAATTCTCTCTTGTTGGAGATGGTCATTGCCTGGCACTTGTGTGCCGCGAATGTTACTTTCCACTTATCTGCCCAAGCCTGGATATTGTCCAGGTCTTGCTGCATTTCTACACAGACTGCTTCAGTATCTGAGGAGTCGCGAATGGTGCTGAACATTGTGCAATCATCAGCGAACATCCCCACTTCTGACCTTAAGATTGAAGGAAGGCCATTGATGAAGCAGCTGAAGATGGTTGGGCCTAGGACACTACCCTGAGGTACTCCTGCAGCGATGTCCTGGAGCTCAGATGATTGACCTCCAACAACCACAACTATCTTCCTTTGCGCTAGGTATGACTCCAGCCAGCGGAGGGTTTTCCCCCTGATTCCCATTGACCTCAGTTTTGCTAGGGCTCCTTGATGCCATACTCGGTCAAATGCTGCCTTGATGTCAAGGGCTGTCACTCTCACCTCACCTCTTGAGTTCAGCTCTTTTGTCCATGTTTGAACCAAGGCTGTAATGAGGTCAGGAGCTGAGTGACCCTGGTGGAACCCAAACTGAGCATCACTGAGCAGGTTGTTGCTAAGCAAGTGCCGTTTGATGGCACTGTTGATGACACCTTTAATTTAATTTTATCATCTAAAACTAATCAAATAATTAGTTTAAAAACTAAAAATCGTAAGCCACATTGATTAAATACAGGCTAATTAATTAAATAAATAAAACAAGTTTATATAGGAGTGGCAGTGCAGGTGGTGTGCTACAACTGCAGCATGTGGGAGCCTGTGGCGAACATCGTGATCCCAGACAACCACATCTGCAGTGTGTCTGTATCTTGAGGAACTTCAGCTCAGAGTTGTTGAGCTGTACTCCAAGGTGTAGACATTGTGATGCATCAAGCAGGAGGAGAGTTACTTGGACACTTTGATCCAGGAGGTAATCATGTCCCTTAGGTTAGGAAGTGGTGCAGGACTGGTTAGTGGTCAGGGGCAGGAGGGTGTGACTGTGAGTCAGGCAGGTAAGGGGACCCCAGGTGCAGTGCTGGAGGAGCCTCAGCCTTTGCACTTATCCAACAGGTATGAGGTTCTTGCTACCTGTGTGAATGATGGCCAAGTCCGGATTAGCAAACTGACCATGGTACTGTGGTACAGCAGGCTATTAAAGTGGGGGGAGTGAAAAGGAATGTAGCAGTGATAGGAGACAATATTGTCAGGGGGATAAATACTGCTCTCTGCAGCTGCGCCCATGAGTTCTGAAGGTTGTTTTGACAGACTGGTGCCAGGGTTAAGGACATCTCCTCATGGCTGGAGAAGAAACTTTTGTGAGGGGGGGGGGAGGGGGATGATCCAGTTGTTGTGGTCCATGGGGGAACCAACGGCAGAGGTAGCACAAGGAATTAGGTTCTGCTGAGGGTGTTTGAGCAGTTAGGGTCAAAATTAAAATGCAGTACCTCAAAGTTAATAACTTTTCATGGGGCACTGGCATCAGTACTGGGGAAAGAGGGGGCTGTCTGGTTGGAACTGGCTGCACTTAAAGTGGGCTGGGACCAGTTTCCTGGTGAATCGTATAACTGGGGCTGTAGATAGGGTTTTAAATTAAAATTGGGGGTGGGAGAGAGGGCTCAAGTAAGGGGAAAATTATAAATTTAAAGAGAAAAGTAAAGGCCACAGAACAGTGTAGTAATTCGGGTAAAAATAAGAAGTGAGACAGGAAGGGACAAAATGTTTAAGGATAACAGTGCATCAGCAAATAAGGTGAAATCAGGGAAAATTGTAAAAAGTTGAAATTAAAGGAGCTTTATCTGAATGCACAAAACATTCAGAACAAAGTAGACCATTTTATAACACAAATAGAAATAAATGGGTTTGTTTTAACAACCAATGCCGAGACATGGATGCATGGTGACCAATGTTGGGAACAAAATATTCCGCATACTCGACGTTTCCAACAGACAGAAAAAATGGAAAAGGGCAGGAGGGGGAGAGGAAAGTCCTGATAGTAAGGATAATAGGGAGGAAGGATCTTATCTCAGACAAGCAGGAAGTAGAATCAGTATGGGGGAGATAAGAAATAACAAGGGTCAGAAAACACCGGTGGGAAATGTTAATAGGACCCCCCTAACAGGAGCTATACTTGTGGACAGACTTGTAAACATGGATCCCTTAGATGCAGAGACAGGAGAAATTATAACGGGGAATAAGAAAGTAGCAGAGATGGTCAACAAATACATTGGTCTATCTTCACAGAAGAAGACACAAAAACCATACTTGAATACTGAGAATTTCTGAAAAATGAGACACGCTCTCGAAGCTTTTTGTCTTGCACTCATCAGGACAGGTGCAAGAATGCCAAATTTCAAAGGAAGCAACAATTTATACTGCATGAGAAAAGGGTGCTGATTGGTTGGCATGTCAACTCTAATTGATCGAGGCATTGCCATGAAGAATGCACCAGAGAACAATTCTCCTCCATGCTCAACGCCTCGACCATCAGTCATCAGGGAAATGCCGCAATCCGTTGGCAAGGAAGTGATAACAGGACACTTAGAAAATTATAATATGATTAGACAGAGTGAACATGGCTTTATGAAAAGGAAATTGTGTTTAACAAATCTATTAGAGTTGTTTGAGAATGTAACTATGGTATTGAGTTCTTTATGTTGTCTGATGCAACATAAATGAGATGCGTGGAGTCCAGTTTGTTGAAGATCTCAAACAGGTTTATTAACAGCTAAACTATTAGATACAGTACACACTATTTACAGAACATTCCTCTAGGTGTTACAGTTGCAGAGTGACTCTGGCTTGCAATCATATGACTACATCCTGGTCCTTAGCTCATTAGCACACTGAGATCTTAAAGGGACGTCATTCATAAGGCAATCCTACAACAACTATCAAAATAAATAAAGGGGAACCAGTGGATGTAGTATATTTGGAGCTTCAAAAGGCATTTGATAAGGTCTCACACAAAAGATGGCACAAAATAAGGGCTCATGGATTGTGGTTAATATATTAGCATGGACAGAGGATTGGTTAAAGAACAGAAAACAGAGAGTCAGGAGAAACAGGTTATTTTCAGGTTAGCAGGCTTTTACTAATGGGTGCTGCAGGATTAGTGCTGGGACCTCAGCTATTTACAATCTATATTAAAAACTTAGATGAAGGGACACTGCAATGTATCCAAGTTTGCTGATGATACAAAGCTTGGCAAGAAAGTAAACTGTAAGGAGGACACAGATTAAATGAGTGGGCAAGAAGGCAGCAGATGAAGTTTAATGTAGGGAAATGTGAAGTTATTCACTTTGGTAGGAAGAATAGGAAAAATGAATATTTTTTAAATGGTGAGAAGCTATTAATTGTTGGCTTTCGAAGGGATTTGCGTATCCTTATACAAGAAACACAGAAAGTTAACATGCAGGTACAGCAAGCAAGTAGAAAGGCAAATGTTATTGATTGCAAGGCGGTTGGAATTCAAGAGTAAGGACGTCTTGCTGAAGTTATACAGGGCTTTGGTGAGGCCACACTGACGCACAGTGGCAGCAGTGTGTACCATCTACAAGATGCACTGCAGCAACTCACCAAGGGTCCTTCGACAGCACCTTCCACACCCGCGAACTCTACCACCTATAAGGACAAGGGCAGCAGATGCATGGGAACACCACCACCAGCAAGTTCCCCTCCAAGCCACACACCATCCTGACTTGGAAGTATATCACTGTTCCTTCACTGTTGTTGGGTCAAAATCCTGGAACTTCCTTTCTAACAGCATCAATGGCGTACCTACACCCCTAGGACTGTAACGGTTCATGAAGGCAGCTCACCACCACCTTCTCAAGGGCAATAAGGGATGGGCAATAATTGCTGGCCTAGCCGGCAATGCCTACATCCCATGAAAGAATAAAAAATAACACCTGAAGTACTGTGTACAGTTTTGGTCTCCGTACCTAAGAAAGGATATACGTGCCTTGAAGGGAGTGCAATGAAGGGTCACTAGATTGATTCCTGGGGTGAGGGGGTTGTTCTATGAGGAGAGATTGAGTAGAGTTGACTTATACTCTCTGACGTTTAGTTAAATGAGAGGTTCTTCTTCTTCTTTGGCCTTCTTGTCTCGAGAGACAATGGGTAAGTGTCTGGAGGTGGTCAGTGGTTTGTGAAGCAGCGCCTGAAGTGGCTATAAAGGTCAATTCTAGAGTGACAGACTCTTCCACAGGTGCTGCAGATAAAATTGGTTGTCGGATTTGTTACACAGTTGGCTCTCCCCTTGCGCTTCTGTCTTTTTTCCTGCCAACTGCTACGTTTCTTTGACTCGCCACACTTTAGCCCCAGCTTTATGGCTGCCTGCCAGCTCTGGCGATTGCTGGCAACTGACTCCCACGACTTGTGATCAATGTCACAGGACTTCATGTCGCGTTTGCAGACGTCTTTAAAGCGGAGACATGGACGGCCGGTGGGTCTGATACCAGTGACGAGCTCGCTGTACAACGTGTCCTTGGGGATCCTGCCATCTTCCATGCGGCTCACATGGCCAAGCCATCTCAGGCACCGCTGGCTCAGTAGGGTGTATATGCTGGGGATGTTGGCCGCCTCGAGGACTTCTGTGTTGGAGATACAGTCCTGCCACCTGATGCCAAGGATTCTCCGGAGGCAGCGAAGATGGAATGAATTGAGACGAATTGAGACCTATACTCTCTGGCGTTTAGTTAAATGAGAGGTGATCTCATTGAAACATGTAAGATTCTGAGAGGGCTTGACAGGGTAAAATGCTGAGAGGCCATTTCCCTTCACTGGAATGTCGAGAGCTAGGTGTAATTGTCTCAGGATAAGGAGGTGACCATTTTGGACTGAGATAGAACATAGAACATAGAACGGTACAGCACAGTACAGGCCCTTCGGCCCACGATGTTGTGCCGACCCTTAATGGGGAGATGGGGAGAAACTTTTTCATTCACCGGATTGTGAATCTTTGGAATTCTCAATCCCAGAGGGTTGTGGACGCTCAGTCATTGAGTACTTTCAAGGCAGAAATCAATAGATTTTTGGACTCTTCAGAGAATTAAGGGATATGGGAATCCAGCAAAAAAATGGAGTTGAGGTTGAGGATCATCCATGAACTTATTAAATGGCAGAGCAGAATCAAGTGGCTGTATGGCTTACTACTTCTCCTATTTCTGATGTTCTTATGTAGCAACAAATGACCATTCCATCCACATTTCTGTTTCAAAGATCCTTTGAGTAAGCATGATTACATTCCCGCTCCTCGCAAATAATGGACTTCATCGAATTGCAATGGAACAAGTTTGTTTTCATTCTGAAACAATTTGATTCACTCTTTTTTTTTAAACTTTCATTCTTTTGATTATGTGGAAACAGAGTATTTGGCCTCAACCCAAGTGCTGTTCAATTGTACTATTTGTATTAATGGTACTGAATTAAATGCTTGCTGCATAATTGCATTTAAAATTTTTTCTCAAATCACTTTCACACATGAGCTAACCAATCCATGATGTCCTGTGTTGAATTGGAATGGGTCAGTTTGATACAACCCTGAATTTCCAACCAGAACGTTAAGAGCTGTATGGACTGACAGTTTTTGTTAGTTTTTAGATAGGCAGAGTATTTAGTCCCCACTGGAAGGAAAATCTGGCAGGGCTACGAATATACCATCTGTCCGCCAATTGAAAATTGGCATGGAGCAGCTGATAATTGTGCAATCCAAACTTGATGAATTCTGTTCTTCTCTGTCAACTGAAGAGAAGAGTGTTGAATCACAAATGAGGACATAAATAGAGAAAAAATATACATGTATTTATTCAAAATCTTCTATGAGGGAAGAGAATGATGATACAAGTGATTGCTGTCAATAGCCCGGATTTTTCAGTCAGCAGCAAAGTGATGATGCTTTCTGCTGACTGCAAAGACAATTCCCAACAAAGATCTAGTGATCTCTGTGGCGTGGATGTATCTTTCCTGGTGTTAATTTCATTCCAGTGACAGCAATAGGGGATCTTCAGGTGTTCAGCAACAGTGATGTCATGAAGCAGCCAATCAGATTGAAGAATTCTCATTGACAGCAAACCAGGAAGTAAAAAACACAAATTATCCTTTACTTTCATTCATTTTATTAGGAGTAAAATAAAGATTGGGACATATGCATGGGCTTAAGGTAGAAGCTAAAATATCAAACAAACTTTAAAAAAAAATTGTTTTAATAATCTGTGAATTTTTAAAAATCATAATGGAGAAATTTGACATTCTACAAATATAAAATTAGTTTTTCAAGGCCAGAGATGTTGTTTCACAATAATTATGAACTTAGTGCGCCATTACAATCCCAACTACACCTCATTCAACAAGGTGCAACTCTTCCAAAGGATTTTACAGTGAGACTAAAAGCCTATTCAGGCCCCTTTTCCTCACAGAGTGAAATTTTCTAGTCAGCAGACTGGCCCCCTGAAGTGACCGAAGCATGGCCAGAGAAAGGAGGAGGCCTCCTGATGACGACCGGGAGGCCAGCTCTCCATATAGATCTCTCTTACAGCAGGCTTCCAGTCTTTAAGTGCAGGTGCACCTCTTATTGGCCCTTTGGCATCAGGAGCACACCTGCCATCCTTAATTGGATGGCGAGCCCACCCTCTGGCCACTAATTGGCCATTCCTTGGAAAATAGTGGCAGGTAACGATTTCCAACATGGCGGGCCGTCATAACTCACATTTGATCCTGACGTTGGAGTCCCCACCCCAAACAGAAAGCCCTGCCTCAGAAGTTACTGTCAGTTTCATGGTTGTAATGATGGTGAACGCTGACAGTTTTGCCACCATTCCAAATAAAAATTCTGGGCGGTAAACTGTGATTAGTTGACAGCTCACTCGGATTGGCATTGTTAAGGCTGCCCACAATTGTTCGGTGGGTTTATACAATGAATAGCTAATAAATAAAAGGAAAGAATTTGCATTTATACAGCACATTTCACAACCTCAGGATGTCTCAAAGTGTTTTACTGCCAATGAATTGTTTTGGAAGTGTAGTCATTGTTGTAATTTAGGAAACAAGGCAGCCAATTTAAAAGCACCGCAGGTCCCACACATCTTAATGAGATAATAACCAGATAATGTGTCATGTAGTGACATTTGGTGAGCGATAAATATTGTCCACAACACTGGAGGGATCTCCCCTGATCTTCTTCAAAATAGTGCCAAAGGATCTTTGATGTCCACCTGAGAGGGTAGACCAAGCCTTGGTTTGACGTCTCATCTGAAAGATACCAGATATACTAGAAAAGTTTCAAGTTGATCCTTGGTGTACGCTGATTTACATGATCTACCTCAGGACAGTGATAAGGGTACGACAATTGGGCTCAGCATTCCTGAATCAGAAAGTGGAAAATCAAGGCACTGGGAAGTGGGGGGGGAAACTCTGCCTCAGTCCTCCCTCGGACCCCCATTGTAATTTCATGGAGGACAGTCAATTAACTGCCAGCTGTCGGGAACACCGTCCCTTTAAAGCACGAACTCCCGCCTTCACAGCTGCCAGCCAATTGGAATTCTCATGGCATCAGATCAAAAATGGGCAGGAAAACCTCCTGCTGGTTACCACCCACACCCCTGCCCCACCTCGGTTGCTGAATCAGTGCTTCTCCATGTTGAACACCAATTGGAAAAGCACTGAGGGTGGCAAGGGCACAATATGTACTGTGGATGGGGGACTTCAATGTCCATCACCAAGAGTGGCTCAGTAGCACCACTGCTGACGGGGTTGGCTGAGTCCTAAAGGACATAGCTGCTAGACAGTGTCTGTGGCAGGGAACCAACAAGAGGGAAAAACATACTTGACCTCATCCTCACCAATTTATCTGTTGCAGATATATCTGTCCGTGACAGTATTGGTAGGAGTAACCACCACACAGTCCTTGTGGAGATGAAGTCCCGTCTTCATACTGAGGGTACCCACCATCATGTTGTGTGGCACTACCACCATGCTAGATGAGATAGATTTCAAACAGATCTAGAAACTCAAAACTGGGCATCCATGAGGCACTGTGGGCCCTCAGCAGCAGCAGAATTCTATTCAACCACAATCTGTAACCTTATGGTCCAGCATATCTCCCACTCTACCATTACCATCAAGCCAGGAGATCAACACTGATTCAATGAAGAGTGCAGGAGGGCATGCCAGGAGCAGCACCAGGCATACCTCAAAATGAGGTGTTAGCCTGCTGAAGGTACAACACAGGACTACTTGCGTGCCAAACAGCGAAAGCCGCCTGTGATAGACAGAGCTAAGCAATCCCACAATCAACGGATCAGATCTAAGCTCTGCAGTCCTGCCACATCCAGTCGTGAATGGTGGTGGACAATTAAACAACTAACAGGAGGAGAGGGCTCCACAAATATCCCCATGCTCAATGATGGGAGAGCCCATCACATCAGCGCAAAACACAAGGCTGAAGCATTTGCATCCATCTTCAGCCAGAAGTGCTGAGTTGATGATCCATCTCGGCCTCCTCCTAAGGTCCCCAGCATTACAGATGCCGGTCTTCAGCCTAATCCGATTCATTCTGCGTGATATCAAGAAACAGTTGTAGGCACTGGCTACTGCAAAGGCCCTGACAATATTCCGGCAATAGTACTGAAGACTTGTGCTTCAGAACTAGCCAAACCCCTAGCCAAGCTGTTCCAGTACAGCTACAACACTGGCATCTACCCGGCAATGTGGAAAATTGCCCCGGTATGTCCTGTGCACAAACAACAGGACAAATCCAACCCAGCCAATTACTGCCCTATCAGTCTACTCTCAATGACCAGTAAAGTGATGTAAGGTGTCATCGACAGTGCCATCAAACGGCACTTGCTTAACAATAACCTGCTCAGTGATGCTTAGTTTGGGTTCCGCCAGGGCCACTCAGCTTCTGACCTCATTACAGCCTTGGTCCAAACATGGACAAAAGAGCTGAAATCCAGAGGTGAGGTGAGGTCCTCGATATCAAGGCAGCATTTGACCGAGTATGGCATCAAGGAGCCCTAGCAAAACTGGAGCCAATGGGAATTGGGGGAAACTCTCCACTGGTTGGAGTCACACCTAGCGTAAAGGAAGATGGTTGTGGTTGTTGGAGGTCAATTATCTCAGTCCCAGGGCATCGCTGCAGGAGTTCCTCAGGGCAGTGTCCTAGGCCCAACCATCTTCAGCTGCTTCATCAATGACCTTCCCTCCATCATAAGGTCAGAAGTGGGGGTGTTTGCTGATGATTGCACAATGTTCAGTACCATTCGCGACTCCTCAGATACTGAAGCAGCCCGTGTCCATGTGCAGCAAGACCTGGACAAAACCAGGCTTGAGCTGAAAATTGGAAAGCAACATTCATGCCACACAAGTGCCAGGCAATGGCCATCTCAAACAAGAGAGAATCTAACCATCTTCCTTTGAAGTTCAACGGCATTACCATTGTTGAATCCCCCGCTATTAACATTTTGGGGGTTATCATCGACCGGAAATTGAACTGGACACGTCACATAAATACTGTGGCTACAAGAGCAGGTCAGATGCTAGGAATTCTGCGGTGAGCAACTCACCTCCTGACTCCCCAAAGCCTGTCCTCCAACTACAAGGCACAAGTCAGGAGCGTGATGGAATACTCTCCACTTGCCTGGACGAGTGCAGCTCCAACACTCAAGAAGCTCGACACCATCCAGGACAAAGCAGCCCGCTTGATTGGCACCCCGTCGACAAATATTCACTCCCTCCACCACTGACGTGCAGTGGCAGCAGTGTGTACCTTCTTCCTTGGATTCCTGGTCCAGTGCTTCCTCCTGTGGCCAAAGTTAGACCAGTAGTAATATGGTTCAAAATGCAGTAAAGTTACATTTTTGAACTTGCACACAAGGAGCACAAATTCCAGGAATCTGAGTGCTGACTCATAATGCTAGACCTGTGTTTAACCTCTGCTGCAATCGATTTCTCTGCATAATCATAGGCATTTGAATGACACGTAAATAGGGGGTTATTTAACATGATATTGTGGCGGTGAATCATGTTACTAGCAGTTTTCCCTGTGTGCCCCCAAGGGATGATATACTGATGACCAGACCTCTACATAGAGAACTCTATTGACACTATGGAGCAGCATTTCCCCTGTGTGCATAAGTCAGAAGTGAAGCAAGTCATGAATTTCCTTCCCTTTCCTTTCATTGTTCACATTTCATCCCCAGCTAAGAGATTGCAACTGGTGTCCCAGTACCATTCCATCATATCTGCACGAAATTAGTTTGACCTTCAAAATAGTGACCCCTTTTGGTATTGCACCTAGGTCTGACTTTGTCAGAAAGCATGTATGGTAAAGGATTCTTTTCGGACCATTGCTTTAATACATTTTGAAGAAATGTAGTTAGACCATACTGTTGGGTCTCCAGTAATTGAAGATGCATTGCCTAAAAAAAATCTACACGCATATATACACTAACACAGACAACAAATCTGCATTAATTAACAACATGATAAAATTATTACTACGGCTATCTCCTTAAAACAGGATTAAAATCTCTCAAGAACATTCTCGAAAACCAAACTGACTGTGACAAACAGATTTTCCCCATTAATGCAAAAATCTTGTTTCATATAACCCAATGCATAACTCGAAAGAAATAAGCTCATTGATTTTAATACAGGACATGGAGCACACATTTTTATTGTATAAAGTAGAATTATTGCATCCATGCTCTCAGTTGGTTTTCGAGTGTGATGTATTTAAATGATAAACCTGTTACATACACAAGGCAATTACCATGCACTTCCACAAATTCAACTTCAAATTTTCAATACAATTGGCATAATAAAAAGGCACTGAGCAAAACTTGCAGTAACTTTTTAATCTGAGGAGTGAACCACAGCTGGAATAAAGAAATAACCAAATGGAATTCTTACAGGAGCATTAGAAATGGAAATTAATTGATATGGGGGGGTGCCGTTTAATAAATTAAGAATTCTCAAGCTTAATCCCACTCATCGATTCATTTGCTAATGCTCTGGGTATAAAATAAACTGCATAAACCAGAAGGCTTCACAAAGCTGCATAAAACTATTGGTGAAGAACTGCAACAAAAAGAGGAATGTGTGCCTCAATATTACTGATCTAACATTGTATAAGCAAATATAATGATGCTGTCTGATATTATCACACAAATGCTTAACTGGTTCAAGCCAAATTATTGATTTTATTTAGAGATACAGCACTGAAACAGGCCCTTCGCCCACCGAGTTTGTGCCAACAATCAACCACCCATTTATACTAATCCTACATTAATCCCATATTCCTACCACATCCCCACCTTCCCTCACTATACTAGGGGCAATTTATAATGGCCAATTTACCTATCAACCTGCAAGTCTTTGGCTGTGGGAGGAAACCGGAGCACCCGGAGGAAACCCACACAGTCACAGGGAGAACTTGCAAACTCTGCACAGGCAGTACCCAGAATCAAACCCGGGTTGCTGGAGCTGTGAGGCTGCAGTGCGAACCACTGTGCCGCCCTTATCTTTTGCATGACTTTGATGAAGTGTTAAAACAAATCAGCTCCATTAAATAGCAAACAAAGGAATGTCATAAAACAAGTTGTGTTTAAATATAACATCAACTCTGAATCATAAGAATTTCACCAAAATATAGAGGTATGTAAAATCTTCCAAAATAAATATTGTGTTACTTGTATGGGGCTTTGCCTGTATGATTTATATTTAATTGATCTGTGGACCAATGCGATTTTTCCCATAATAGATAGAGTGGGATGTGAGGATCGCTGGCAAGGCCAGCATTTGTTGCTCATCCCTAATTGCCTTTGAGAAGGTAGTAATGTGCCGCTGCTTTGAACCGTTGCAGTCCATGTGGTGTAGCTAGTGCTCTTTGGGAGGGAATTCCCGGAATTTGAACCAGTGACAATGAAGGAACGGCAATATTGTTCCAAGACAGGATGTTTGTGACTTAGAGGGGAAGTTGCAGGCGGTGGTGGTCCCATGCATTCACTGCTCTTGTACTTCTGGGTTGGATTTTAAGGCGGGTAGACGGGAGCTGGCTATCGACATAAAAGTCGGTGGGGAACCCGCTTCCGCCTAGCCCAGGGATCCGTCCCGCATTTTACAGGTCCCTGGACTTAAATTGTTCCAAGGCAGGACTTCCATCTGCTCCCACTCAATTTAATGGCACCCCGCCAACCTCCCCCCACCCACCCCGGCACCATACGGCATGCTGGGGTGGCGTAAAATTCTGGCCTCTAAGTGGTTAAGGTCACGGATTTGGAAGCTGCTGTCGAAGGAGCCTTGGCGAGTTGCTGCAGCGCATCTTGTTGATCGTACACTCTGCTGCCACTGTGCACAGGTTGTGGAGGAAGTGAATGTTTAAGGTGGTGGATCGGGTACCGATCATGTGGTTGCTTTGTCCTGGATTGTGTTGAACTTCTTGAGTGTCATTGGAGCTGCACTCATCCAGGCAAGTGAGGAGTATTCAATTACTCACAAGAAATTCTTCGGAAGAAGGGTCACTGACCCGAAACGTTAACTCTGCTTCTCTTTCCACAGATGCTGCCAGACCTGCTGAGTGGTTCCAGCATTTCTTGTTTTTATTTCAGATTTCCAGCATCCGCAGTATTTTGCTTTTATTCAATTACTCACTTCCTGACTTGTGCCTTGTAGATGGTGAACAGGCATTGGGCAGTCAGGAGGTGAGTTACTCGCCACAGAATTCCCAGCCTCTGACCTGCTCTTGTAGCCAAAGTACTTATATTTGATTTGATTTAGATTTAGAGATACAGCACTGAAACAGGCCCTTCGGCCCACCGAGTCTGTGCCGACCATTAACCACCCATTTATACTAATCCTACACTAATCCTATATTCCTACCACATCCTCACCTGTCCCTATATTCCTCTACCACCTACCTATACTAGGGACAATTTATAATGGCCAATTTACCTATCAACCTGCAAGTCTTTTGGCTGTGGGAGGAAACCCACGCAGACACAGGGAGAACTTGCAAACTCCACACAGGCAGTACCCAGAATTGAACCCGGGTCGCTGGAGCTGTGAGGCTGCGGTGCTAACCACTGCGCAACTGTGCTGCCAGTTAACTCCAGTTAAGATTCTGATCAATTGTAACCCCCAGGATGATGATGGTGTTCTGTGATACCACAAAGAACTCATTGACTATAGCTAGTTCATGCATGATCTAAATTCAGCTTCTCCAGTATTTGAAATTAAAATGAATCCAATCATTTGTAGCCATGATTGGTTTAAAATAAATGTACAATTTGATAAATGATTTGAGAAATTTGCTAGCTGGAGGTTTGAAGGTGTTTCCATTGGTGACCTCTTTTAAAGCTCGTTGTCACATTTTAAGATTTGTTTGACCCAGTTTTCCACAGAAAAGGTTGGGAATGAATGATGCTTACATTGAAGGGATTGGCATGTTAATGAGTCACCTATCCTCAGCATAATCCACAATGGCCACAATAAATGATTTGGTTAGCTCTCTTCAGACTACCATTCAAGATGATGTTCTTGGGGACCCTGCAGGAGGTTGACAGCTGAGAATATATTCTTCGGAAGGAGATAACCAGTTTGGTTGATGGGCCTATTGGCAAATTCTTGAAGGAGGAAGAATTCAGGAGAACGACCCTCCCATTCCTGGGAAAAAAGGAAGAAAAGGACACGTGAAGTGAATTTGTCCAGTTAGGTTAGGGAAGGCCTTGCAAGGGAATTAGAACCAGAAGGCTAACCAGGGAAGGTTACATTAGTCCGCTGTTTAGGGAGTCAGTAATGAAGGGGTCATCCATTTAAAATTGTTATTAAGAAACGGGTTCAGAGATTAGGTGAAAATACTTTATGCAGTGTTGATATAGCGTGGAATGCTTTGCCACAGGGAATAAATAGGGCAAAACTCATTCCTTCTTTTGATAGAGCAGAAAAACATTTGAAGCAGAAGAAGATATGGGGGTTTGGAGAGAGACCATGGCAGTGAGATTAGTTTTGCATTGCTCTAACAAAGAGCTGGCATGTGGGGGCCTGTGCCTGAACGGTGAGGCCAAAGGAGACCCAATATTATCCCTCGGCCTTTATACCAATGCAGGTAGCCTCAAGGTCTGGTTTGACTGAGTGTTGGCAGTGCTGGTTGTCATGTTCAATGGTTGATTGATCTAGGTTTGATTATATTAGTCTGTCCACTGATCAGTGTTGTTACGACCGACTGCTCAAGTCAAAGTCCCCAATCAAAATATATGATTCTGATGGCATTAGGAGCAATGCACTGTCAAATCAGTCCTGCCACTCCACAGATCACCGAACACATCACTTTAAACTTTCCAAATTAAAGAAAACCACAGCCAAATTAACCATCTATTTGCCCCCAAATGCGGCTAACCAAACCAGGTGTCTTTAGATCAACAAATTAACTGTTTATTAGAAAAACCAAACTCTTAAACACTACTAAGATAAAAATAACATTTAAAAATAGACAAATTAGTGCCCTTGCAGATTTACACTCCTGCCGAAGTGGAATCTTCCAATATGGAAATGACCAAGGTTGCTTGAAGTCCTCACAGCCGCCTGATGGGGAAAAAAAGGTTCTTTAACAGAAACTGCAACTCCTCTTTCATCCAGCGAAGATCAAGGCCGATCAACAACTTGCAAACACTTCATTGAATCAATTTGGCTTTAGATCTTTGAGGGGTGAAAAACTGATCAGTCTAAAATCCACCTTCCTTCAGTTTAAATTATCAGAGAGCTCTGATAGGTTCATGCTGGTCCAGCTGCCTGTCTGTATTACAACATTGTATATTTTGTCCTTGTTCTCTGAATGGCTGTTGCCAGGTAATCAAAAAATGTACTCTTTGACTCACAGTCCTGGAGCTTGCTGCCATAAAGCAGTATTGATCCTTTTCCAGCCTTAAAGGCACATACTTCCGGAAAAAAAACTATAGGATCATAACACCTCTGCCCCTGGGGAATGAAACACCATTCTTGAAATGAGTTTCATTATGATGTGTGAAAAATACAAATTGAAACAAAAGGCTAACACATTTTTTCCCCACATTTACAGGCAGACACTTTTCTAAAATGGTAAAATTACAGCAACAAGTTCCACTAGAACGTTTTTGGCTTTAAATTTTCAAAAGGTTGTCGCAATTAACCCATTTCAGATTTCCAAGCATAGTCTTCCAGTTGTTTTGTGTTTTCCTTTCAAGTGTCCCGATTGTCCATCACCTCAGCCAGGTGAACTGCACAGCTAGGAGCACTGACCACTACTGTTTACCATTCTCTGAGAAGTTTCTCAAGTACCCCTTAACCTGCGTGGCATCACTTGACACTGGAAAATCCTGTCCGGTGCAACAGAAGCTGACTTTTTTCTAACCTTGGGGTGTCAAAGAAATATTGACAGTATCCCTCCAACACATCGGTATCCTTAAGACACATCGTGTTGCCCATTCTGTCCATACAATCCTTTAAATAAGAATTTGGGTAAGAGTCTTCCTTCTTTACTGCAGTGACTTTTCTAGAGTCTATGCAAGTTTGAGCTGACCCACCAGGTTTAGGTATCAAGACCACCTGCGAATTCCAGCTGGCCTGACTAGGTTCAACTAAGCTGACCTTCAGCATGCATTGTACCTCTGCTTCCACTTGGGTCTGTCTGTCTGGACCTAAGCAACAAGGATGTTGTTTTAAAGGAGTGGTTCTCCCTATACCCACATCATGTGTGGTTAAGGTTGTACAACCCAGCTTATCCCTATAAACTTTTTGAAACGTTGTGAAAACCCTGGTTAGGACTTCACGTGTTTTGCCTCTAAGTGTAAAAGCACATTGTCTAATTTTTCTAGCCATTCTGTATTCACTAATCTGACAGTTGGAGGTTCAATCTGCGAATTTCCTAGGCCTGTTTCTGCCTCATCCTCACTATCCTTTTCCTTCTCAATGGTCCCAATTACCTGACATACCTGTACTGGCTTATCCTCCTCCCTACAGTAATATTGCTTGAGCGTATTGATGTGACACAACCGGTTCTTCTTCCGTCGATCAGGGGTGTCAATCAAGTAATCTATCTTACCCACTCTTTTGATCACTCTATATGGGCCACTGAACCGTGCTTTTAATGGTTCACCCTGTAATGGTAGCAACACTAATACTTCATCCCCTGGTTTTATGGTAGGTTGTGGTTTTCTCACCATTTGTTTCACATCCTTTGTAAGACCTGGCCAGTAATAATGTTGGCTTATGAGTCATTTGGTCTTCCAAATTCCCCTATGTCCTGCAAAAGGAATGTCATGTGCTAACCTTAATAATCCTTGTCAAATATTTAGGTGGTACCAATATCTGTTCAACAACTATCCAGTCTTCATCGGCAGGTCTATGAGATGGTCTCCATTTCCTCCTCAAAACCACGTTTGCCATGTAATAGCGTTCTGGAACTCCTTTTGCCTCAGCTTCTGACAGCTATCTGTGTTATTTTGTATATCTCTGGATCAGCTTGACGTGCTGCAATGATAGATGATCCGTTAAACATCTCATTTAGATTATCTAAATCCCCAAATAAGGTTTCAGATACTTGGCTATCTATTTGTGGTGCACCTTTTACCTCTGACAATGGAACCTGTTTATCCATTGCTCGGGTGACTTCACACGCAGGCAATATTCCCGGAACTTGTTCCTGTAATTGCTCCGCTTCCTTAATTTCACTCGGTTCCTCTGTAACTATAGGACAAACTGATACTTTTAATCCAGCCAAATCATTTCTTAGGAGTAGATCAATTCCCTTTACTGGTAAACAACACCTACAGTTACTATCCCAGATATTAAGTCACTCTCTAAGCATACTTTATACAAAGGTATGGGTAAATACTCCCTGTCAATTCCATTAAATAAAACTTTAGCATTCAAGGCGCTCTCTAGTGGAAACCTTATATCTTTCCCCAGCAAGAGTGTTTGGGTTGCTCCTGTGTCCTGAGTATAATGATAGGTTTTCCAGCCTTACATACAGGATATGGAGTTACTCTCCCTCTTGGCAGAAATTCACTATAACTCTCAGGTATTTTGTTCTTAACCTCTTCACTCCTTTTAGTTTTAGTATCTGATTTTATGGTTGTCGTTAAAGCTATAGCCTCATCTGCTATTCTCTCAGCCAGTCTTTTCCTCTGCACTAACTTTGCGTACCCCAACAAGTCCTATGGGTGTACCTCGCAATTTTCAGCACTCTGAACGAAGATGACCCGTTTTGTGGCAATGATAACACTTTGGCTTGCGAACCTCAATTCTACCCTCAGCACCTTCTTTTCTGACCTGAGGAGGTGATCCTGGGGCATTCCCAGCTGTTCCTTCTTGTCCCCGGCTACTTGCCTTCCTGTCACTTTCCCACTTTCGATCTTTCTTGGGTTTATGGGGGTGATGGACAAAATAGGTTGGCTTATTCACAAGCTCAAAATCATCAGCAATCTCTGCTGCTTGCCTAGCTTTCAAAATTTTCAGGTTATCTATATGAGTTCTGACTACTGAAGGAATGGAGTTTTTAAACTCTTCTAAGAGAATCAATTCTCGAAGGTTCTCATATGTGGTTTCTATCTTTAATGCCCAATGGTCAAAGGTAATTTGCTTCACCCTCTCAAATTCTAAATATGTCTGCCCAGCCAATCTCTATAAGTTCCTAAACTTCTGACGGTAAGCTTCAGGGACTAATTCATATGCAGCGAGAATAGTCGTTTTTGCCATCTCATAATCTGCAGAAGCCTCTTCAGAAAGCATGGCATAAGCTTCATTAGCTCTGCCAACCAGCCTGCCCTGCATGAGCTATGTCCAGCTTTGGTTTGGCCATTTCATCTATTTGGCTGTTTATTCAAAAGATATGGAAAATGCCTCTATATTCCTTTCCTCGAACTTAGAACGAGCCTGCATGAATTTAAACAATTTTTCACTGGCTTCTGAGCTAAATTCAGAATCTTCCTGACCCAAATTTTCCCTGGATTTAAGACTACCTTTTAGTCTTAGTTCCATCTCTTTTAACTTAAATTCCTCCTCTTCTTCTTCACTTTCTCTGCGAAGTGCTCTCTCTCCCTTTCCTCTTTTTCCAATTCATGTTTTCTTAATTCTTTTTCAGCCTCAAATTTTTTTGTTTCCAACTGAATCCTAGCCAATACCACTGCATCACTCTCGGACCTACTACCTTCTTGTTCCTTGTATTCTCTTTCATCATCAACATCATCATCATCATCTTCTTCTACTAATTCCAAATGTTTGGCTATTATGTCAATTATCTCTGCTTTTTTGGCACCTAATTTCAATTCCAACCCCAATTTCACTACCAATTCTTTAAGTTGGTTCTTAGTTAAAGTTATCAAGTCACACAGGGAAACATTCTGCTTTCCCAAAACTCTGCTGCAACCACTAATGCCATTACAATGGTATAGACTGTACCTTATTATACAAGAGACATGGTTCTTTTATTTCTTTGTAATTGGCATTAGATTTAGATCCCAACAATTGAGTTTCCAATTGCTATGATCCCAGACGCGGGATCAATTAAATATGATGCCAAACGCAAGACCCCAATTGAAATATGTTATCCCAGAATTGAGTAGTTAATATGTCCCCAAATGCGAGCCATCCAATTAGTCTGATTCTGATCCCAGATGCGAGCCACCTAATTAAATATGATACAACCGCAAGCAAGCCCCTAATTAATATGTTATGACCAACTGCTCAAATCAAAGCCCTCAATCAAAATATATGATTCTGATTGTGGTGGGAGCAGTGCACTGTCAAGTCAGTCCCACCACTCCACAGATCACCTAAAATATCACTTTAAACTTTCCAAATTAATGAAAACCACAGCCAAATTAACCCCCAAATAAGGCTAACCAAACCAGGTGTCTTTAGATCAATAAATTAACTGTTTAATTAGAAAAACTAAACTCTTAAACACTACTAAGATAAAAACAACATTTAAGAACAGAAAAATTAGTGTCCTTGCAGATTTATACTCCTGCTGAAGTGAAATCTTCCAATGTGGAACAGTCCAAGGTTGCTTGAAGTCCTCACAGCCACCTGATGGGGAAAAAAAGGTTCTTTAACAGAAACTTCAATTCCTCTTTCATCCAGCAAAGATTTCAGCCCATCAACAACTTGCAAACACTTCAATGAATCAATTTGGCTTTAGACCTTTGAGGGGTGAAAAACTGATCAGTCTAAAATTCACCCTCCTTCAGTTAAAATTATCAGAGAACTCTGTTAGTTCATGCTGGTCCAGTTGCCTGCCTGTGTGTCTGTAACTGTGTCTCAAAAGCCAGTTCAAAAATGTAATTGCAACATTGTATATTTTGTCCTTGTTCTCTGAATGGCAGTTGCTGGGTACGCAAAAATTCACCATTTGACGCACAGTCCCTGGAGCTTGCTGCCTTAAAGCAGTACTGATCCTTTTCCAGCCTTAAAGGCACACCGTATATGTCCCGGAATAAAAAACTACAGGATCCTAACAGTGTTCGCTGTGTTGAATTGTTTATGCCGTGTGTTTGAAACTGAAACTAAAAGAGACAGGCTGGAAGGCTCTAGAAATACAAGTGTTTTTTGCAATTTATTGTACTGAGATCTTGTAAGTGCTGAGCTATTTTAATGTACTGTAAACTAACCTGTTGTTGATTTAGAACAAGTGTGATATCTGCATTGCTCTGAGATAAATCAGATATTTAAAATATCTAGTAAAACAGTGAAACATAACAAAAAGTTGCTACGATGATGGTTCAGCAATATTTAATTTTATCATCTCCTGAACCATTTCTTTTGAAGCCAGGAGATCCACCCATGCCCTGGGAGCGATAAATTTCGGGGTTCAAGACCTACTTGCTCACTACGGGAATGGACAGTCTGGGTGTAGCAGTGAACCAGAAGAAAGTGATACTTGTATATTGGCATAGAGCAGAAAGCCAGCGAATATTCGAGCAGCCAACAGAACATACGTCTACATGTGATACAGCACTAATTGTTCTCAAAAAATACTTTGGGGCTAAAGGAAATTGTGATGATAGAGTGATACGCATTCTGTCAGAGATCCCAGGGACATGATGAGCCCATTAAACAATACGTGACAGCATTGCAGCAATTGGCATAAACATGTAAATTTGGCACACTAACCAAAATGAACGAATTCGTGACCAATTAATTGAAAAACTTCAATTCCATGAATTAGGGAATGTCTCCTCATGGAGGATGATGATTTACTTTGGAAAAGGCCATGACCTTGGCAGTCCAAATCGAATCTGACATGTTAGATTCGAAGAGGTTACACACACATGCACCCTAGATTCAGAGTTGCAGTCATAGCTTGTCCTAACAGCTTCAGTGCAAAGGTTAAGGACAAGGAGACCTCAGCAACCTCATCAAAATGTGCCCTATCGCAGTCAGTTACCTTCAAAATCATGCTCAAATTGTGGAATAAAAACATAAACTACTGGAAATACTCAGCAGGTCAGGCAGCATCTGTGGAGAGAGAAGCAGAGTTAACGTTTCAGGTCTGTGACCTTCCTGTGACACAAATTGTGGAAATGCTCATGCGAGTCACAACACCATGTCCAGCTCGACGGCGAAAGTACAACTCATGTTCAAAGTGGAACCATGTTGCAAAGATATGCAGGTCGTCAAAGGAAAAGACTTCATCAGTTCGACATGTGGCGGAGTCTCTTCCCGAGAATGACGTACATCATGTATTTACCATCACAAAAAGTAAAGCACCAGGACATTTTAAGGAGTGCTCAGTCGGCATCTCAGTGTCACTTCTTATCGATGTTGGCGCAAAAGTATCTATTTTAAATGATAAACTCTACCATTGGTATTTTTCACAATTCTCTCTCACTCCTGCAACAATCACTCTTCAAGCTTATGATGACTCTATCATTCCAGTTTCAGGGATAATCACACTTCAAGTATGCTACAAAAACATCACCCTAGACAGGGTCACATTCTATGTTGCTAAAGGCTGAAGCCTTATGCGGGTAAACCTTTTCGATAGGCTTGGATTCAAACTCGCTGACCCCACCGGAGCACAGATTAATGGGATTGATAATGCAGATTATACAAGCCAGTATCCTTCCTTACTTACTGGATTTGGGGAAATCGAAGGGTACAGTCATGCTCCTTGCGTTGACTCATGAATTCGACCAGTTTCACAAAATTTGGGACAGTTGTCATTTGCAATCCATGCTGAAGTGTCACAGGAGCTGAAACGACTAGAAGTAGACAGTATCATTGAATGAATCAACTCATCACCGTGGATATCAAATCTAGTCATTGCATGACGAAAAAATGTCAAACTTAGACTATGCATTGATCTAAAGGCAGTCCATTTGTTACAATTCAAGAACTGTCAGCATCATTTCATGACTCCACAGTCTTCACTAAGCTTGATATGCGATGGAGTTATCTTCAGATACCTCTAGCAGAACAAAGCCAATATCTTACAGCTTTTGTTACTCATGAAGGTGTGTTTCAGTATTGCAGAATGCCCTCGGGACTAAGTTCAGCACCTAGCGCATTCCAGAAGATCGTTTCTTCAGTATTGTCAGATATTGAGGGGATGCTCAACCTACGTGATGATGTCGTTGTCCATGGAAGGGACAAAGCTGAACATGATCAACGATTATCAGCAGTGCTCACTCAACTTGCAAAACACAATTTGATGCTCAACAAGGACAAATGCACATTTGTGGCACCTGAAATTGACTTTTTAGCTTACAGTGACAGGAGCTGGAGTAAAGCCTACACACTCTCTGACCAGAAAGACACCAGCCAAACCTATGATAGGTTGTAACTTTCGCATGCTACTGACCATTCTTAAGCCATCACTACCAGTTAACGAGAATGTCAGAGCGAAAACAGCTGAAATCGTAAAGCGACAAGGTAAAACAAAAGCATACTTTGACAAACATACAGGCGGAAGGGAACTACAATTTAAAGTTAGAGATTAGGTTTGAATCAAACGGCCATATCACCACCACAAACTTGCTTCATCAGTATCAGGTCCAAAGCAGATCAAGTGGTTGCTCGGTACCGATGTTTATCTGTTGGATGACAACACCAAGTGGAATGCGAGACGTTTGATAAGGAGCAGACCAGGGTATTTTGAGGATGGTGGTTATGAGGATATATTTCCTTTTCCTATGAATGATGTTAATAATCTACCTCATCAAGCTGATCAAACAACCTCAAATTTGTAAATCTAATTACAGACCTATCTCAGACTATTTCTATGCTTAGAGGAAAACAGACAAGTTGAACACTAATAAATAATGATGTATATATGTTTGGTGTTTAGAATGCTTTAATTCAAAAATAATGTTTTTAGTTCAAAGGGGAAAAAATGGTTTGATTGCTTTGGGTTTCATTGTCTTAGTCTGTCCACTGATCAGTGTTCATTGTGTTTGATTGTTTAAGTCTAGTGTTTTAAACTGAAACTAAAAGAGACAGGCTGGAAGGCTCCAGAAATACAAATGTTTTCTTAAAGACATTGTACTGAGATCTTGTATGAGTTGAGATATTTTAAAGTACTGTAAATAAACCTGTCATTGATTTAGAACAAATGTAATATCTGCATTGCTCTGAGATAAATCAGATATATAAAATATCCAGCAAACCAGGGAAACATAACACTGGTATGGGTGAACCAGTCTTGAAGTAAGGGTGTCAATCAGGTACTAGGCCCTTTTTATACCTATATTACTTCCATTTCCCAATTTGACAGGCATTGCACTTGCAGCCAGAAATATACATGTGCTTCTTGCCCGCTATATTGGGGGCAAAGCAAGCTAAAAAAAACTGATACTGTGTGGCCAAATTTATAAACCTAGATTCCTTGTCCTGTGCAATCTGCACCAGAATAACACTGTACATTCCTGGGCATGTACAATATGCTCTATTAGCCAGATGGAACCCATACCTCGACAGCAGTAGGTAAAAAACTGTGCAGGTGCAGCATTGCATGGCCAGCTCCAGTCGCAGCCAGCTGACACCTCAAGACACCCATTAGCCAGGATAATGACAGCCTGCGCCACTGATGGAAGCATTTACAATGATGATTAAAAATATGACTGGTTTTGGGCATGCCAATGAAAATTAGTTCTTTTGTGTTTCCATCAGGATTGGCACTGCCTCACTCACCTTAGAGCACTACGATGAATGTTCAGCCTGTCACAGCTGTCAGCTTCGTGAAGGAAGTGCAGTGTAACATGCTACAAAAAGGCACTTTCCCACTTTGCTTGCAGCCGTAAATTTTGCTTTGATTTGCTGTGACTTGAATTGTTACCCATTATTCATGTTACATTTAATGGTGTTGTTCTCCTTAGAGCAGAGAAGGCTAACAGGAGATTTGATAGAGGTGTTTAAAATCATGACGTGTTTAGATAGGGCAAATAAAGAGAAATTGTTTTCAATGGCTGAAGGGGTGACAATGAGAAGGCACAGATTTAACATGATTGGCAAAAGAACCAGAGATGACATGAGGGGAAATGTTTTTATGCAGCGAGTGGTTAGGATTTGGAATGCTCGGCCTGATAGAGTGGTGGATACAGATTTAATAGTAGCTTCCAAAATGGAATTGGATAAATATTGGAAGGAGAAAAAATTGCTAATTTATGGAGAAAGTGCAGGGGAGTGGGACTTAGTGGATTGCACTTCAAAAGAACCAGTGCAGACTCGATGGGCTGAATGGCTGCCTTCTGTATCTGTATTACAATAAACTCAGAACCTGGGCAGAACCTTTTTCCCACTTCATGGACAGTCTGATCCAAGAAAAATGTATCTTGAAAAGTTTGGTATGTCATTATGTCTTCATCAGGATTACATTATGTTGCAGGTGTAAGACTTCTGTCCTCGACAATAGTTGTACTTTGCAACCATTGGAAAACATTGGGGTTGATTTTCACTCTGGCCAGGCATTGTGTGAATGGTGGGCAGTGCAATCACGTCACCTGTCCGATTGTCTTGGTGAGAGGAATGAGCTATTTTCCAAATGAGCAGTGAGCAGTGAACCAATGCTCAAAGGCAGCTCATCAGTTGGGTTGTGTTAGGTTGCGTTGGGCTGGGGAACAGGGTGGGAAATCTCTGGGTCCCCTGTGGAGCTGAGTCGGAACTTGGGTACTGAAGTTGAGGTGAGGAGGAGGGAAGACAGCCATGGCGGAGGGGTGGCAGACAAGTCAGGAATGGATGGAAAGATTTTTGAATGCCCCTTCTTGGCCACACAAAATTCAGTTTAGCAGAAGTCCCAGAAATGTCCTTGTAGGTTAGGACTACTGCTTAGACTGCTATATGCCTGCAGGAGGCCATGAAAAGTGACCCCAAATAGGCTTATGCTATGGGATAGCCTTGTCAATATGTGATCATCGACACCCATTGAGTTTGAAAGAGCCAACCCCCCCACCACCAAGTATGTCTGGGCAGCCTGAGGACAGAACCTTGAATTTCAGAGGAAATTCCAGCCGAACTGCATTGAAGCACAATGTCATGTGACCACTTGCGCAACTCTGAGAGATTGTGAATTTTGACCCAGAAGACAAACTGTAACAGAAATCCAGCAAGGGAACACCTCTCTCCTCTCTCCCTGTGATGTAATATAGTTATAACAGGCTTAATTAGGTCGCATTTAGAGAGAGTTAATATATTATACCTTTTAGAATTAAAGATTGAATAAATGGTCAGTTTTCAGAACTCACTGAAATTCCCCTTTTAGAAGGTAGAGTTAAACATTTCAAGGTCCCTGTTAGAATAGAATTTCTGTTGCCAGGGAATTGGAAGATAAACACACACATTGAAATATCCTGTGTGACATTAGTAAGAGGTAGCAATAAACTTAATTTGTTTATGGGGTTGTTGATGCAGACAAATTGGCTCCAAAGGTTGCTTTGGGGTGCCATGGAAAGGGCAATTAACAATAAATGAAAATAGACTTAAAGGAACAACAGGTCAAGTAAACACAATTATAAACGTTTTGACCAGATAAATGCTCACAACTTCATAAACAGGGGGTTTCCAGTAAAACATTAAGTGGAGAGTTAGTGGATGATATTACCAAATCTGGATTTTGAAAGCAAGAAAAACACACACAGAAAGGTAGCACCTATATGCTAAGAGGTCATATGACACCTTAGAAATAGTATAAATATGAAACGCTCTGAAGCAAACAGTTAGAGGTGTTGAGTTCCTCAAACAACACTTCTCACCCTATGCCTTACTGAGGGGATTTCAGGTAAAAGTTTACTTTAAATTTTGATGGATATTCTGGATATTCTAAGATAATTTTGCTGTAACATTAGCAAGGTTAAACTTTTGGATTCTATGTTAGAAATAAGAATATGTGTTGCATCCTTTAGTAATATTTGATATTGTGATATACTTATCCACTTAGAAGTCTATTGCATGTTAAATTCTTTAATAAATATATAAAAGTTAATAAATCGTCTCATATAGTATTCTGTATACGACTACAAGAACCCCCTCTCTATGTCTCTTTAAGTGGAGAGATATGTATTGAAGAGAGTTCCCAGACCCTTATAATATCTGGGATATTTATGACTTAGCCATAATATTAAAAATAGGCTATCCAAAAGATGGTAATATTCTCTGTTGGTTTTCTTTCTTTGAGGGAAAGCTAGTACAATTCTTCGGACCCAAATAAGTGTCTGGGAATTTGTCTGATTTGAACTCAATTAAAGGAGATTCATAGGGATATACTCTTGATTTGGGATAGTCCTTATAAGGATTAAAGTCATAAATCACTTCATCCCTCTCTCCAATAAAGTCCCAGAGAAGTCTCAGCTGCAACTACTAAGCCTCAAACCTACAGCCCAGCACAGCCAGTAACTAGAGGACATGGATAAAGCCCCTCTTCTGCCTACCAGAACCTGAGAAGTAAGCCCGAACCGTGCACGTGGCCCAGTGAGGACTTCAGGACTACAATTTCAACAAAGAACTCTGGAACCTGAGATTCAGTATTTGAATTCCATTTATTACAGAATCTACTCCAACCTCCCAACTCCGTTTTTCCTTCTGTAATCTATTTGTGTGTGTGTATGTGTGTGTGTGTGTGTGTTTGTGTGTGCGCGTGTGTGTGTGTGTGACTCTTGGGTGAATGTGAGGTGTGGATGCGTAACGTATTTTAATAATTTTAACTGGTTTGGAGTGATAAGGTGAGTAAACTTAGATCTTTCTTGTTTAAACTCAAGAAAACCTGTCTGATTGGTTCATTTGCAATTATATTAGAGGAACAGGAGCAAGTGCTCACTTAGGTGGGAAGTTACATCACTGTTTAAAAAAGATAAACCCTGTTGCGGTCAAACTGGAGAAGGGGCAAAAGAGGAGCCTGAGACCCCCTCCTCACCTAGTCATAACAATGCATAGTATTTGAAGCATTTAATCCCCATTAGTGACATTCCAGCATTGATTTTATGAATGCCGACTACAAAACGGGAAGCTTTCCACTGGAAATGTATACCATAAATCATGGGCATACTCTCGATTATTCTCCATCCATTAATATAACAGCCTTAAAATCATGATGCGTGCACTTGTAATTGCCAGATAATGCACTCCCACAAGCACATATTCATAAAATTGGCCCTACCTGTATAGCATGCACAGGAATAATAGCAGGGAGTGAAGAATTACTTTATTAGAAAATATATAGATTTAATATTTTATATTAGATTAAGATTTTGATGACAATAAAGTGAAATGGCCAAGATATGAAATGATTTGAGCTCAGAAAACATAGAGGCTGAGTCTATTTAGACTGAAACCTAGGATGTCAGGAGGACAAATTTAATTATTGGGAATCATTATGAATTCTCAAAGTAAAGGAAGAAAGTATTGAGTAAACAAGGAAGCAAGAATGGAAAAGGCCAGTATGTGATTTTAATAACCCAGCTGCTGTGCGGAATGTTGGCAAACATCCAACAATAAAGAAGTTAGGTGGAAGGAGGGAAGTCAGGCAGAACTCTTATACAAATTAAAAAACTTGTGAAATCAGTTACCAGGGAATGAGATTGAAGGGAATTGTAAAATCGGCTTCGGATTCAATCAGACATATTTCTCATGTTAGAAAGGCAAGATTACCTGAAATGATAAGTACATTGGCATGAAATCAATCAAAGTTTAAACAGCCTTGGTACAGGAACATTAGGAACAGGAGCAAGCCCTTTAGAATCTCTAGCCTGCACTGTTATTCAGTTAGGTTATTGCTTATCTGCCTCAACTCCATTTCATCTCCATTTTTCCATATTCTCTGATACCCCTATCCAACAAAAATCTATCAATCTCAGTCTTGAAAATTTCAGTTGACCCAATATCCATCGTCTTGTGTGTAAGAGAGTTCCAGGTTTCCAGTACCCCTTGTGTGAAAAGGTGCTTCCTGATTTCACTCCTAAATGGCCTAGCTTGAATTTTAAGTTTATACTGTCTTGTGCTGGATCCCCTTACCCATACCTAGTAAATCCCTTTATCACTTTTAAACACCTCGTTTAGATCATTCCTCAACCTTTTAAACACAAGGCAATACAAGCCGAATTTACGAAACCTGTCCACATAATGGGGGGAATTTTATGCTCTCCTCCGCATTAGATTTGGAGGCGGGGAGAGCATATGATCGGGCGGGATGATGGCAGGGTGTACGTCGCCATCCTCTCGCCTCCACCCAAATTAGGTCCGGGGTGGGAAGGCTTGTGATGCTAAAGTATAGTGGCCAAGGTAAGAAATGATTTGAGCTCAGAAACATGGAGGCTGAGTCTATTTAGACTGAAACCGAGAATGTCAGGCCAGTTCTGATGAAAGGTTACAGACCTGAAACAATAACTCTGCCCACTCTCCACAGATGCTGTCAGCTCTGCTGAGTATTTCCAGCACTCTTTATTTCAGATTTCCAGCATCCACAGTATTTTGCTATTATTTATCTGTACAACTGAAGCATCACTTCCTATTCTTTGTATTCCAGCCTCCTTGAAATAAAGAGCAACATTCCATTGGCCTTTTTGATTACTATTTGTACCTGTGCACTAACTTGTAGTGATTTGTGTACAAGAACATCTACATCTTTTTGTTCCTCAGCAGCTCCTAATCTCTCGTCATTAAGAGAATATTCCAATTTGTCTTTCTCAGATCCAAAGTGGATGGTCTCAGACTTCCCCATATCAGTTTGTCTGTCTATGTCCTTTTTTAACTTCCCACTCCCATTTTCACAACGTACTGTGCCACTTATATTCCTTAAAAAATTCATTTGAGTTCTTCTGGATCTTTTATCCAAAATGGGGAGAAAGATACATATTGTAGGAATGTTTTCTGATGCAGTGTATTGCAAGAATTAGCAGTGAAGGTTGTTTATGTATTTTTGTAATTATCTAAATATTAAAGAGCAAAAATAGCATTTCAGGTTGAAAGGCATGAGCTATTGGTTGGAGGTAAAGCGTGGCTACCCGACCCGAACCCAACTAGACCCGAAAACATGGGTTGGGTTTGGGTCGGGTTAGGTCTCTCTTCCGAGACCAGCATTCTGTTTCAGGTCGGGTGCGGCTGGACGTGGACAGTACTGCCTTGCTCTGGGAAGTAATCTTCAATTGAACATACAGGTGCCATTGGTTCCTGGTGATGAGATCAAGCTCAGATTCCCAACTCCATCTGCACGATTCTGCAGGAATAACCTGCTGCCGGAACGGATGAACAGGATCATAACATTTGGACAAGGTAGAGCACAATAACCTGCTTGATATCATCAACCTTATTACGGTAGTTAGGTTGGGTCAGGTCGGGTCGGGTCGGGTCAGGCGCGGAAAAAAATTAAAGGACTTGGGCCCGGGTCGGGTTAGGATTGGATGTGGTTGGGTTGGGCCCGGGTGGGGTTTCAATTTTATACCCGAGCAGGCCTTTAGTTGGAGGTAGATTGGTATGGACTGCTGATGCCACAGGAATGAAATACATCAAGTGTGCTTCCAATCTTTAATGTAAAGAGGTATAAAGCATGATTCTAGGAATGGGAAATTTTCCACATATTGGGAACTTGCACCCCTCATCCCCTGATTTTTGATCCAGTTCCCTCAGTTTGACATTTTTAGGAGGACAAACAATGAAGTCCATAAGAGGGAAGTAATGCAAGTCTACCACATATCATTAAAGGCAATAAATCCTCGGTGAAATGCATTGAAGAATTATTGAACAAATTTATTGGAGGTGTTGGAGGAGTTCATAGAGTGGATGAAGGTAAAACAGTGCATATTACAGATTTTCACTTTTCTGAAAGGTTTTATGAGGTCCCTCATGGAGAAATAATTTGAGATCATTGGATCTAGGATAAGGCTGTAAATTGTGTTGCACATTGGTCATCATAGGAAACAGAAGGTAGTGAGCAATTGTAATTGTTCTATTAGGACTGCAGTGACAGGTGGAGCAGCTTAATATAATATTTATTCATGACTTGGACAAAGTTATGGAAAGGACTTTATGAAAACCTGAATAATATATTTGTGCAGGAGAGTAAGATGTCGAGGGAGATGGATATTGTTGAATAAGATGTGAAGTTACTTAACAGTTAGGAAAGTGAATTTCATTCAATGTTGAGAAATGTGTAATGGTGAACAGTGATGCTAATATTAAATATGAACATTATAAAGATAAAATAATAGAATTGTAAGATTATTAGGTTACTAAAAGTTACTAACCAGAGTATAAATTGTTAAAATCCAGCTATTATAAACTAACAACTAACTTCTTATCATAAACTAACATTTAGCTTTATTAGAACCCTTCTTTGCAGAATGGTAAAGTGGAAAAACTTAGGAAATAGGGCAGATGGTTTCTGGGAGATTATGTCAAGTTTTAAAATGCTTACTAGCAGTCGAAGGGTGAGACCTTGAGAGCAGACAGTGAAAACAGCTTCTGTGTAGATTTGTCTCGTAATGAGATAGGAACCTCAGAATGTAAAAGCATTGAGATAAAGTAGTCAAAGAGGTACTACTTGCACAAAATGATCCTTGGTTGGTTAAGAAAGGCATCTTTTAATACAAGACTAATCACTGATTGGGAGAGGGGAGGGTTAATTGGAAATTGTCAGGATAAAATATGTTCTGATGAAGGGTCACTGACCTGAAATGTTACCTCTGCTTCTCTCTCCACAGATGCTGTCAGACCTGCTGAGTATTTCCAGCATTTCTTGTTTGTGTTTCAGATTTCCAGCATCTGCAGTATTTTGCTTTTATTATATTATGATATAGGATAAAAGAAGTCTTGGCTTTGATACTGTACAGCAGAGAATGTTTGAACAACAAGAGACAAGAGAGAGAGACTGACCTAAAAACTTGGAAGACCAAAAGCTGCAAGAAAAAGAGTCATGCGCTCTGCCATCCAGTCTCTAATAGGGGTAACATCTGTGTTAGGCTATTAATCACTGCCTGAGTTTGCGACTATGGTTGATCTGAAAACTTAACAAACTTAGCTTTACCTTTATCTCAATAAAGTCGATTCACAACAAGCTGTTGTGCAGCCAAGTCTGTTCCTACCATAGAAAGGGGTATAAACCACCCCCTATCTTATCAAATCTTACATTCTGGCACCCAAGATGGGTCTTGGCACATTGTGAATGCTTTTTGGGAGAAAGTAAGGATTTTGAGTTCACGAGTCCGTCCAACACGTGTCTTGGGAGGGAAAACCCTTTTGGGGATTGTGGACACCTTAATGGACCCACCAGTGATCAAAGGCAGTAAAATTTAAACATTTGCTGATGATACCAAACTTGGAGTTGTGGCACACAGTGAGAATGATACCAATCAACTCCAGCAAAACATATATAGGTGAGCAGAATGGGCAGATAAGTGGCAGATGGAATTTAATACACAGAAGTGTGAGGTGATGCATTTTAGCAGAAGGGATAGTGGGAGAGGCAATATCGGCTTAATGGCATAGTTCTAAAGTGGATAGCAACACAGAAATCTGGGGGTTTATGTGCATCGATCTTTGAAGGTGACGGGGGCATCTGTAAAAGGCCAAGGTGGGGTTCCCCTTGCCTTTTAGACCCAGCATCAGGACCCCCGCCAGCTCCATAAAATTCAGCTCATATATGACTCTAACGTTCTTCTGTACACTCTCTAAAGCCTTCACGTCTTTCTTAAAGTGTGGTGTCCAGAATTGGCACAGTACTCCAACTGGAACAAAACTAGTGTTTTATATAGGTTTAGCATATTTTCCTGGCTTTTGTACTCTATGCCTTTATTTATAAAGCCCAAGATCCCATCTGCTTTACTAAATGTTTTGTTAACCTATCTTGCCACCTTGAAAGATTTCTGCACAAATACAATGTGAAATGCAGCAGTAAAATGACTTGAACATTTAGATTTTTAGATTTAGAGATACAGCACTGAAACAGGCCCTTCGGCCCACCGAGTCTGTGCCGACCATTAACCACCCATTTATACTAATCCTACACTAATCCCATATTCCTACCATATCCTCATCTGTCCCTGCCACCTACCTATACTAGGGGCAATTTATAATGGCCAATTTACCTATCAACCTGCAAGTCTTTTGGCTGTGGGAGGAAACCGGAGCACCCGGAGGAAACCCACGCAGACACAGGGAGAACTTACAAACTCCACACAGGCAGTACCCAGAATTGAACCCGGGTCGCTGGAGCTGTGAGGCTACAGTGCTAACCACTGCGCCACTACTTCATATTTGGAGTTGATAAGATTTGAAATATACTTTTGCTTAATATGTGGACTTGTTTGAATTATTTGTGAAATGAATGGGCCCATCCCTAATTCACAAAGGAGTACAGGAATACATATCTGCAAAAATGAGCTGGAAGGGTTGAAATGGGTTCTACTTTTCGAGCTAGATGACAAAAAATTTGATGGGCTGAATAGTCTTTTCATTAATTATCCTCCTCCAGAGAGAAAACTGACACTGCTCATCAATTTTATGCCATCTTCTCAGCTCCTATTGGCACTGACAACTAGCACGGCTCAACACCACACACACTCCTTCTTACTTCACCCAAATGGCCTTTCGTCTTGTGTTTTTTGTTATTCGTTCGCGGGATGTGGTCATTACTGGCTAGGCCAGCATTTATTCCCCATCCCTAACTGCCCTTGAGAAGGTGGTGGTGAGCTGCCTGCTTGAACCACTGCAGTCCTCAGGGTGTAGGTACACCAACCGTGCTATTAGGAAGGGAGTTCCAGGATTTTAACCCAGCTACAGTGGAGGAATGGCGATATAGTTCCAAGTCAGGATGGTGTATGGCTTGGAGGGGAACTTGCAGACGGTGGTGTTCTCACGCATCTCCTGCCCTTGTCCTTCTAGATGATAGAGGCCGCGGGTTTGGAAGGTGCTGTCGAATGAACATTGGTGCGTTGCTGCAATGCATCTTGAAGGAAGAAACAGGAGTGAAATTGCTAGCTTGAGAAACCAGCAGTTGAGGTCCTAACCATTAATATAACTGCTACGTTAATACAAATAGAGCTAAGTAGAACCAGGTACTATAAATCTTAGTATACAATCTAATTGTTTTGGCCATAGTTAATGTTAATGGGAATCAATATGTGTAAACTGTGGGCTGGATCCATACATTTACCCACTGAACATTAGGAAGATCACTGTTGGATCTGTTAAAAATCATTTAGTAATTTGCCTTCTAATTAAACTTTCATAGTAGCATTTTACATTGTATGTCGAGAGATTCCACTGCTTTTTCAAAGTTCACTCCTAAGATAGCCTCACACACAGTAAACGACTGCAGTAGTCCACCTGGGTTAAATCTCCATGCTCTCTCAGTAAAGTAAAAACGTCAATATTAACCCTCCCACCACCCTGTGTAAGTAAAAATATCGACACAATTGAAAACATACTGAATTCCCGACCCAAAGACAGCATCCATCTACTTATGAGCAAAAAATCATGTTAATGAAATGATCCTCTGCTTTCTGCTCCACAGGTCAAAACTTACCTTTCATTGCTGAACACTGTTTCGGCTGCAAAAGCCACTGAAGTGTTCTGAAAGGGGCAGGCCTGACACCTCCATACCCCCTCCAATTAAGTCATAGTCATACAGCACTGAAACAGGCCCTTCAGCCCACCAAGTCTGTGCCAACCAACAACCACCCATTTATACTAATCCTACATTAATCCCATACCACATCCCCACCTACACTAGGGGCAATTTTACAATGGCCAATTTACCTATCAACCTGCAAGTCTTTAGCTGTGGGAGGAAACTGGAGCACCTGGCAGAAACCCACACAGTCACAGGGAGAACTTACAAATTCCACACAGGCAGTATGCAGGTTACTGGAGCTGTGAGGCTGCAGTTCTAACCACTGCACCACTGTGCTGCCCTAATTTCTATGAGCGAACCTAAGGCAGGCATTACGTCCTCTATATATGTAAATGAAGGCTTATAAATCTGTTTAAGGTGCTGCCAAGAATGACTGAAAAATGTCCCAACCCAATTGCAGGGTATCGATCCCTGAAATTGGGCCTCATTATCCGCATATTAAACCTGCAAAATGGGTGCAATAAGTTCCCATTTCTACCTAACAGTGACTGAAGGTTATGCAGTGGTTATGATTTTTCAAAATGCCCTAGATTCTAGAATGATCCCTGCTCATAGGAAACTACAGGCCAGTTTGCCTGACATCAGTCATCGGGAAAATTGCTGGAATCTGTGTTAAGCAAGTCTTAACGATGCAATTAGAAAATCATAGTTTGATCAGACAAAGTCAGCATGGTTTTATAAAAGGGAAATTGTGTTTGACAAATTTATTAGAGTTTTTCAAAGATGTAACTGGTAGGGTAGATAAAGGGGAGCAAGTAGATGTAGTGTACTTGGATTTCCAAAAGGCATTCGATAAAGTGCCACATAAAAGGTTAAAGGCAAGGACTCATGGAGTTGTGGGTAATATATTAGCATGGATGGAGGATTGGTTAATGGACAGGAAGCAGAGAGTAGGCATAGATGTGCATTTTCAAGTTGGCAGGCTGTAACTAGTGGAGGGTGCTGCAAGGATCAGCACTGCATTTACAATCTATATTTATCACTTAGATGAAGAGACCGAGATGAATGTATTCAGGTTTGCTGACGATACAAAGCTAGGTGGGAATGTAAGCTGTAAGGAGAATGCAAAGAGACTTCAAAGTGATATAGATAGGTTAAGTGAGCGGGCAGCAAGGTGGCAGATGGAGTATAATGTGGGGAAGTGTGAGGTTATTTATTTTGGTAATAAGAATAGAAAAGCAGAATTTTTTTTAAATGCATGAAACTTTTAAACGCTACTGTTCAGAGAGGCTTGGATGTATTCATACAAGGAAGACAGAAAGTCAGCATGCAGGTACAGCAGGCAATTAGGAAGGTAAATGGCATGTTGGCCTTTATTGCAAGGGGACTGAGGAACAAGAATAAGGAAGACTTGCTACAATTTTTAGAGGCAGGAACCCTCACAACGTTTAAGAAGTATTTAGATGAGTACTTGAAACGCCATAGCATACAAGGCTATGGGCGAAGTGCTGGAAAGTGGGATTAGAATAGTTAGGTGCTTGATGGCCAGCACAGACACATTGGGCCGAAGGGCCTGTTTTTGTGCTGTATAACTCTATGACTCTATAATTGTACAGAGCTTTGGTGAGACCACACCTAGAATACTGTGTGCAGTTTTGGTCAACATATCTATGGAAGGATATACTTGTTGTCGAGACGTTACAGTTAAGGTCCACTAGATTGGTTCCTGCAATGAAAGGGTTGTCCTATAATGGGAAGCTGAGTAGATTTGGCTTACACACTCTGGAATTTTGAAGAATGAGAGATGATCTCTTTGAACATACACAATTCTGAAGGGGCTTGACAGGGTAGACACTGAGAGGTTGTTTCCCCTGGCTGGGGAATCTAGAACACAGGGGAGCAGCCTCAAGATAAGGGGTTGATTATTTAGGACTGAGATGAGGAGAATCTTTGGAATTCTCTTTTCTAGAGGGTTGTGGTTGCGCCACCATTCAGTATATTCAAGGCTGAGATAGAGAGATTTCTGATCTCTCAGGGAATCAAGGGATATGGGGAATAGGCAGCCAAATGGAGTTGAGGCAGAATGATTAGCCTTGGTCATATTGAATGGTAGAGCAGGGTCGAGGGGTCATATGGTCTACTCCTGCTCCTATTTCTTATGCTCTTATGTCACTAATGGCAGAGTGGAGGGAAGAGACACACGGAGTGGAGAGTGGAGAAGTGTAAGTGTAAGCTGGGAAATAGGCCTGGAGAAGATGGTGGAGGTGAGGATGAAGCAACGTCTTGGCAGGATTTGAAGTTGAAGAGGATTTTAAATTAATAATTTGAGACACAGGGAACCCGCAGAGTTCAGCAAGAACAAAAATCATGGCCTGGTTTTTATCCAGGCAACAGGGGTCTCGACCTCCAGCAAAAGCACCGCCGAGAACCCTGTCGCCTCTTCTGTGGGACGCCCGCCGAATCAGGCGCCAATTAGGCATTTAAGTGGACAGTGGTGGGCCTTCCATGGGATCAAGGACCCTGGCGACGGAAGTCCCTTCCTCTGAGAGCTGCTGGCCAATCAGAAGCCAGCAGCTCTTTAACTGAGCAGCATCTGCGTAGAAGCAGTGGCTGCTACTGGTTGAGCACCCACCCAAAGCCGAGGAGTGGCACTGGACCCAGGCCACAGGTAGGTCGGGGCAGGACGGGTCTCATGGGGGAGGGGAGTGTAGAAAGGTCAACAGCAAGGATAGGGAGGTGGTTCTTAGAGGCACCGTGCCTTTTTTATGAAGGATCGCCCCCAACCCTGGAGCTAGCAAGCAACCCTGTGCTCCCTGTGCAGTGACAGGCCTGCCTGCTGCCGGGCTAATTGTGGCTGTGGTGGGATGAGGCACTTAATTAGGCATTAATTGCTCAGCTAAGGGCCTCAACTGGTAGTGGGGCGGGGCTGCTGTTCACAGGCCTTCCCACCCCTGAATCTAATTTGGCGGAGCCGGGAAGGTGATGGGGTAACCCCCCACCACCATCCCACCCAATTACATGCTCTCCCTGCCTCCAAACCTGCTGGGGGGACAGCATAAAATGGGACCAGAGGCACTAACTTAAATGGCTGGATTTTACCAGCCCATGACGCGGTGGGTCGTGGTGGGGAGGCCCATAAAATACTTGAGGGAGTGGCCCACCACAACCCACGACACCGAGAAGTCCCCACCAGATATTAGTGGTGGTGGCGAGGCCTTGGTGCAGCCCGGCCCGTTGCTAGGAAGCGGAGCTTTCATTAAAATATGTAAGTGACGGAAATAAGCAGGCAAATGAACTTACCTGTGGTTGTCCAACGCCGATTTTACGGCCATCTGTCGCAACCCGCGTGCGTTTGGAACTTTGTATGGAGCTCTGGCGGGGAGGGGGGAGGAATAACAATATCATGGCGGGAGAATGTCGGGGCATGAGGAAAACTATTCCTATTGGTTGTGGAGATAGTGGGAAGGGTTTGAGGGTCAAAGATGCTGAAGTTTGGGGTGGAAAGTTTGGAATTTCAAAAAGTGTTTGGGCCAATTTATGTGTTGAGTACTCAGTGGGTGGGGGGTGTGGGAGAGGGGAATTAAACTTTCATTGACATTTTTCTCAATCCAGCACCATTTAAATATTTAAATCTCTCCTGAAGGGCTTGAAACCCTTTAAAAATGGCGTCAGCACCTGCGCGGTGACACCGGACAGCATTGCCGGGGATGCGACGACCACCCCCTCTATGTCATCGGGGGAGGACGCTCCACCCCCGCCATTTAAATGAGCCCCCGCCATAATATCGCGCGTGTCTGAAGGATGCTGACTTCACAGCGCACGGCCTGGAGCCCTGATAAAATTCAGCCCAAGAGCTTCTTCAGCAGCAGTATTTACTTTGTAAGTTGGGCTTAATGATCTCCAAGATAAATTAAATATTGAGAGATTTTTACATTGGGAATATGTCCCACATTTTTGCTTACCAAATACAAATAAGCTGAACATGAATAGGCTTTGACTGCTGCCTTACAGACTAGGTTACAGACAATGGTGTGATACTATGAAGACAATAGCTCCCCTACACAGGAAATCAACTGAACATATCATTTTTCAATGAATAATGGAAACTAATTGTATTTTACTGCAAAGATGTTTAATTGTGTCCATGCACTTTGAGCCATTTTATGTTATCAAATTATTATGTTTTCAATTTTCTCCGATTCTCCACTGAAAGTGGTGAGTCACGTTGAGGTCATGTTTTAAGAATGAAAGAGGCAGATGGTGGTAATGGTTCTTTTCCCTTCCCTTAATTAGTTTTCTCTCTCCTCAATGGACGAGAAGATTGGGTGGGTTTAATAACAGGTAAGCAATCTGTTCTGCTGGATGAACATCCTGGCAATGGAGATTAAACTTTACCCCCTGACCTTTCCAGTGGAGGTTCTCCACTACAATCTGTAGTATAAACAAAGGTTGGTTCCCTGTATCCCAACACCAGGATTCGGAGTGAATAGCCAAGCGAAACAGGGAACCTAGCTGGGATAGAGATGGGGGGCAGCACTATCTTTTAAAATGCTTTCTTACATAAATAATTTCCTACACACAATTTTTATCGGGCTGCTGACGTCGGGGGTCGTGGCGTGGCGTGGCGGGGCGGGGCGAGGTGGGGTGGGGGGGGGGGGGCGCGTAAAATAACTCTGGGAGAGGCCGGCCACAGGCGTCGACGACGAGAAGGCCCTGCCCCATATCACCGGTGGCAGTGAGCCCTCGTGGTGGCCCCCCTGCTGCTCGGCAACTGGACCGCCATTTAAATATGTTAATTAATTTAAATGGACAAATTAATGACTTACCTGGTGCTGCCGGCCGTCCCGCTCCAATATTGCAGTCTGTGGCTGGCCCTCCCGCACCGTCGGATCTCTCACCAGTGATGTAAGACAGAGCACTGGTGGGGAGGGGAGAGCAGGTAAGTTTTGCAGGTGGGAGGTGGGGGTGATGGGAAGGGGTAGAGGTTAAAGTTTCTCAACTTTGGGAGGGGGGGGAAGGTCAGGTACTGAAGGTGTATATTTTTGGCCGGAGCAGATGGCACTAAGGCTATTTGGTGGGGGGGGGGGGCGGTAGAGGCTGGACAGATTTTTTAAATTAGTTTTACGAATTTCACATCAACTTTTTCTCTAAAACTTTAACTTATCATTTAGGGCTTTAAAAATGGTGCCGGCGTCTGCGCAGTGGCACTGGACGCCGTGGCTAAGGACGGATCACCCACCCACTCCATGTCATCGAGGGTTTGGCAGTCCGCCCCGGACATTTAAATGAGGCGCCACAATCAATAACACAGCGGCTCCGTGACAGAGGGTCCCTGGGTGCGGGCTGCCATCTTAGCAGCTCACTGCATATTGAAATGCATCCCAAGTACTACAAGGGACAAAAATTAGCAGAACAAACTTTCAGCAAGTAATTGTTGCATTTGATATTATAAGCTTCATTTCTGGCTATATGATTGAATGGTAAGGCCAGTTATAGCATCCCCAAATTCTGCCATTAAATAAATCCTAATATGATTATTTCTCATTGACATCTGTATGCCTGCAGTAACATGCCAAAGAACCTTGGAAAAAAGATCACCAGGGCTATTTGGAAACAAAATAGCACATTGGAAACTTCTTAAATGTAAACTCAGTTGACTACACGTTCCAGAACAGATTGCCCATCCGTTAATAAACCCACCAGATTTTCTACTCCATTGAGGAGGGAGAACAAAAAAAAAAATCAAGGGAAGGATAAAGAACCCTTGCCGCCAACTGCCTCTTTCATTCTTAAAACATGACCTCAACGTGACCCAGAGTCTTCAGCAGAGGGTCGTAGAAACTTTTAAAGAAAACTTCAAAGAAAGTACGTCATTGGGTCTAAACTGCTGTAGGAATCCTGCAGTTTTGAAAGCCGCTCTATAAATTTACAGTCAATGCAATATTTCTTTTTGAACTGTTGTAGGAAGTATGACAGCCAATTTGTACACAGCAAGGTCACACAAAGAGCAATGATATAATGATCACATCATTTTTATTTTTTTAAAAAGTATACTGGTTGAGGGGTAACTATTAGCCAGGACACCAGGCAGAACTCTGCTGTTCTTATCATAATTGTGATCTTTTTACATCCACCGAGAGGGCAGATGAGGCCTCAGTTTAACATCTCATCCAAAAGGCAACACCTCCAACAGTGCAGCACTCCCTCAGTGCTGAACTGAGCCTAGATTTTGTACTGAAATCTCTGAACTCACAAGCTTCTGTTTCAAAAGCAAGAGAACTACCACTGAGACATCTGTGCTGGCAGCACCTACCAGAAATGGTGGGCAGAGCAGAGAGATATTTCTTATGGTAAACAATATCATTCTTCGATCTTCCCATTGGAGACAAAGTTTCTAACTCACGAATCATTATTTCTAATTACCTTGAAGGTATATCTGTTGATAATCGGCTTGATTTTGCGTTTTACATAAGCATTATAATTTTCAGATGTTGGGAAATGTAGCTTTTGTTCCCTCACAGGCTCCTGTGGAAAATCAAAGCCAGGTTTTTTTGAAAAATGGCCCAAACTGCAGGCAGCCAGGATTCAGAAACTGCTTTGTATTGAATTGTCCATTCCAGTTCACTTCAAGACTCGTGTTATAATTTGTTGAAATGTATTCAAATATTATGTGATAACTTTTGCTTGAACAGCTGGTTTTAATTATACGCAGCTGAATTATGTCATGTGTGATAATGTTAACATTTTTGCTACAAATTATAACCCTGTTCCACTCAAATTAATCAACATTTAGAGTAATTACTGCACCCTTGTGATTTCCACCCACAGTACATCTAACATTTACAGAGTATTATGCTTTGACTAAAACATTAATTAAGCCCATAATTATAAGGCAGATTTCATAAGAATAAGCCACAATAGTACTTCCCACATCTTTCAGGGGTACCAAATATTTGAAGTAAGGTTTAGCATATCTTGCTGCTCTGAAATATAAATGACTAGTTTCATTTATTTCATATTCTTTTGATATGAAAAGGCTGTTTTGTTTAATGGACTTGTGAGGCTCAAGTAAAGTGCAGTGATTGAAACTACAAGAACTCAACTTGAAGAGTTATAAAAATTGACTTTTCCTTTTTTTTTTAAAGTGGGCAATGTGCTTAAAAATGGCCACTGAAGGTCCAAAGACCTTACCTTTGTATATTCAAATAGTCTGGCAAGGCCAAAAGAATACATTCAGAGCTAAGAGGTGTCAATTACACCCATCCTGAACCCATCGAGGGATATTTTTGAATTGAATGGGTTCTTCTGAAGCAAAGAAGGTGTGAAGTAGCCACATCCTGGCCATTGTCAGTCACCACAGGGAGGAAAATATCTGTCTCCCAACAGAGGCAAAAGGTGTGAAACCATTTTTGACCTTAAAAGTAGCTCTCTGGAGAGAGAGGAAGGGAGACAAAGGAAGAAGAATCACCAAAGCTTGTCCAGCTGAGAGCTGGGAGAAAATCCAACATGCAAAAATGACGGTGCCCCGCTGTGAATTCTATATTTTTAACTGGTGCAGCAGAGAATTGGAAGCAATCTTCTGTCTTCAAACTGAACTTTCAACCAACAAAGAAACCTACAAACACCTCAGGTCTGCAACTAACGAGAGCTTGACCTCCAAGAGAATTCAACAGGTTTACCGTGAACCCCGAAACCCTACCTCATTTCAAGCCACTTACCTCTTTTCCTCTCTATCTGTCTCTTCTTGTGTATGTGTTTGTGTGTGTTTGTGCACGAGTGAATGCGTGAGTGGGTGTAGTTGTGACAATTTTGAGATAAGGCACATTGCTTATTCAATAATTAATCTTCTGTTTTAAACCTGCAGGAAAACCTGTCACTGTCTGTTTATTTGACAAATAAAACACAAAAGGGGTAAAGACCCTAATAGCAAAACCACTTGCTGCAGTCAGGTGGGAGTTGAACAGTGGGGACCACCCACACCCCTCACCACATGGCCATAACAGACTGAAAACAACAAACAACTATCATTTATATAGCGTCTTCTCCGACCACAGGGCCCTCAAAATGCTTTACAGGCAACAATGTCATTTTGAAGTGTAGTCACTGTTGTAATATGGGAAGTGTCGCAGCCAATTTGCACACAACAAGCTCTCAGAAACTGCAATGTGACAATAATCAGATAATCTGTTTTGGGATATTGATTGAGAAATAAATATTTGCCAGGACACTGGGCAGAGCTCCCCAGCTCTTCTTCAAAATAAGGCCAGGGGATCCTTTATGTCCATCCAAAAGACAGCACCTCTGACAGTGCAGCACTCCTTCAACACTGTACTGAAGTGTCAGCCTTGATTGTTGTGCTTAAGACCCTGGAGTGGGACTTGAACCCAAAACAATCTGACTCAGAGACAAAAATGCTACCAACTGAGCCATGGCTGACACTTCATTGCTTTGTTTTTTGTATGATTGCCATTAACACACAAAACTATTCATATCATCTCAGACACGTAACATTGCATTTGTGATATTTACTCATTGTTGTCGATAGTATTTATGTAAGGTGTATAATTTGGATTAACTCTGGACCCTAGGAGTTAACAGAAGTGTTGGTTTTGATTTCCAGTAAGTTAAAAAGATTTATTTTGCAAACCATTGGGTTGGGTCTAAGAAATAGAGTCTGTTTGTTGGTAGACAGATATTCAGGGAAGAATAGGTTTCATTGCCATTTAGCAACAAGATTTTGGTCACAGAACTACTTTTGCATTGTTTAGCCTGGCGTTTTCGCTCGATTGTTCTGTTTTCTTTTGACGCAACTTGTCCAAAATTGGCATTGCCAGTGCAAAAGATTGTGTTCAGCACAACCCAAGTTTCCGTGATCTTTAGAGCTGGTTTTATAAACATCCTGCGAGAAGCAGGCCCCACCCACAACACTGGCCACACCTCCAGTGTGAATTAATCACCATTGGGAATTTTCACTAATTGCACTTGTTAGTAGGTCTTCAGTAAGACTTTAAAAATTAAGCTGGTTCTTTTAGGCACAAGTATGCTCATAGGTTCATTTTAGAAGGTTCTGAATGTAACTTTTTAAAATATCTACCACAGAATTGACTACTCTGCCCCATTATAACTAGAAAATAGTTTTATATATTTTTAAGCCACTTTCAGTAATTTAAAATTGGGTTACCCATGGGTTGATACTGTGCTTAAAATGCTTATTTTTGTGTTAAATCCATTTTCATTGTACCAACTTACCACTCTTAAATATATCACGGAGCATTTTTCAAAGCAAAATTTTAAAAAAATGTTTTAATATGCTGCCCAATTGCGCTAGTTCATGGCAGATTTAAGGTTTGGCGATATGCAAATGAGTTTGAGTGGAATCTTGAGGAAAAAAATACTACTCAAAACTAGGGCGATTTTGGGTGCAATTTACACCCGAATCACTGATTACATCCAAAGCGGAAACTCCAGCCCTGAGATAAGGAGGGGTGGCAGGAGGCTCGTGTGGAGTACAAACACTGGCATGGATCAGCTGGACGAAATGACTTGTTTCTGTGCTGTACATTCTACGCAATTCCATGTTAAACGTGTTAAAGCTTGTTTTATTGTTCTGACAGTTACTAATAGTGACTAACTCTCAAATTACATATAGATTATTATCTCGGGCTTAATAGATCAAGAGCATTGTGGGAATAAGTTCATTAGCAAAACAGCGTTCAAATCACACGCAGCTTCCACAGTGCGGACTGCGACACCGACCACTCCCTGGTGTGCAGCAAGGTTAGACTCAAACCAAAGAAGCTGCATCACTCCAAGCAGAAGGGCTGCCCGCGCATCAACACAAACAGAATTTCTCATCCACAGCTGTTACATAAGTTTCTAAATTCACTTGAAAAAGCCCTTCAAAACACTCCTACAGGGGATGCAGAGACCAAGTGGGCCCACATCAGAGACGCCATCTATGACTCAGCAATGACCGCCTATGGCAAACGTGTGAAGCAGAATGCAGACTGGTTTCAATCTCACTTTGAGAGCTGGAACCTGTCATAGCCGCTAAGCGCATTGCACTGCTGAACTACAAGAAAGCACCCAGCGAGTTAACATCTGTAGCACTTAAAGCAGCCAGAAGCGCTGCACAAAGAACAGCCAGGTGCTGCGCAAATGACTACTGCCAACACCTATGCAGTCATATTCAGCTGGCCTCTGACACCGGAAACATCAGAGGAATGTATGATGGCATTAAGAGAGCTTTTGGGCCAACCATCAAGAAGATTGCCCCCCTCAAAGCTAAATCAGGGGACACAATCACTGACCAACGCAAGCAAATGGACCGCTGGGTGGAGCACTACCTAGAGCTGTACTCCAGGGAAAATGTTGTCACTGAGACCGCCCTCAATGCAGCCCATTCTCTGCCAGTCATGGATGAGCTGGACGTACAGCCAACAAAATCGGAACTCAGTGATGCCATTGATTCTCTAGCCAGCAGAAAAGCCCCTGGGAAGGACGGCATTACCCCTGAAATAATCAAGAGTGCCAAGCCTGCTATACTTTCAGCACCCTACAAACTGCTTTGCCTGTGCTGGGACGAGGGAGCAGTACCACAGGACATGCGCGATGCCAATGTCATCACCCTCTATAAGAACAAGAGTGACCGCAGTGACTGCAACAACTACCGTGGAATCTCCCTGCTCAGCATAGTGGGGAAAGTCTTCACTCGAGTTGCTTTAAACAGGCTCCAGAAGCTGACTGAGCGTGTCTACCCTGAGACTCAGTGTGGCTTTCGAGCAGAGAGATCCACCATTGACATGCTGTTCTCCCTTTGCCAGCTACAGGAGAAATGCCATGAACAACAGATGCCCCTCTACGTTGCTTTCATTGATCTCACCAAAGCCTTTTACCTCGTCAGCAGACGTGGTCTCTTCAGACTACTAGCAAAGATCGGATGTCCACCAAAGCTACTAAGTATCATCACCTCATTCCATGACAATATGAAAGGCACAATTCAGCATAGCGGCGCCTTATCAGACCCCTTTCCTATCCTGAGTTGCGTGAAACATGGTTGTGTTCTCGCACCTACACTGTTTGGGATCTTCTTCTCCCTGCTGCTTTCACATACGCTCAAGTCTTCAGAAGAAGGAATTTTCCTCCACACAAGATCAGATGGCGGCTTGTTCAACCTTGCTCGTCTAAGAGCGAAGACCAAAGTACGAAAAGTCCTCATCAGGGAACTCTTCTTTGCTGACGATGCTGCATTAACATCTCACACTGAAGAGTGTCTGCAGAGACTCATCGACAGGATTGCGGCTGCCTGCAACGAATTTGGCCTAACCATCAGCCTCAAGAAAACGAACATCATGGGACAGGACATCAGAAATGCCCCATCCATAAATATCGGCCACCATGCTCTGGAAGTGGTTCAGGAGTTCACCTACCTAGGCTCAACCATCACCAGTAACCTGTCTCTCGATGCAGAAATCAACAAGCGCATGGGAAAAGCTTCCACTGCTATGTACAGACTGGCCAATAGAGTGTGGGAAAATGACACACTGACACGGAACACAAAAGTCTGAGTGTATCAAGCCTGTGTCCTCAGTACCTTGCTCTACAGCAGCGAGGCCTGGACAACGTATGTCAGCCAAGAGCGACGTCTCAATTCATTCCATCTTCGCTGCCTCCGGAGAATCCTTGGCATCAGATGGCAGGACTCCAACACAGAACTCCTCGAGGCAGCCAACATCCCTAGCATATACACCCTACTGAGGCAGCGGCGCTTGAGATGGCTTGGCCATGTGAGCCGCATGGAAGATGGCAGGATCCCCAAGGACACATTGTACAGCCAGCTCGTCACTGGTATCAGACACACCGGCCGTCCATGTCTCCGCTTTAAAGATGTCTGCAAACGCGACATGAAGTCCTGTGACATTGATCACAAGTCGTGGAAGTCAGTTGCCAGCGATCGCCAGAGCTGGCGGGCAGCCATAAAGGCGGGGCTAAAGTGTGGCGAGTCGAAGAGACTTAGCAGTTGGCAGGAAAAAAGACAGAGGCGCAAGGGGAGAGCCAACTGTGTAACAGCCCCGACAACCAATTTTATCTGTAGCACCTGTGGAAGAGTCTGTCACTCTGGAATTGTTCTTTATAGCCACTCCCGGTGCTGCTTCACAAACCACTGACCACTTCCAGGCGCTTACCCATTGTCTCTCGAGACAAGGAGGCCAAAGAAGAAGAAGAGAAAATGATAACCTATAAAAGCTTAGAAAATTGTCATGAGTGGCGTTATTGTACAAATATTTAAAGCACTGCTATCACATCCCTGTTTCTATATTTCTAATTGACTCTAATCTATTTATTTTTAAAGAGCTGATCCCTTTGTTAAAATAGTGGAGAGTGGAGTTTGAGCCAAACACATTGGCACTCCATTGTGACTCTTGACTGACTGACTGGCAAAGCGTTCGCTTGCACTTGAAGCAAAAAGGAGGCCATGATTTGAGGTCTTATTTGCATCAAGCCAGCAAACTGCAGGAAGCCATACTGGCGCCCAGATGCAGCTCGCCAGATTATGCCCCTCCCCCACCTCCCGCCAAACTTCTGACTTTCCTGATCGGCAGCAAATTAATTTTGGAATGGATTGACCAACAGAAGGGAAAGGGGTAGCTGCATGGAGGGATGCGTTGATTTGCAGGATGGCAACAGCCCAGACTATTTTTGAACAGCTCCAGAAAAATAATTTCAAATTTACTGAATCTCTTTGGTTGCGTCGCCCATGGGATTGATAGTGAGCTGTTTCAATGCAAAATGTCAATCAGGGTCCTATCTACTCCATGGGTCCATGCTTTGATTTTCAAAAGGAGCCTATTCCTGAATTAGACATGGTTGTTGGTGACCCAGCAGTATGGTGGTATAGTGGTAATGTTACTGAGTTAGTATTCCAGAGACCTCGGCTAATACCCTGGGAACATGGCTCAAAACCCACTGTGATGTAATTTAAGTTCAACTAATTATCTAAAAAAAATCTAGAATTGAAAGCTATTCTCAGTAATAGTGTCCTTAAACTACCATTGATTGTCATAAAAACCTATCTGGTTCACGAATGCCCTTTATGGAAGGAAATCTGCCATCCTCACCTGGTCTGGCCTGCATGTGACTCCAGATCCACAGCAACGTGGTTGACTCTTAACTGCCCTCTGAAATGGCCTAGCAAGCCACTCAGTTGTCAAGGGCATTAGGGATGGGCAACAACTGCTGACCTTGCCAATGAAGCCAACGTTCATGAAAGAATAAAAAATTTGGAGCTGGCCATATCATCAGGGTTAACGGCGCAGTAAGCTAATGAGCCAAATTTGGGGCCATTATGGCCCTGCTAATGTCAGATGAATCAAATCAAAATAGACTCCAATAAGAGTTTGAGCTATAAAAGTAATTTCCAGACTATCATGGGGTAGAATTTCCTCTGCTTCATAGCTGTAATCAATGCATTTATAAAAATTCTGATTTTGCTGCATAAAACAACCAGAGGAAATCTTAACCTAGTCAATACTTACAATTAAAAATTGTTCTAGAAATACTTTATAATCTAGTGGCAGCTCCTAAGATTTAAGTAGGTTCTTCAAGAAGCACTTAATTCTTGGATAGATTTGTTAGAATTACAAGTGGAAAGATGTGATTGAAATGCCCATCAGAATAATGAATTTGAAGAGGGTGGAATGCAGGGGAATAGGCTAAAAATCTTCAATTCCTTTTTGTTGCATATTATCCTATGCTCATGCAGGAGACAACCAAACCATTGATTTTAAACATTTTCAAAAGCCAGGACCTGCAAAAGTTTCTTGTATTTGTTACAATCTCATTAGGGAACATTAACTTTTAAAAAGAGAAAGTCAAATTCCCAGTTATCACTGAAAGAATTATGCCACAACCTTCCACATTTTAAACAAAACTTTACTGTGCAAGAGTTAAAGCAAAGCACGACTAACGTAATACTACAACTCAGAAACATTTATATTTTAAGCTTAAAATCTTAGCAGAACATGAAGATGAATACTTTAAACTCTAAATCTCAACAGAACACCCTTGTTTGACTGTTACTTCTACCCCCAAATTTTCCCAATATGTTACAGGATCTTGGTGGTTTGTTCACTTCTTCTGGGACCAATCCAAAGTGCACCACAGCTCTTAGGAATTCACTTCGATTTCTTTAATTTCTCAGTTGTCTTCTGAAGTTTGAGATTTCCTGGGAATTCTCCCTCCAGCTTCAGCTAGGCAAATCCTACAGTTGACCTTCAACACCTCAGGAATCTGGTTTTCCCAGCTTGAGCATGGGCCTTTCCAAAAGCCAACCTGCTTTTCCAAAAGCCAACTGACTGACTGAAGCCAACTCATTGAAGCCAACTCACCCCCCAAAAATACACATGACCCAAAAGACCTCCCTCCCTAGCAACATCTACCTCCATGGATTGTGTTACATGTGGGATGTACCAGATAGCAATTTAAGTTAATTATTTCCAACTCCAAATCTTTCTGTTCTGGGAGATGATATGAATAATTTAAACCCCTGATGATGGCAGCTGCAGACACACTGTCTCCATCAACAAGTTACGAGAAGGTCCCATTGTGTAAGGTCTTTACACTTCCCAATATAATCTTACTAAATAAACATGGGCTACTCTTTGATTTGTAACCACCCCAGGTTTGTTTGAAAACAGGTGTTTCTATTTGTATTAAAAAAATGCAATTCCCAAATTAAAAGTTACCTCCAGAAAATTAATATAAACCATGATCATAATATTTCCCTCTGTGGGACACACATATCCTGCCATAAGCGACAAATTCAAATTGGCTTATAATACATCTTTCAATTCAGCTGAAATTGCAGGTAAAAATGCTCCTAATTTTAGTGTAGTTATGCACATCCATTCCACAGCTTGTAATAGATGTGGACAATTAGTTGATTGAACATGCACTGTGTCAGAGAAGTTGTAATGTAAAAGCAGGCACAGCCACATTGCCACTATAATAACATATAGCAGAATCAATAAAAAAGATAATTTATGAGGCAGTGTTCTAGGTGAGGGTATAAGTCATGAGAATGAATCAGTTAGCTTAACAATCCTTGTTTATCTGGGCTTGTTTGTGATATAGGAAAAACTTATTGTAATCTGAAGGCCTATAATCTGACCCTGTGGAAAAATCAGCCTCAAGTTAAGGAATAAAAACACAGCAACATCTACTGCACTTGAATATAAACCTCCGGGGTTTCATTTACAGGGAGTTACAAGGATTGAAGCAAAGGAATCTAGTCACCAATCTAACAGCAATTCCTAAAACAAAAAAAAAATTGATGAAAGATATCCCATTGTTGACAGAACAGTATTGACAAGGAAATCTGGTTTGACAGATATGGAAGCAGGGAATAGATTGTTATCTCACATTCATGAATCTTAGCCTACCCTACAGCAACCTTTTCTACTAAAGTGGCAAATCAGCAATAGAAAAATCATCTCCTCAGCAACACAAGCCTATATTCATGTCATATAACATTCATTTTGATAACCATGAACAGCTTGAATTTGTGGCTTGTGTTTCTGGCCCCTTCCCACCCTCCATCCCAACTTTTTAAATCTGAGCACTGACGAAGATTTGCCCCAATAAGTGGGAATTTATGTAGATCTCTCGAGAAAGTAAGAGCTTGTATTTATATACCTGCGGGATATCCCAAAGCACTTGATAACCACTGACGTACTTGTAGGAAACATGACAGCCAATCATATGCACAGCTGTGAGATAAATGATCAGATAATCTGCTTTCGTGATGCCGGTTGTAGGCTAACTGCTGCCCAGGTCACCAACAATCTCCCCTGCCCCTCTTCGAATAGGATCACAGGATCTTTTACAATCACCTCAGAAGGCAGACAGTGCCTTGAATTTAGCATCTCATCTGAAAACAGCACCTGTGACAATGCAGCACCCCCTCAGCACTGCACTGGCTTGTCAGTCTCGACAATGTGTTCAAGCCTGGAGGTCTGAATGATGGGCAATTGGACAATTATGTGGTTGCGGCCTGCGAACATTTCATTGGCCAAACCAGGAATTGCCTCTACCTTTGCCCACCAGGACTGCTGTTGGCCACTCCTTCTTTGTCCGGATAGGATTAATTGTCTTTTCTTGCACAAGCTTTGCATCCCTGCAGTGATACCAGATCTTTCACAAATTTTCTCTTTGGACCTTTAAGGGTCTCCAGGTGTCAAACTGATATTTTACTGGCAGTTGAGTAATTACATGCAGCATTTTCATTGGTCCTTTTGAATACAGTAATGAATCTCCTGCTAGTTTTGGATACCAACCCTAAAGATCATGAAAGAATGCACTGAGCGTCAATAATGGCTCTGATATTTACAAGAAGGCAAGGAGTGCGCGGGATAGGACAGAAGATCTGATAAATCTGGCAAGGCCGGGAACTCAGAAAACCTGCCAAACTTAAAGGTAGGGCCACATTATCATCGTTTTGTTCCATTTCCCGCCCAGGAGCCGACTAACTGACAGCCTCGCTGGCGGATGGGAGGGAAAACCAGCGTCATGAGGCAGCAGCCAGTGACCCTTGGGGATGGTTCCCCATACCTATGTCTTTAACGCATCCTCTCTGACCCTGTTCACCCATCATGGTGAGGGTTGGAGGAGTGGGCGGGGTTTAATTAGAGGCCAATTGGTGGAAGCTGATTTCTGCTCCATTATATTCCACTTCTGCTCATTTGCAGGAGGTAATGAAGTTTAAAACCAGCCCCCAGAAATATACACACCACTGGGATAAGACCAATGGTTTACTATTTCCAAACTTGTGCTTTCCTGCTTTCTTGTTCAGGAATTTTGGCTAAGGTGGCCTCTTCAACAATTGTCGTATACATGGATTTAATTTCCTTTTGGTGAAATTTGTGGTTTGTGCTGCTGTCTCCCAACTTTGTGCTGCATTCTGGGGCATGTGACATCTTGGCCTGGAGACTTTTCTGTTTCCAGTCTCATTAACTCTTTTAACAGCTTCCTTTTTAATATTTAGAATCCAGTAGCAGATCATCCTCATCTGTATTACTTATTCCAACAGCCCTACTTCCACTTTCTCTAAAACGTCATACAAAATGCCAAATAAACATTGTCATTCCCTCACTTCCAAGCTCAAGATTAATCTCCAAGTGGTTTCAATTCTTGTTTGACTATCGTATTACTTGTGCATTTACAAAAGCCCTTGCTGTTTGCCTTTATGTTAACCATCCATTTTCGCTCCTATTCTCTAATCTCCCTTTTTGATTTTTCTCTGCATTGTTTACATTTCGCATTGTTTTCTAACATATTAACCCTTTTACAATGACAACTTGCATTTATGTAGCACCTTTAACCCTAGGCATTTCGCAGGAGCGTTATCAAACAGAATTTGACACTGAGCCACATAAGGAGATATTAGGACAGATGACCAACAGCTTGGTCAAAGAGGTAGGTTTTAAGGAGCATCTCAAAGGAGGAGAGAGAGAGCTAAAGAGGTGAAGAGGTTTTGTTAGAGAATTCCAGAGCTTAGGGTTTAGGCAGCTGAAAACAGAGCCATTAATGGTGAAGTGATGAGAATCTGGGATGCACAAGTGGCCAGAATTGGAGGAGCGCAGATATCTCATAGGCTTGTGGGGAAGGAGGAGGTTGCAGAATTCTATCTTTGAATGTCTCTTTTTAAAATGTAATTTTTGTTCTAACCTCTCCATTTATCAATGGAGCCTTTGACACGCCCTAATTAGTATTAGTCAGACTATACTAAACGGATAAATAATTGACAGGTCTGGCAGCATCTGTGGAGAGAGAAAAACAGAGGGCTGAATTTTACACTAAGGGTGAAGATCACGGTGGTTTCCATTTGGTTGCTAAGTGGCTGGCCGCATGCGTTCTCACGGCAGCCGGCCAATTAAGTAATGCGAGGCGCGGGGAACATCCAATCCAGTGCCTGAAGTGGAAAGGCCTGGGGTGCGGTCGTCATCAGCTAACGCCACAGCAGGTGCTGGCACCATATTTAAAGGGCTGCCAGCCCTGCAGTTGTTCCTGCCTGAATAAAACACTGTTTCCCTTGACTGCTGCCTTGAACTATCTTGCTGCTGTTGTTGGCTCACTGCAGTCTGAATCAATCAAGGAGCTAACTGGCATGCTGCTGCACGGCTGGCAGAAGGAAGACCCCGGGTGGCCCCATAGTTCAGCGATACCTCCCTGCAGGTTCTCCTCCAAGGCTGCACAGGACAGGAGGAGGAGAGGGGCCAGGGTTTGACGAGCAGGTCAACAGACGTGGGGTCACCCCACAAACATGGATCTAGTGCCACAACCGCATCAATGACCTCATTCAATCTGCCAAGGTGAGTACTCCACACCGCTTTTCCCTTTGGGGCTTGTATGTGGCAACGCAGAGGATGTGCTTGGTGGAGATGAGTGACCACCCAGTTGGTTGCTAGGGATTTAAGCATTAGCATATCCTGTCAGAGGCATGGCTGGATCTTGGTAAGAGGCGCTGGTCTATCTTTGCTGACTCCCACAAGGTCCCCCGTGAGTGGCCGCGTGCAGGAAGTATTCGTTTGCCCCCACCATGAACTGCTGGGTCCCCAACAGCATAGGTGTTCTACTTGTCTCCATGGGGAAACAAATAGTCTTCCTTCCCATGCTTGTAGGAGCACACAACAACAAAGGGCCAAGAACAGCAGAGGGGTGCTGTACCTCCACATCCTGACCCCCATGGAGGAGGAGGAGGCCTTGGAGTTGACAGGGAACCATGTTGGGCATGTGGTAGCTGATGACGCAACAGGGGTACCAACCCAAGCGGGTGGTGAAAAGGTCAAGGTGCACAAGGGTGCATCTGGCACACACAAGGTGAAGTGCTCATGTGACCACTATTGGACACATGAAGCTCCAAAGCAGGCATGGCTGGGATAAGGAAATGGGAAGCTCTTAACCCTTAAATGTTTATGTTCTCTCATACAGGTCAGGGTCAAGCCAAGGCAAGAAGAGCTTGAGAGACCAGGGACCAGACGGCCACCTCTGAGGAGGAGGAGGAGGGATCCTCAGATTCCCCAAACCATCATTCATCATTCCCCCAAACCCTCCACCAGCGCAGCTATACTCACGTCAGTGGGTATGCATTTGTGATTAGATTCAGGGTCACAAGCTGGTGAGAACAACACAGATGCGCCCATGCAGCTGACGGAGGCTGTGACAACTGAGGCCACTGAGAGTTGAAGGACTATGGGAGGCCAGGCCCATGATGAGTCCGGCCAATGACATGACTTTGGAGTCTTCTGCGACACAGCAACCACTGCAGCTGCAGCAAAAGGTCAGGGAACATCAGGTGGAGCTTCCAGAGGCTATGAGCACCCATGCGCAGATGATGGAGGAGTCCATCCATGCCATGAGTGCTGCCATGTCTCTGGCATGTGTGTATACGGCGTCCTCGATCGACAGGTTGGTGATCTCCATGGAGAGCCTAATCCAGCAGACCACCCAGTAGATGCTGAAGATTCACGCAGAGCTGCATGTCATCGCCTTGTCAATGAGCTCAGTGCAGTAGTGGCAAGTTAAGAGGTGGACGAGGCACCTGGATTCTCCAACATGTCTTCATTTTTCTCAGATCAGCAGGGAGGTACAAGTGGGCCTTGCAAGGGAGGAAGATCGGCCGCCTTCTGCATCTGGGGGGCTTCTGTCAGGGTGTTCCTAGTGTGGACAGCGGCTCCTCAACCCCTCAGCCTGTAACACCAGAGGAGGGTTCTGCACCTGTTCAGGAGCCCCTCAGCGTGCTGGGCACTCCAGCCTCAGGTAGCCAGGGGATTGCTGCCAAGGTCATTCCAAGCCGTGGGAGAGCCCGATCAGCAGCCCCCTCCACCTCAGCTACCGACACAGGGGTAGCACCGTAAGAGAGTAACAGAAACACCTTGCTGCATTTAGGGTTCACGGATGATTACACTATGAAGATGGTAAGTCTTGTTTTTGTTGTGTGGCTCAATAAATCTCTCACTCACTGTTGCTGCTTCTCATTCTAATTCTTGCTGCTTTGTGAGATCTCACCTACATGCTTGCTCCCTCAATGGTCTTGAATTGACGACTAAATCATGTCCTTTCAGCTCCTCAACCTTGGCACTATGTGCAGGGTGAAGAAGGACAAATTGAAGGGGGCAACAGCAGGACTAATTAAAGGTAAGGCTTTATTGGAATCTTTCTGAAAGGGCAAAAGGGTCACAGGAATAGGCTCTGCATTAGGGCATTTCAAGCCTCCCTTGCGCGTATCTCATTGCACTTTGTCTGTGGTCCAGGGGGTCTCTTATCTTACATCACATGGTCAGTTGGCTCGTCCACATCCTCATCATCAGAGGAGGCATCGTGATCAGCGATGTCCTCATTGTTCAACACCTCCCCCCTTCTGAATGTTAGATTGTGCAGTGCACAGCAGACCACCATAATACATGAGACCCTCACTGGGGCATACTGAAAGGCTTCAGCGAATCAGTCTAGGCACCAGAATCGATTCTTCAGAAGCCCAGAGGCCTGCTTGATGGATGCTCAGGTTGACCCGTGGCAGATGTTGTATCTTTCCTCTGCATCCATGTGTGGGTTCCTCACAGGCATGAGTAACAACATCTTTAATGGGTAGCCCTTGTCTCCAAGCAACCATCCCTGAAGGCACGCAGGAAGCTGGAAAATCTGCAGCACCTAGGACTGCCGAAGTATGTACATACAAACATACTGTCATGCTAGGGCCCCACTTGCCAAGAATGAGGCACATTAATTTTATCATGAACATTGATTTTAAACTGTTGCTGGAGTGAGGAAATGACTTGTTAAACAGATGAGCCCTGGCTGGAAAAAGACATTTGAATATTAACAAACAGTGCTTGCAAGGAAAAAGGACCATTCCCTGACACATTCAACCCACAATGGACCTTGATCACCAAGTATTGTGGGTAAGAGGAGCATTCCAGAAACTGTTAAAGTGATACAATCCAGGACTGGTTAGACCAGCTGGTCACATGACTAACTGGCTGTTCCAGGGTTTTTTGAACCAGCCACAGAGAGTTTGAACTCAGCATGTCTGTTTGCTCCTGGACTGAAAAGACCTCTCCTAACTGGCTCACCACAGCCTCTCCTGTCTGCTCCCATCTCTTTCTCACGGACTCCAATTCCACTGAAGATGCATGAACCCCAAGAGAGAAAAGTCTCCTACAGCGAACAAAGTTTAAGAAGAATACTGGGCTCCAATGAAAAGCAAGATCTACCTACAATCAAGGACTCTGCAGTGAGCTCGAAGAACCATAACAAAAACCTTCTTCAGAGATTGCCTCAAACTTTTCCACGTTATTTTTCTTCTGCTGTTTTCTGTCTCTATCTGCGTGTGTGTTATAGCACATGCATGCTAGTGTGTGGGCATCATGTATCCATAGGCATTAACTGAATTAGAGTTTAAGTTTAACAAATTTCAACCTTTTTTCTTTAAACCTAAGAAAGCCTGTTTGTGTTGGTTTCTTTGCCAGATAGTTGGAAAGCGGTGAACAAGGATTCACCAAGGGGGAGCTAAAAACACAGTGTGTTTAAAATAAAACTCTGCTACAGTAAGACCAGGTGAAGGCTGAAAGGGAACCCTAGACACCTTTCTCATCGGGTCATAACAGAAATTTAGGTGCTAGCATCCGAAATATTACCCACAAACAAAAGAAATTGGAAGTGGGAAGCCAAATTGTTCCCAATCAAAAAAGAGCCAGATTTCAATACAAGGTTTCTTGTGGTTTTGTGCTTGAATACTAACATGTCTGCAACTGAAGCTAATAGCTCCCCATGCCAGGGTGAAGTAACTTGGAATAAGTTAAAAGCACTGTCTATGGAGGCGTTGAGGAAAATGGCTGAGCAGTGTGGAATCACTGTACATGGCAAGGCTAGGAAGTCTGAACTCCTAAGACTAGTGGCCAACCATTTTTTCCTTGAATGTGAAGAAGCAGAAGCAGTGTTCGAAGCAGACCCCGACAGGGTATTTGTAGCAAAGATACAATTGGAACAAAGGAAACTTGAATTAGAGGAAAGAGAAAGAGAGAGCCAGGAGAGGGAGAAAGAAAGAGCCTTCCAGAAGGAACGTGAAGAAAATGAAAGGCAGGAGAGGGAGAGAGAAAGAATATTCTGGAAGGAATGTGAAGAGAGAGAGCTGCAGTGGCTTGAGTTAACTAGAGGGTGACAGAGTAACCCCAGTGAAAGCATGGCCAATATGGAGGAGCATAATTCAGGGCTGGGTACAAAATTGTTAAGACCAGATCAACTAATCCCAAAATTCATGAGGAGGATGTAGAAGGTTTTTTGTGTCCTTTGAGAAACTGGCAAGGCAGTTAAAATGGCCAGCTGAGACCTGGTCTCTTTTATTACAAAGCAAGCTAACTGGAAAAGCCCAGATGACAGTTCATCAAATTATGAACTGACAAAAAATGCTATCCTCGGGGCATATGAATTAGTACCCTAAGTCTATCGCCAAAAGTTTAGAACCCTCAAGAAGCAAGCTAATCAAATTTATCTGGAGTTTGAAAGAAGTAAGCGGCTGGCTTTTGACCAGTGGCTGAGGGCTGTTAAAGTACAGCTCAGCTATGAGAATTTCAGAGAAGTAATTCTTCCGGAGGAATTTAAAAACTCTCTCCCACTCTCCATAAAGACACATGTAGAGGAGCAGCAGGTTTAGAGAGCCCGTTCTGGCCGATGAGTTTGCTTTAATTTAGAAGGTGGTTTCCCGGGGGAGAACCTTTCCTAGTCACCACCACAATTCTGAAAAGGACAAAGGGTGGGAAGAAGATAGGAGCCCAGGCAGTCCTGGGAAAGAAAGAAAATGGGGTCCTCCTCTAGCCAAAAATGAAACTGCTATGAGCAGGAACAAAACCCAGAGACCTGTGCATCCATTGTAATAAAGCAGGGCATTTAAAAGCTGACTGCTGGAAACTAAAGGGGAAACCAGTAGGGTTAATCAGAGCACACCAACGCAGTGAATAAGGGAACCTGATGGAAAGGACAGCAGAACAAACTGTAGCTTTAACTGCAGTAAGAGTGAGACCCAGGAAGCTTACGGCTGCAAGTGCAGGAAAATTTAATCGGATTGCTGAAGGTTATCAGGGTTTTGTCTGAAGGGAAAGTAACGCCATACCCCTCGAGTAGGGCAAGAAAGCCCATAGTAATTCTCAGGGAGACAGGGCCACTAGATCCCTTTTACTGGGAAAAGACCTGACCTTTGCCCCAGAGAGTGCACTGACCACCAGAATGGTGGTGAATGGTATTGGAGGGCAGTGTATGCCTGTACCTGTACACCAGGTGCACCTGGAATGCGACCTAGTTTCGAGACCGGTGACTGTAGGGATTGTCCTTAGTTTGCCTGTGGATGGGGTTGCCCTGTTCCTAGGTAATGATCTAGAGGGGGTGAAGGTAGTAGCCACCTCCCCCAGTAGTGAAAGAAAGACCACAGCAGGTCAGTGAGACAGGGCAGTGGTAGAAGACGGTCCCCTGCAGAGTCCCTGAATGCGTAGTGGATCAGGCCTTGATCAAACCAGCTCCCCCAGAGGAGACTGAATTGGCACTGCAGGCAGATGACCAGGTCTGTCTGTCTGAGACTTTCTTTGGAAAGTTAGGAGACCCAGAGATTTTCCCTAGCTGAGGCTCAGCAAGCTAACCAGTATTGCGAGAGTTAGTACAGGCTGCCCAGTCTGAAAGTGAAGCAGAGGGAGTCCCTGATTGCTACTATTTAAAGAATGAGGTACTGATGAGGGAATGGAGTTCTCCTCACAGACCTGAGAGCAAGGAGTGGACAGTAGTTCACCAGTTAGTGGTGCCACAGAGGTACCAGAGAGAAATATTAAGAAGGGTCCACGAGACTACAGTGACTGTACATGCTGCTATACAAAAAACCAAAGCCTGCATAAAACAGCAGTTTTTTCTGGCCAAAACGCCACAAAGATATGCTGGAGTACTGCAGGAGTTGCCACATGTGCCAGGTTGAGGGGAAACTCCAGACTACAGTGAAATCTGCACCCCTAAGTCCTGTACCCGTGTTAGGAGGACCCTCCAGCAGAGGGCTGGTAAACTGTAAGGGACCCCCGCCGAGAACAAAAGGGACAGGCAGGCACAAGGCTGGCAAAAGTTTAGAAAGCAAAGGGAAAAAGGTGATGAAGAGGGCAGGTTAAAGGAAGTCCTGGAGGAATTCTAAATGAAAACCCTTACTGTCCGCCAACCCTGACAATTGTGAAATGTTAGACCCCACATCCTCCTACGTAAATGTAGACACTAGAAGCACCCCCCAGCATCCAAACAGCATTTACAGGAACCTGCAGAGACAAAGAAAGACCTCTAGGGTCTGTGAGGGTGATGCCTCATCTAGTCGAAGTGCCACAGGGGAGTGCAGTAGAGTCTGCACAAAAACCTACAGGCAGGAGTGTCCCAGAGGATAAAGGGGAGATTAGCGAAGAATCCTCCCCCACAGTCAGAACCAAAGAGAACCACCCACCCCCAAAGTCAAAAGCCTTTGCATGACCCAGCAAAGCACTGAAAGGGAGTTCAGGACAGATCCGCCCACTACTAATTCTCCTGAGAAAAAAAACAATTCCAACTTAGGGCTAGTTAAACCTAACTATCTCAAAGACACCAGGCAGCCATGGAAATGGGCAAACTGAAGAAAAACCTCCTCAAAAATAACCACATGTTTACTGGGATGTCAAACAAGGTGGGGGGGGGGCAGTTTTAATAAGTATTAGGATTCATGAATGAATGTGAATGAATGAGAGAGAGAGAGATACACATGTTCCACTGGGTGTGGAGGTGTCATGCTAGGCCCCCACCTGTCAAGAATGAGGCACATTACTTTTGTCATGAACATTGATTTTAAACTGTTGCTGGAGCGAGGAATTGACTTGTTAAACAGATCAGTTGTGGCTGGAAAAGACATTTACATATTAACTGACAGTGCTTGGAAAGACAAAGGACACATTCAACCCACAATGGACCTTGCTCACAGGTATTGTGTAGAAGAGGAGCATTCCAGAGACTGCTAAAGTTATACAATCCAGGACTGGACTGGTTAGACCAGCTGTTCCAGGATTTTTTGAACTAGCCACAGAGAGTTTGAACTCAGAGTGTCTGTTTGCTCCTGGACTGAAAAGACCTCTCCTGACTGGCTCACCACAGCCTCTCCTGTCTGCTCCCATTTCTTTCTCACGGAACTCCAAATCCACTGAAGACGCATGAACCCCAAGAGAGAAAAGTCTCCTACAGCGAACAAAGTTTAAGAAGAATACTGGGCTCCAATGAAAAGCAAGATCTACCTACAATCAAGGACTCTGCAGTGAGCTCAAAGAACCATAACAAAATTCCTCTTCAGAGATTGCCTCAAACTTTTCTATTTTAGTTTTCTTCTGCTCTTTTCTGTCTCTATCTGCATGTGTGTATCGCATATGTACGCTAATGTGGGCACGTCATGTATCCGTAGGCGTTAACTGAATTAGAGTTTAAGTTAGAGTTTAATAAATTTCAACCTTTCTTCTTTTAACCTAAGAAAGCCTGTTTGTGTTGGTTTCTTTGCCCGATAGTTGGAAAGCGGTGAACAAGGATTCACCAAGCGTGAGCTAAAAACAGTGTGTTTAAAATAAAACCCTGTTACAGTAAGACCAGGTGAAGGTTGAAAGGGAACCCTCGACCTCTATCTCACCTGATCGTAACAATACGAATTAGGAGCGGGAGTAGGCCACTCCGCCTGCTCCGCCATTCAACAAGATCATGGCTGATCTGATTGTATCCTCAGTTCCACATTCCTGCCTACCCCCTTTCACCCCCTTGCTTATCAAGAATCTATCTACCTCTGCCTTAAAAATATTCAAACTCTGCTTCCACTGCCTTCTGAGGAAGAGTGTTCCAAAGACTCATGACCCTCTGAGAGAAAAAATGTTATCCTCACCTCTGTCTTAAATGGGCAACCCTTTATTTTTAAACAGTGACTCCCCACCCCAGTTCTAGATTCTCCCACAAGGGAAAACATCCTTACCACATCCACCCTATCAAGACCCCACAGGATCTAATATGTTTCAATCAAGTCACCTCTTACACTTCTAAACTCCAGCGTCCACAAGCCGAGCTGTCCAACCTTTTCTCATAAGACAACACGCCCATTCCAGGTGTCATGAAGACCCCCACCTGCCAAGAATGAGGCATATTAATTTTGTCATATGAACATTAATTTTAAACTTTTCCTGGAGTGAAGAAATGACTTGCTTTACAAGAGATCACCAGACATTTGGCTGGAGGACATTTGCATACTAAGAGAGAGTGCTTGGAGAGACAAAAAAATTGCTCGCTGATTCAATTAAGAGAGATTGGGCTGGGAAATGGTGATCCACCTCATGTCAGTGTAAGAGGCAGCACTACACCCACCCCCACCCCCACCCACCGAGAAATTTGGAATGCACAAACGCAGAAGTTGTTAAACCAGCTGGTCACATGACTGACCTATTGGTCCAAGCTTTTTCAATTATGCTCACAGGACAGCTTGAAGACAGACTGCAGAGTGCAACTGAACCTGGAACAAGACAGCCCCTCTCCTGGCTGGCTCTCTCTCGCTTTCCCAAGCCTCCGGACGCACTGAACACATGTAAACCTCAAGAGAGAAACGACGCCTACATCGAAACATGTTAAAGTGTGAACTGGGCCCCAAGGAACAGCAAGACTTACTGGCAACCAAAGACCCAGCATCAAACTCAAAGGATTGTAACTACCAAATATTACTTCAAACCTTTCCCCTTTATTCCTTCTACTTTTTCTGTCTCTTTCTGCGTGTATGTTTTTTGCGTATGCATGCTAGCATGGTCGCATCGCATACTCGTAGTCATTAACTGAATTAGAGTTTAAGATTAATAAGCTTCCACCTTTCTTGTTTAAATGTAAGAAAACCTGTCTGATTTCTTTGCCTTACAATTGGAAAGCAGTGAACAAGGATTCACTGAGGGCAGGGGAGCTAAAAACAGTGTTTTTAAAATTAAACCCTGTTGCTGTTAGACCAGTCTAATACTTTCTTTAACTTCTTGAGTGAGCCATGGATGGGTCTTTCTGGAGGAGTTTTTGTTTTTGAATGGAATGTACTTTTGTTGAATCCTCTGAATTGTTTCTTTAAATGTTTCCCACTGTTCATTTACCGCCATACCTTCCAGTCTATTTACCCAATTAACGTCAGCCAGTTCTCCCTTCATACCTTCGTAATTGGCTTTGTTAAGTTTAAGATTCTCGCTTGTGATTGAAATGTGTCATTTTCAAACTTAACATGAAATTCAATGGTATTATGATCACTATTTCCCAGTGGGTCCTTTACTATGACAGTACTTATTAAGCCTGCTTCATTACACAATAGGAGATCTAAGATAGTTTTATCCCTAGTTGGTTCTACAACATATTGCTCCAAGAAACTGTCATGAAAGGACTCTACAAATTCATCTTATCGACCACTGTTGCCAATTTGATTGTCCCAGTCTATATGCAGATTAATGTCCCCCACAATTAATACATTACCTTTTTTACATGCTCCAATAGTGTCCCATTTAATGTTCTGTCCTATCATATAACTACTGTTTGGAGACCTGTAAATTACTCCCACCAGTGTTTTCTTACTCCTGCTATTCCTAATTTCCACCCAAACTGATTCTACCTCATCACCTTCTGAGGCCAGATCCCTTCTTATTAATGTCCTTATGCCATCCTTTACCCTCCTCCTTTGCCTTTCTGTCTGTCTGGCCGAAATACACTGGAATATTTATTTCCCAATCTTGATCTCCTTATAACCATGTCTCCGTAATGGCAATTAGATCTAGAACTCTTGCCACGAATTCATCTATCTTATTACAGTAGCTTCGTGCATTCAGACAAAGGAACTTCAATTTAATTTTTTTAAACCTCCATTCCCTGCAATGGCTTTATTTGCCAATGTACAATTTTAGTTAAACTCTCTGTCCCTTCCTGTCCCATTCTGTTGGGAGTTACCCATATCACTATCCTGCTCTGATGCCCTAACCTCTCTCTTTGGATTTCTAAATTTCCCTTTACCCAAACCCGTCACACCCACCACCCCCGCCCCAGCTGTGTGAGTTTAAAGTCCTGTCCACAGCCCTAGTTATGCAATTGGACAGGACACTGGTTCCAGCCCGGTTCAAGTGAAGCCCATCCCAACGGAATAGCTCCCTCTTCCCTGAGTAGTGTGCCAGTGCCCCAAGAATCGAAACCCCTTCTTCCCACACCACTCTTTAAACTACGCATTTCGTTCTTTAATCTGCTTGACCCTGTGCTAATTTACGCGTGGCTCAGGTAACAAACCAGAGATGATTACCTTTGATGTTCTGCATTTTAGTTTAGACCCTAACTCCTCAAATTCTCTAAGGAGAACATCATTTCTGGTTCTACCCATGTCATTGGTTCCCACGTAGACCACGACAACTGGATCCTCCCCCTCCCATTCCAGGTTCCTCTCCAGCTGCAAGGAAGCACTGGGCAGGTAACACAGCCATCGGAGCTACAAGTGGCAACTACAGAGAACAGCATCTATCCCCCTCACTATACTGTCTCCTATCACTACCACATTCCCCTTCACTCCCCCCACTGGAATGACATCTTTCACCATGGTGCCATTGTCAGTCCGCTCATCCACCTTGCAGTCCTTCTCTTCATCCACACAGGTAGCACTACATGCTGATTCCCCCTACCTGCCTCACTCACAGTCACTCCTCCTGTCCTTGACCATTGTCCATCTCTAATGGCCTCCCTACTCTGAGCGGTGTGACTGCCTCCTGGATCAAAGTGTCCAGGTAACTCTCCCCATCCCTGATGCTCCGTAATGTCTGCAACTCAGTCTGCAGCTCAGCAATTCTGAGTTGAAGTCGTGCAAGATGCAGACACTTACTGCAGACATGGTTGTCCCGGGTTGCAGTGCATTCTACAGTTTCCCACATGCTGCAGTTGCAGTACACCACTGGCCCTGCCATCTCTGTACAATTTCTTTTTAGTCAATTAGTTAATAATTCAAGCTGAAGGAATGGAAAGTTGCACTTCCCTGCTTTGGAGTCAGAGGAAGAAGACTCACCAACTGCTGGAGTCTGAAAAAGATAGGAAAAGGAGCCCCTCTTTCCCCCTCTGCACCAACTTACCATGTGCACCAAATTTCCACATTCACTCTGGCAAACGTCTTACTCAGGCAACTGTCTCTTGCCCAACTGCATCCCCTTACTCACTGTTTCGGCTAAGAAACTGGTACACCACATCAACCGCATTACCCTCATCAACCCTCTGTTACCTCATCAAAAAACTCAAGCAATTTAGTTAAACATGATTTTTTATCCTAATATTATTGGCTAATTTTCACTCCAAGATCTTTAACTTAATCACCTTTTAGTCCTTATCTAATTTCCACAGAAATCTAATTGGGATTAGGTCCCAATTCCAGACCAAAATCTGCTGAACCGTCTCTGCAACCAACATGAAATGCACTTATTTCACTCTCAATTTATCAAAATCAGTCTTATTGAAACATATAAGATCCTCAGAGGCTTGATAGAGTGGATACCGGGAGGATGTTTCCTCTTGTGGGGGAGACTAGAACTAGGGGATATAATTTAAGAATAAGACATCTCCCTTTTAAAACAGAGATAGGAGAATTTTTTTTTCTCAAAGGGTCGTTAGTCTGTGGAATTCTCTGGCTCATTGAATTTATTCAAGGCTGAGTTAGATGAATTTTTGATAGACAAGGGAATCAAGGGTTATGGGAGGCAGACAGGAAAGTGGAGTTGAGACCACAATCAGATCAGCCATGATCTTATCAAATGTTGGAACAGGTTTGAATGGCTGATTGGCCTACTCCTGCTCCTAAGCCCTATGTTCCTATGTTCCAATTGTCAAGAAAACATGCAATGCCAAATGAGGATTTTTAATTCATTGGTTGAAAACTTACATTAAACTTAGAAAAAGGAAAGCTAGAATATTACTGACAAAGTTTACAAAGACTTTGCCACAGCTAAAAATGGCCACCACCACTTGCATGTGAAAACCTTGCATTATTGCAAGGCATTAAAGTGGAGACACATGTCTGATTAGCCTGTACCCAAAACAATGATTTTCCCTATTGGTTGAACTACCTGAGATTGCTTTCATTAGCAAGACATTCAAAGCCATAATCATTGAAAGGGCGAACCCCTTCAGGGAAAATCATTGACACCATGAGGCTTGAGAGATTGAAATTTCTAAACTTGAATCTCATTAGAAGGTACCAGAGAATACACTGAGACAGTCATATGACCATCTGTGAAAGCTGGGAACTTCCCTTGGAACAGCAGACAAGCCAAAGACTCAATCTGTGGAGAATCCAGGAGGGCTGTTTCTCACTCTCTCTCTCTCTCTCTCCAGAAGTCCTGGTGGGGTGAACGAAGCCTAGCTGCTGCCTGCTAGATCCAAGACAAGAACACCGAGAAGGAAGCCCTTTGCTCAACTGCATCCAAGAACAACTACCAATGCAGAACTTCAGGACCACAAATTCAACTGGAAGATCACTATCCAGACAACACAGCCTATGTATTATTTTTATTTGTTCTGGACTCTAATCCAATACAAATCTATTCCTTATCACTCTGTAATCTATTTGTGTGTGTGATTCTTGTGTGTGCGTGTGTGTGTGAGAGAGAAAGTGTAGCATAATTCTATTATTTTTATTTAGATCGGGTTTAGAATTTATAAGTATAATAAACTCACCTCTTTCTTGTTTAAGCTCAAGAAAACCTGTCCAATTGGTTCTTTTATGATCACAAAAAAGGTAAAAGGTCACTTACTCACTGAAGTGGTAAGCACATCCACCATTTACAAAGGAATAAACCATGTTGCCGCCAAATAAGAAGAAGGACCTTTCCTCACCTGCTCGTAACAGAATCCAATTCAAGTGAAGCAGCGAAACCATGGTGATTAGCTATTCCCAAGCACTCAAATGTATTCAATAACAACAGATCCGACCGACCATCATTCTCACAAAGCAAAATCTTGCAGAAAATTACAAATTGACATTTTCTGCCTCCTAATGTGAAATTGGAAGAATTTGCTTGGGTAAGCAAAATAATATTGACATTCTAACTTTCTAGATGAAAGGGTTGTAACCCTTTAGATTTAGAATCTAAATCTGACAACTCAGTTAGAACAGAACTGGCATTGAAAATAGGGGTTACATTATTGCTGCATCAGGTTTTAAAGAAGTACAATTGAGTGATGACGCACATTCATGTATAAATGCGTGTTTGAGTATTATTTTCTTCTACGTTTATGCAGTACATACTGATTATTGAAACTGAAATTCTGCAATCATCACTTTTTTCAACCATTTGTCACCCACACGGCTATCACGCAATATTGAATTTTGTAACTTCAGGATTTAGCCATAATCTTTCATTCCCTCAGAGCAAGGGGTGGTTACAATTTAGCAAGGGCTGGATTCTCCTCTGCAATTATATTCAAAATCAGGTGAGAATACTGGTTTAGGATGATGGGCAATTGTCTGGTCAAGACCTATTGTTGCCCCAACTGTAACTAGCCACCACTTGACCCTGCCAAGACTGCTATTGACCACTCCTTGCCTGTCTGCTGCATGCAAATGGATGGGTGGCATGGGTGGGAGAGAAAGACTTGGTCCCTCGAGGTTTTGCTTCCTGTCTGTCCCACTTACTGACACTTCCCAAGGCACCTCTCATTCTGTTTTTTATTTGTTCATGGGATGTGGGTGTCTCTGCCAAGGCCAGCATTTATTGCCCTTGTACAACTGAATGGCTTGCTAGGCCATTTCAGAGTCAACCATCTTACCAGACCAGGTAAGGATGGCAGATTTCCTTCCTTAAAGGACATTAGTGAACCAGATTTTTTTTTAAACAGCAATCGACAATGGTGTCATAGTCACCACTAGACTAGCTTCTTAGCTCTAGATTTATTAATTGAATTCAAATTTTACCATCTGCCATGTTGGGATTCGAACCTATCTCCCCAGAGCATTAGCCTGGGCCTCTGGATTACTAGTCCAGTGACATTACCACTACGCCACTGCCTCCCCTGTGGGATCTTGGGATTATAGCATGTATGAAGAGTTGTTCTTGCATCAGTCCTAAATCTAGCTTTTACTACTTTGAATATATGTCCACTTGCTCTTCCTCTCACAATTTAACATAAAGTAATAGGCCTGGAAGTTCCATGCACTGAGTTGCACCAAGTCTACACCAATGAAAAAATGAATTGCACCCATGTATGAGATATAGACAGACTTTGGGTAACCCTGTCCAGGAAAATCCAGAAGCAAAATACTGTGAATGCTGGAAATCTGAAACACAAAAAGAAAATGCTGGAAATACTCTGCAGGTCAGGCAGCATCTGTGGAAGGAAAATCAGAGTTAACATTTCAGGTCGATGACCTTTCATCAGAACTGGCAAAGGTTAGAAATGTAATAGAGCAAGTGAAAGGGTGGGGGAGAAGAACAAAAGGGAAGGTCTGTGATAGGGTGGAGGGAGGGAGAGATTAAATGACAAAAGGTTTCATAGTACAAAGCCAAGTAAAGAAACAAAAGGTGTATCTGGATGAGGTGTAGTTGGCAGAATAGCAGCCGTCTGAACACAAAGTAAAGGGATTAAGAGAGAAACAAGGGGGAGTCCATCTCTGACTCTAGCTCTTCCCTTCTGTTCCTCACTTCTATGTCTCCATTTCTGGGGATAGGCTATCAATCAATATTTACTATAATCCCATGAACTCCCAAACCTAACTGGACTACACTTCCTCACACCCCTCTTCCTGCAAGGGCTCAATTCCATTCTCCCAGTTTCTCTGTCTCTGGCGCATCTGTTCAGATGATGCAACCTTCCATACTAGCTTTTCTGTTATGTCTTCCTTTTTCCTCAACCGTGGAGTCCCCCCACATGCACTTCTGCTGTCACTGCTTCCCCTTCTTCCCAGAACCATGATAGGGTTCTCCAGCCTCCATGTTCAACGGATCATCCTCAGTCATTTCTGCCATCTCCGGCATGATGCCACCACCTAACACATCTTCCCCATCCCTCCCCTTTCAGCATTCCAAAAGGACTGTTCCCTCCACAATTCCCTGGTCCACTCCTCAGTTACCCCCAACATCTCCCCCCTTTCCTACGGCATCTGCTGAAGATGCCACATCTACCCTTTTACCTCCTCCCTTCCCACCGTCCAGGGCCTTAACCACTCCTTTCAAGTGAAACAACGATTTACTTGTACTTCTTTCAATTTAGTATACTGTATTTGCTGCTCGCAATGTGGTCTCCTCTACACTGGGGAGACTAAATGTAGAGTGGGTGACCGATTTGCGGAACATCTCCGCTCAGTTCGCAAGCATGATTCGAGCTTCCTGTCGCTTTATAGGGCGTGAAAGTCCCCTGCGGAGTGTCACTTACATTCGGAGACGTACTCGAGACGTAACAGGAATGAGTGACTCAAGACCAAATAATGTATTAAAACAGTAATATTATTGAGTAATTATTAAACAATTATTAATGATAAAAAGGAAAAGGTAACTTCATTAAAAAGAAAGGAAGGAAAAGAGTATAGAAAGGCAAAAAAAACTTGTACACACTGCTATAACCCCAAATTAGTCTGTTCATGACAGCTCTCTAAAATGGTACCATCCCCCCTTGGTGCATACATCAACAAATCTCTGGATAACCTTGCACGGGGATGAACTCTCTGGTCAGTCACTCTGTCAATGTCCCTTCCTCCGTAGTCTTCAGTGGTTGACTAGTCCATTCCGGCTGCAGCCCCAAACATTGGATGCTGTGCCCCTTAAGTCCAATTTCTGGCTCCAATCCAGCTTTCTGAGGCCTCCACCAGACTTTCTCAAAACAAGAGTGTGACAGCCAACAGTCCTAAATCTAATTCTTCTCACAGGCACTAAGAGGCCATTCAGACTGTTTACACCTCTCACCTGCCATCAATTAAACTCCATTTTCTGATATCACACCATCGTGGATCACCCCATGTCCAATGTGCCATTGTCCTGGCTTGTAGTTCAAGGGTCATCGAATACCGTAAGATCTGACCTCTGTTTAAACAATAAGAAACAAGTGTTATTTTTAAGAAGAGAAAAACTCGAGTTTAGACAAAACAACAACTGTGAACATAGCTTGCTTTGACCGGCATGAAGACAAAAGGAAGGCATTCTTGGGAAAATAAAAGTTCATAATTAATAATAATTGCCATTGATTACATAATTGATTAATTACTTGACTTAATCAGACCACAATTAGTTTTAAATCAATGTTTAAGAAGTAACCTTTAAAAATTCACTACAAGGGTTTAACACAGGTTTTTAAAAAAAATCAAAAGCAAAGCAAAAGCAAGGCAGAAGTAAAATGCAAAAACATACAAAAAGTAGTGACTGCAGGCCTCAGGCCTACAGCTTGTCATTTCAATTCTCCACCTTGCTCCCACTCTGACCTTTCTGTCCTTGGCCTGCGCAATGTTCCAATGAAGCTCAACGTAAGCTCGAGGAACAGCACCTCATCTTTCGACTGGGAATTTTACAGCCTTCCGGACTCAACATTGAGTGCAATAATGTTAGATCATAACCTCTGCCCCAATTCTTTCTCTTCCTCATGTTTTTTTGCTGGCCCCCTTGTTTCTTTCTTAATCCCTTTACTTTGTGTTTGGACGGCTGCTATTTTGCCATCGAACCCAGACCAGAAACATCTTTTGTTTCTTTATTTGGCTTTGCACCATGAAACCTTTGTCATTTAATCTCTCTTGCCCTCCACCCTATAGGCCTACCCTTTTGTTCTTCTACTCCCCCTCCCCCCTTTCACTTGCTCAAAACCTATTACATTTCTAACCTTTGCCAGTTCTGATGAAAAGTCATCGACCTGAAACATTATTTTCGCTCCACAGATGCTGCCTGACCTGCTGAGTATTTCCAGCATTTTCTGTTTGGGTTTCAGGAAAGTCCACACTTCCTTTTCTTTCTGGTCCTGCACCCAATAGTCCCATCACAGATCCTAGGGCCTTCCTCAGTAGTCACCAGCCACTAAACCACATTCCCAGACCTTTTTACTACTCCCAGGCCCTGGGAACCCCTTCTCCAAGTCTGCTCAAATAGTTAGGATTCGCCTAAAAGGGGCCTTAACAAGTCAGGTAGGTTTTTGTAATTCTATTTTAAATTGGAACAGTTAAACTCATACAGTCAGACCTAGATTAGATTTCCGTGTATATACACTGATGTTTCAATAAAGATGAATACACAGAGGTAAACATTGTTCATAGTATCTTACATTCTTATCTACACATGAGAGTTGTCTTTGGCCTCCTTATCTCGAGAGACAATGGATTGGAGCCTGGAGGTGTTCAGTGGTTTGTGAAGCAGCGCCTGGAGTTAATCCTGCTTGAAACAATAGTTTGCCTGGTGACTCATCTGAAGAGAGACAGATCAACCTCATAGAAATAGTTCAACGATTATCAGCAGTTCTTTGTCTAGGTGTTGAATGTTCAATCACAGTTTTCCACAATTGTGAACACATGGGAGGAGCACATCTGAAGGTTGCAAGCTTGACTTAAGGATATAACCACAACTTCATAATTATGGTCTTCTGTAATTGTAATTTAGCTGAAATAAATAGCTAATTAAGTACTTTGCCGCTCTAAAAAAAATCTATGGTCATTGTGAGCGATGACTCAGTTTCGTGGAATTAAAACAGCTGTGTAAAAGAGAGTGTTATTAATACTGCTTGTAACCTGCATTTTAAGATTCTTCAAATTACAGATTCGAAATAAAAAGGGATGGAGAGCTAGAGAAATGTAAATTAATGCACTGTGTTGCATTGTTTCCTTGGACCCACAGAGCTGCCTTAAACACCAATGTCTGATAAACATGTGGGGGTGTACTTTCATCTAAAATTCAGCATGAGAACTATCAGAGACTTGGAAAGATAATCACATATGATTGAATGATATTTATGGTTTCACCAGATTAATAATGATGTGTCGGTTGCTCATATTTATACCGAACACATTAGATCATTTATCTTTCAACAGGAATAAAACTCAGCAAGTGCGTAATTAAATATTGCAGTTGATTGAGGGATATTTCATCCCCTCTCTCACTTCATTAAACTACTGGGCATGCATTATTTTCTGGATATTATTATCAGTCTAAAGTGATTTTTCCTTTCAGTAAATCACCCATCCCAACCTCTTGTTCCAGCTGTTAAAAGGGAAATAATCTTCCTTTAATCCCTCAGTTTTTACAGTTAAACTCCCAAATTTCTATAATTTTTTTTCTGTTCATAGTCTAATTGGCTGCACGTACATACAATTACATGGAATTTACAACACAGAAACAGGCCATTCAGCCCAATTGGTCTGTGCTAGTGTTTATGCCTACTGCCCTATTTTATCGAATCCTGTCTGTATATCCTTCAATTCCTTTCTCCCTCATGTACTTATTCAGTTTTCCCTTAAAGGCATCTGTGCTCTCCAGCATAACTAGTCCTTGTGGTAGTGAGTTCCACATTCTTACCACTCTGGCTAACGAAGTTTCTCATGGAATCCTTATTGGATTTATTACTATCTTATATTTCTTACCCTGAGTATGGATTTCCCAACTAGTGGAAACATTAGGGGAATTTTAACTCCTCCATGACAAGTGGGAGAGGGTCAGGAGTGGGGGTGGGGGGGGGGGGGGTGTTGGTGGTGCAGTTAAATTGGCAAAAATCTGAAACCCATCCTAAGCTGGGGCATAAACAGTTAGTTCTTGTATAATCGCGATGGGTTTGGGTGCACCTGAGTAACCCGTTCTAGAGAAGTAGGATAGTGATTAGAATATTTAAATGAGGGACCTTCCATGAGATAAAAACAAGAAATGCTGGAATCACTCAGCAGGTCTGGCAGCATCTGTGGAAAGAGAAGCAGAGTTAACGTTTCGGGTCAGTGACCCTTCTTCGGAACTGACAAATATTAGAAAAGTCACAGATTATAAGCAAGTGAGGTGGGGGTGGGGCAAGAGATAACAAAGGAGAAGGTGCAGATTGGACCAGGCCACATAGCTGACCAAAAGGTCACGGAGCAAAGGCAAACAATATGTTAATGGTGTGTTGAAAGACAAAGCATTAGTACAGATTAGGTGTAAATACACTGAATATTGAACAGCAGCAAGTGCAAACCTGAAAAAAAACCTGAAAAAAACAGTGGGTAAGCAAACTGAACAAACTAAGATGAAATGAAATAAATGCAAAAAAAATTGTAAAAAATGTAAAAAAGAATGTAAAAAAAAGGAAGAAAAAATAACTAAAAATGAAAGTAAAATGGGGGGCTGTCATGCTCTGAAATTATTGAACTCAATGTTCAGTCCGGCAGGCTGTAGTGTGCCTAATCGGTAGAGGAGATGCTGTTCCTCGAACTTGCGTTGATGTTCACTGGAACACTGCAGCAATCCCAGGACAGAGATGTGAACATGAGAGCAGGGGGGAGTGTTGAAATGGCAAGCAACCGGAAGCTCAGGGTCCTGCTTGCGGACTGAGCGGAGATGTTCCGCAAAGCGGTCACCCAGTCTGCGCTTGGTCTCCCCAATGTAGAGGAGACCACACTGTGAGCAGCGAATACAGTAAACTACATTGAAAGAAGTACAAGTAAATCGCTGCTTCACCTGAAAGGAGTGTTTGGGGCCTGGGATAGTGAGGAGAGAGGAGGTAAATGGGCAGGTATTACACCTCCTGCGATTGCAGGAGAAGGTGCCCTGGGACGGGGACGAGGTGGTGGGGGTAATGGAGGAGTGGACCAGGGTGTCGCGGAGGGAACAATCCCTTCGGAATGCTGACAGGGGAAGGCAGGGGAAGATGCGACTGGTAGTGGCATTACGCTGGAGGTGGCGAAAATGGCGGAGGATGATCCTTTGGATATGGAGGCTGGTGGGATGAAAAGTGAGGACAAGGGGAACCCTGTCACGGTTCTGAGAGGGAGGGGAAGGGGTGAGGGTAGAGATGCGGGGAATGGGTCGGACACGGTTGAGGGCCCTGTCAACCACAGTGGGGGGAAATCCTCGGTTGAGGAAAAAGGAGGTCATATCAGAAGCACCGTCATGGAAGGTAGCATCATCAGAGCAGATGCGTCGGAGACGGAGAAACTGGGAGAATGGAATGGAGTCCTTACAGGAGGTAGGGTGTGAAGAAGTGTAGTCGAGGTAGCTGTGGGAGTCGGTGGGCTTATAATGGATATTGGTAGACAACCTATCCCCAGAGATGGAGACAGAAAAGTCGAGGAAGGGAAGGGAAGTGTCAGAGATGGACCATGTAAAGTTGAGAGAAGGGTGGAAATTGGAAGCAAAGTTGATAAAGTTTTCTAGTTCGGGGCGAGAGCAGGAAACGGCACCGATACAGTCATCAATGTACCGGAAAAAGAGTTGGGAGAGGGGGCCTGAGTAGGACTGGAACAAAGAATGCTCGACATATCCCACAAAAAGACAGGCATAACTAGGACCCATGCGGGTACCCATTGCGACACCTTTTACTTGAAGGAAGTGCGTGGAGTTGAAGGAGAAGTTGTTCAATGTGAGAACAAGTTCAGCCAGGCAGAGGAGGGTGGTGGTGGATGGGGACTGGTTGGGCCTCTGTTCCAGGAAGAAGCGGAGAGCCCTCAAACCATCCTGTTGGGGGATGGAGGTGTAGAGCGATTGGACGTCCATAGTGAAGAGGAGGCGGTTGGGACCAGGAAACTGGAAATTGTCAAAATCACGTAGGGCGTCAGAAGAGTCACGGATGTAGGTGGGAAGAGACTGGACCAGCGGAGAAAAGATAGAGTCTAGATAGGAAGAAATAAGTTCAGTGGGGCAGGAGCAGGTTGACACAATGGGACTGCCAGGACAGTCCCGTTTGTGGATTTTGGGAAGGAGGTAGAAGCGGGCTGTCCGGGGTTGAGGCAGCAGAAATATTGGCATCTATAGTTTGCAAGGCCATGGTCTGGGACTGCAGGGACTGATTAGTGGATCGCAATTGATGTTTCATACAAGAGGCCACTCTATCCATGGAAGACACCCTCACAATGGCCTGTTACATTAATCCACAAATACTTGAGTAGACTCCTCCATCCTCTGTGTCGGTGTGCCTGGCACAACTGCTAGTTCCTCACATATTTGCTGTTGATCTTCTACCACTCTCTTTTTCATTGATGGCCCATCATCTCCATCCAGCTGAGCAGAGCTTGGAGAGGAATGTGTCCTCTGACATAAGCTCTCTACAGCTGTCGCTGCCACCACTCTGCTCATGTGAACAATGATTCAGCAGGCGAGAACCCATCTAACTGTCTAACAGGACCCATCGCAGTGCTCATATCTGTGTGCTTGGTTGATAGTGTCCTGTGACAGTGCATCCTCAGAAGGGATGAGCTCCTCTGAGGAATTCTCATCACCTATGGGCAGTGCCTGCTGTTTTCATGAGTTGGCCAAAGACGAGAGATAAGATGGATATGATTTAGTCATAGCAATGTAAAAATGTTGCAACTCTGCGTAAATAAGGTGATCAGATTTCATTTGCTGATGAATTCAAGTCAAGATGACTTAGTCTTGTAGGAGATGAAGGTTGAAGAGATTATTTCTGTCACCCTGCAACAATGAAGTTGCAGTCTCTCCATTTCTAATGGTCAAGGACTCAGATATACCACTTATATCCAAAGTCACCTGTTTGGCTATTTGTGAGCTCGACAATCTGTGAGATCCTCCTCTGGTGCTATTCGTTTCCCTTATATTTTGCACTCCCTTCTCCTGCAGTAGTCACAACAGATTTGTGAGTATCTGTAAGGCATGTGCGCATCCAATGGATGCAGTGCATTGGGTGAGGCTGACTCAGGCAGATGCATCATGAGTGGAACTGATATGCATTTAAGGATGTACCCTAAGAACTGGGGATGATTGAGGTGGTCATATTTCATAAGGATTGGGGTGAGTGGCAGGGGTCGATGGAGGATGGGAGAGGTGAGTAAGTGCAGAGAAAGAGAACAATGGGTGCTGCTGACACTTAAGTGGGCATGGATGTGAATGTGGATATGAATAGAGTATGCTGGACAAGGCAGAGTTGGAAGGGTGGGGGTGCACACTGTAAAATTAGGTGCTCATTGATATTCTTGGGAACTAACTCTGCATTTAATGAACCATTCGTCTGCAAAAAAGATAAGGAAACATGTCATAGCAGGAATAGAAAAATGAAGGGATTATAACCAGGTGGATAGATTGATAGAAGTGTTTAAAGTCATGAACGGTTTAGACAGATTAAATAAAGAGAAACTTTTTCCATTGGTTGAAGGCTTGATAACCAGAGGGCACAGATTTAAAAGGAAAAGGAAAAGAATCCGAGGCGACAGAAGGAAAAACTTTTTTACACAACAAGCCATTAGGATTTGGAATGCACTGACTGCTGGATATAAATTCCATAGTAGCCTTCAAAAGGAAATTGAATAAATACTTGAAGTAGAAAAACCTGCAGGGATATGGGAAAGAGCAGGGGAGTGCTCTTCGAGAAAGCCAGTGCAGACTTGATGGGCCAAATAGCCTCTTTCTGTATTCTATGATACTATAAAATCTGGTAATTCATAGGTTAGAACCAGAAAAATTTGCCAAGGAAGCTGCCAGATTGCCATAAAGACCCATTGATTTCACCAATGTCCTTCAGGAAAGGTTAACTGCTACACCCTGTTACTGTTATGAACTGCATGTGACTCACTATATAGTTAAGAAAGAAAGAACTTACATTAATAGCACCTTTCACTACTCAGGACTTTCCAATGCGTTTTACAGTGTTGCGGACAGGGCGAGAGAGAATTGCTAAAATCCCTGTTCCTTTCCCAACTGTCTGTAATCAGTAAGCTTTTGAGAGGAAGATGTTTTTGTTTAAACTCCTGAGTGTGTGAACAATTTGAATAACCAGCAGCAAGCTTGTTGTGAATCACACACTCAGTCACACACTCAAGCAACGTGCTTTTGGAGAGAATAGTGCACTTTTACAATTTATAATCAAAAAGAACAGTTTGTAATTCATGTGACTATCTTGTTCTGGACAACAGCTGTTACAGGCCTGATGAAAAAGATATCTTCACTCAGAAGTGTATTTTGGGTAAGTTTAACAGCCAAAATTGTATTCTGACGTGGTTCTCAGTATTCTCTCAAAGTGGTGGACTTTCTGCAGGTCAAAAGATGGTTGCTTGTACTTGCTTTACCAGGAGGTCAGTTTGCTGTATTGGTGGACCCAAAATTGAACAGGCTTGGAGACCTTACGATGTTACAGCCTTCGGTTCCTTTAAGGCACAGATGGTGCTGCCTTGTCTGCTGCTGCTGCTTCCTGCAGTTAGCATTTAAAGTTTACGAGGGAGACAAACATGGCTGTTACCTCTCACAGTTCCTTTTCCAAATATGGTGGTGGTCTCAGGTTGATTAGGCACATCCTGGATTATTTAAGTAAGGCGTTCATCCTTGGCGGGAATGTGGGGGGGGTGGGGGAGAGATTAATGCAATCTTTCTTCTTGTCCCAGAAGAAACCTATTCAATTCAGGAATGTCTCTTGATGCTTTCAGGATGGGCGTAGTTGACACCTCTAAGTCTTGAATGTATGCTTTTGTCCTTCTGAGGCAGTGAGGCAATTTTTGCATACACAGGCCTGGTCATCTGATCTTTGGCGGCCATCTTTGCAGCACATTGTCCACTTTTTAAAGGAGAAGTCAATTTCAAAGAGTCCACATTGAATAAAGTTTGTATCTTAAAATTTAGGAATATGATATGTCTTTACAACAACCATTTGAATACTTTTGAAATGTAGTGCCTGCTGTAATGTTGGAAACCTGGCAGCCAATTTTCACACAGCAAGCTCCCACAAAAGCAATGTGATAATGACCAGAAAAATGATTTATGTAATAGAAACACAGAAAATAGGAGCAGGAGTAGGCCATTTGGCCCTTCGTGCCTTCTCGGCCATTCATTATGATCATGGCTGATCATCCAACTCAATAACTTGTTCCGGCTTTCGCCCCATACCCTTTGATCCCTTTTGATCCAAGAACTATATCCAACTGCTTCTTGAAAACATACGATGTTTTGGCATCAACTTCTTTCTGTGGTAGCGAATTCCACAGGCTCACCACTCTCTGGGTGAAGAAATTTCTCCTCAGCTCAGTCCTGAAAGGTTTACCCCATATCCTGAGACTATGACCCCTGGTTCTGGACTCCCCCACCATCGGGAACATCCTTCCTGCATCTAACCTGTCAAGTCCTGTTAGAATTTTATAGGTTTCTATGAGATCCCACTCACTCTTCTGAACTCCCGCGAATATAATCCTAACCGACTCAATCGCTCCTCATATGTCAGTCCCGTCATCCCAGGAATCAGTCTGGTAAACCTTCACTGCACTCCCTCTATAGCAAGAACATCCTTCCTCAGATAAGGAGACCAAAACTGCACACTTTATTCCAGGTGTGGCCTCGCCAAGGCCCTGTATAATTGCAGCAAGACATCCTTGCTCCTGTACTCGAATTCTCTCGCTATGAAGGCCAACATACCATTTGCCTTTTTTCCACCTGTTGCACCTGCATGCTTACCTTCAGTGACTGGTGTACAAGAACACCCAGGTCTCGTTGCATGTTCCCCTCTCTCAGTTTATAGCCATTCAGATAATAATCTGCCTTCCTGTTTTTGCTAGCAAAGTGGATAACCTCACATTTATCCACATTATACTGCATCTGCCATGCATTTGCCCACTCACTCAACTTGTCCAAATCACCCTGAAGTATCTTTGCATCCTCCTCACAACTCACCCTCCCACCTAGTTTTGTGTCATCTGCAAATTTGGAGATATTACATTTAGTTCCCTCATCTAAATCATTAATGTATATTGTGAATAGCTGGGGTCATAGCACCGATCCCTGCGGTACCCCACTAGTCACTGCCTGCCATTCGGAAAAAGACCCATTTATCCCTACTCTTTGTTTCCTGTTGGCCAACCAATTTTCTACCCATCGCAATACACTACCCCCAATCCCATGTGCTTTAATTTTACACGCTAATCTCTTATGTAGGACTTTGTCGAAAGCCTTCTGAAAGTCCAAATAAACCACATCCACTGGCTCCCCCTCATCAACTCTACTAGTTATATCCTTGAAGAATTCTAGTAGATTTGTCAAGCATGATTTCCCTTTCATAAATTCATGCTGACTCTGCCCGATTCTACCACTGTTCTCTGAGTAGTCTGCTATAAAATCTTTGATAATGGACTCTAGAACTTTCCCCACTACCGACATCAGGTTGACTGGTCAATAATTCCCTGCTTTCTCTCTACCTCTCTTTTTAAATAGTGGGGTTACATTAGCTACCCTCCAATCTGTAGGAACTGTTCCAGAGTCTATAGAATCTTGGAAGATGACCACCAATGCATCCACTATTTCTAGGGCCACTTCCTTAAGTACTCTGGGATGCATACCATCAGGACCTGGGGATTTATTGGCCTTCAATCCCATCAATTTCCCCAACGCCATTTCTCCACGAATACTGATTTCCTTCAGTTCCTCTTTCTCACTAAGTCCTGTGTTCCCCAACATTTCTGGTATGATATTTGTGTCCTCCTTTGTGAAGACAGACCAAAAGTATGCATTTAGTTGGTCAACTATTTCTTTGTTCCCCATAATAAATTTCCCTGTTTCTGACTGTAAGGGAACTACATTTGTTTTCACCAATCTTTTTCTCTTCACATACCATAGAAACTTTTACAGTCAGTTTTTATGTTCCCCGCAAGCTTGCTCTCGTACTCTATTTTCTCCTTCTTAATCAATCCCTTGGTGCTCCTTTGCTGAATTCTAAACTGCTCCCAATCCTCCAGTTGGTGATGTTGGTTGAGGATTAAATATTGATCAGGGCACTGGTGAGAACTGCCGTGCTATTCTACTAAATAGTGCCATGGGAACTGCTACACCCACCTGAGAGGCAAGGTGACACCTCCATTTAATGTTTCATTCGATAGCAGTCAGGTCCAACAATGCAGCACTCCCTCAGTACTGGACTGTCAGAGTGTCAGAGTGTCAGAACTAGGGTACATAAACATAAGATGGACACTAGTGAATGCAAATAGGGAATTTAGGAATAGAAGCATACATTGATGGGGTTAGGATGGGCAGAGACTCATGTGGTGTAAAACATTAGCATGGACCTTTTGGGCCAACTAACCTGTCTATCCTATCAAACCCTTTCATAGTCTTAAAGATCTGTTAGGTCACCCTTCAGTCAATTCTTTTTTAGGGTAAAGAGCCCCATTCTACTCAATCTTTCCTGTTAGGTATAACCTCTCAGTTCTGATATCATTACAGTAAATCTTTTTTTGCCCCTTCACCAATGCCTCTCTATCCCTTTTATAATATGAAGACCAGAACTGTTCACAGTGCTCCAAATGTAATCTAGCCAAGGTTCGATACAAATTTAACATAACTTCTCTACTTTTCTCTCTCTCTAAAAATGAAGCCCAGTGCTTTTTTTTATTACCTTATTAACCTGTGGCACTATTTTTAGTGATTTGAGTATTTGTACCCACAGATCCCTCTATCCCTCTACTACGTTTGAACACTAGGTGTATGTGATTTCCTTATTCTTCCTACCAAAGTGCATCACTTCACACTGATCGATATTGAAGTTTATTTGCCAATTAGACACACAATCTGGAAGTTTATTAATGTCTTCCTGTATTTTGTTGCAGTCCTGCTCTGTATTAATTACACCCCTCAATTTGGTGATATCCATAAATTTTAAAATTATACTTTTGATTCTCAAGTCCAAATCGTTCATGTGAGTGATGAACAACAGTGGTCCCAGCACTGACCCTTGTGTAACATCACTTCCCACCTTTTGCCAGTCTAAATAACTACCTTGAATCTGTACTCCCTGTTTTCTGTTTTGTAACCAACTTTCTATCAATTCTGTTACTTGTTTTCTGATTCCACATGCTCTTACATTAGTGGAGTGTCTATTATGCGGTACCTTATTGAAAGCCTTTTGAACATCCAAAATATAATGTATTACCCTCTCCTACCCTTTCTGCTACTCCTTCAAAGAATTTGATGAGGTTGGTCAAGGATGACCTTCCCTTTTGAAATCTATGCTGACTACTTTTTATTATGTTTTCAGTTTCTGGCTGTTTTTCTATTACATCTTCGAGTAAGGATACCATTATCCTTTCTACCATCGACTGCTTGTTCTGCTTCCCAAGTCAGAGCCAAAGTAAAGCAGAGGAAGTTTTACTTCAGCTATAGAAAGCCCTGGTTAGACCACACATGGACTATTGTGGACCATTCTGGGCACCGCAACTTAGATAGAATAAGAACAAAGAACAGTACAGCACAGGGACAAGCCATTTGGCCCTCCAAGCCTGCGCCGATCTTGATGCCTGCCTAAACTAACACCTTCTGCACTTCCGGGGCCCATATCCCTCTACTCCCTTCCTATTCATATATTTGTCAAGATGTCTCTTAAACGTCGCTATCGTATCTGCTTCCACCACCTCCCCTGGCAGCAAGTTCCAGGCACTCACCACCCTCTGTGTAAAAAATTTGCCTCGCACATCCCCTCTAAACTTTTCTCCTCACACCTTAAACCTATGTCCCCTAGTAACTGACTCTTCCACCCTGGGAAAAAGCTTCTGACTATCCACTCTGTCCATGCCGCTCATAACTTTGTAAACCTCTATCATGTCGCCCCTCCACCTCTGTCGTTCCAGTGAAAACAATCCGAGTTTTTACAACCTCTCCTCATAGCTAATGCCCTCCAGACCAGGCAACATCCTGGTAAACCTCCTCTGTACCCTCTCCAAAGCCTCCACGTCCTTCTGGTAGTGTGGCGACCAGAATTGCGCGCAATATTCTAAGTGTGGCCTAACTAAGGTTCTGTACAGCTGCAACATGACTTGCCAATTTTTATACTCTATGCCCCGACCGATGAAGGCAAGCATGCCGTATGCCTTCTTGACCACCTTATCCACCTTGCAAGGAGTACAAAGCAGATTCGCCTGAATGTTAGTAGGGCTCCAAGGGTTAACTCATGAAAAGAGGTTAAATAAAGTAGCCTTGTATTTCCTGGAATATAGAAGGTTAAGGGGTGAATTGATTGAGGTTTTTAGAATTTTGAAAGGAATTGATAGATTCAGAGAGAAACTTCTTCTATGCGTGGGGGAGTCTAGGACAAGGGGACATAATCTTCAAATCAGAATAAGTCCCAGTAAGGAGAGAAGTTACAAAACACCTCTTTATGCAAAGGCTGGTAGAAGTGTAGTAGTTTCTTTCAAAGAAAGATGCTAGCTCAATTAATAATTTGAAATCTAAGGTTGGTAATTTTTTGGTAGCTATGGGTATTGAAGGATATGGAGCCAAGGTAGATGTTTGGAGTTAGGATAAAGATCAGCCTTGATTTCAGTGAATGGTGGAACAGGCTTGAAGGTCTGAATGGCCTACTCCTGTTCCTATGTTCGTAAGTTATAATCATTAGTTTAAAAGGTCAAGAACGTTTTCAATTGATTTTCAGCATTAGGAAGCTTCAAATTTTAAGCCATGATCCAAACTTGTGCTGCCATTTAGTCCCCTGTTTGCTTCTGGACATGGCAAAAAACTGACAACCTTAAACAGTAGAAAAACATAGTCTGTTACATATTACAGTGTTCATATAGTGCTTGTTTTAATGTGCAAACTCTGAAACGTTCCAGAAATTCCTTTACAATGCAGCCATTCCACATACAACCTGTTTTGTTTGACAATATCTCAGTTTTAAAGTCGCGTTTCTCCTAAGCAGCATTTATTTGGAAAATCATGGACCAGAGAATCTGACACAACATTTTTACATACTTATTGATATAGCACTGGCTCACCCCTTTTAAAAAATCAGCTTTCAACAGCATAACAGTTAATTCTACAGCACTGAAACAGAACACTCATGCACCCTGCAATTAAGGCATTCATCTCAAAACATGTATTTTGACATTGTAATATTAAAGACGTTGCTTACTCTGGGAGTAAGCTTTATGAACTCAGGATCCTGGCATGGAGTTTTCGTCCACCGGGTGCAAATATTGAGAATTTTCACTGGGTGCACGGAATGAGATTTCAAGCACAGATGTCAGTGACACTGTGAGACCTCCTGGCATTTAAGTCCAGCAAGTCTCGCTGACCTCCGAACCCGGATTGCTGAGAGATGCTCCTGACAGGAATTCTGTGCCAGGAGCTCAGTCTTGTTGAATCTATCCTCTGCAGTAAAAGGTAGAGTTTGTTGAAAATGCACAGTTGATCAGTCAGCACCTGAAAGGGCAAAAGTGAGTCCTTCACCATTATTCAAATACCAAATTCAAAAATCAGAAAAACCAAAACCCAATCAAATATTTACCTGATGGCGCAGTGGTTAGCACCGCAGCCTCACAGCTCCAGCGACCCGGGTTCAATTCTGGGTACTGCCTGTGTGGAGTTTGCAAGTTCTCCCTGTGTCTGCGTGGGTTTCCTACGGGTGCTCCGGTTTCCTCCCACATGCCAAAGACTTGCAGGTTGATAGGTTAATTGGCCATTATAAATTGCCCCTAGTATAGGTAGGTGGTAGGGAAATATATAGGGACAGGTGGGGATGTGGTAGGAATATGGGATTAGTGTAGGGTTAGTATAAATGGGTGGTTGATGGTCGGCACAGACTCGGTGGGCCGAAGGGCCTGTTTCAGTGCTGTATCTCTAAAAAAAAATCATCAATTAAGGGACTCCTATCATAATCAATATCATATGGGTATAGTTATTTGAGCAATGTATGGAGACAATGTGGATTTATGTTGTCTCCTCATACCATTCTTCAACAAAGAATAGAGATTATATGAAATGAGCCTGTGATGACTCTCTTATTTGCCCCTAATTTTCACTATCAATGTGACTTTTCCCCTGGTGGAAATTGCTGGGCATGATTCCTCCATTTGAGATAATGCTCATTATGATTTGGAGATGATATCATCTAATTTCAAGTCAGGACCCATTTCCTGAATGCTTCTATCCTATGTTGTTATGGTAACAATGTAGCTGCACATAAAATACATGACTGTTTTGCAAGATCTCTTCCATGTAGTTATAGACGCGTTAATGGGCTTTAAAAAAAAACTCATTCTGCTAAACAATAGGAAAGCACTTACACGCAGTGTAAGACATATCTAACAGTTACAGCATGAAAGACACAACTTGTTTGTTCTCATTATACAGAGAAATGCTGCTGGTACAGTGGCAGCATGGATACAAAATTGGTTAAGTCACAGGAAGCAGAGAATAGCGGTGAACGATTGTTTTTCAGAACGGAGAGAAGTGCACATAGCGGGCTGGATTTTACTAGCCCTCAAGGGACGGGCTGGGAGGTGGGGCTCCCATAAAATGGTGAGGGAAGGTGGGGGGGTGGAGTGCCCCTCGCCTTCCCACCACCATGGTATTTTACCAGTGGTGGGGAAGGTGGAGGAAGGCACTCCCACCAGAGGCCAATTCAGCGACTTAAGTGGCCAATTAAAGGTCTGTTCCTGCCACCAGTGGCATTTTATCAGTGTGCAATCTGTGGCCCAGGAAGGGAGCCCTCACCCCTGCAGCAAATGACCCCCACACCACTCCCCACAGTCTTCACTAACTAAACCCCCCCACCTTCATTAGGGCCTGCTTGACTGACCCCAGCGACCTCAGACCCCATTTACCGTTTCAGAGGGTGGTCTGCTCCCATGGCGTCTGCTCTCTGCTGGGTGCAGTCCCAGCCACTGGCCACCACTCCCAGTGTCGCTGCTGAGACTGCTGAGTTACTGGCTCCCTTATTGACCAGCAATAATCTCTAGAGAGATTAGGATCCCTGGATTAACTCCACTTTAAGATCCACTAGTCCTTCTCTCAATAAAAAGATGTTCCTCATGTATAGGGGACCATTGGGAACTCTAGCCTGAGACTTCCAGTCAAGAGGAAAATATTTGAAAGCACTCATCACTAATACACTACACTATCACTTTATTATCTTACAAATTTGGGTGAAGAATTTATTTAGTATATGTTCATTTACCTATTTGCGTAGGAGAATAATTAAGCAAATACAGCAATCAGCAAATATTATATAGGAGAAAACAAACCTTTGCAGAGACTCAATTTTGACCTACCAAACAGGCTATCCACCTAATTGCTTCTTTTGTCATTTGCGGCACATCACTGCCAACCAATGATGCAAATCCTCTCAAAGGACTGTGTTCACTGCATACCAAGTGCTTATGTTTTCCTTTTACAGATATCATTTCTATCCATTAGACTGCAGGACACAGATCAAAAGGGATTGTTATTGGTGGTAGGGGCAACTGATGGAAAAAGGACATGGACTTTAAAATTACCGATCCTATCCATAATGCATCATCCCATGTTAATGCTTCAATATGCTGACAGGCTTACTGGGTCCTTAATTACCGATTTGCCAATTTCTGTATCCCATCAGTCAAGTCTTCTAAATTAGAAGCTGCTAAATCAATGTTGGTTAAATATGGCAGAATAAAACTTCACTATAATAAAAGGGGAAAAAAAAGTAGTGGAAATGCATTACAGTTCGGTCAGCATCTGAAAGGGAGGGGGGTTTAATTGTGCAAACCTTCATGGGAATTGACCTTGTGTAGTATAATATTCCTGTGTACTGTTTCAAGATAATGTGCCTTTGTTGGTGATGGAGGAATCTGCTAATGGCGTTGATGCACCTTCTGTGCACTTGTCTTTTTGCTTAAAGCTTTGGAAAGCATTAAAACTGCTGTCCTTACCATAGTCTATTAAATTCAAATCTCTCTTGCTTCAGGCTCAGTATGTTCACATTAACAGGCATCACCCCTGGATTGTATTTAAATATTCATTTATTGATATTGTTCACAAATTGTATTCTCGCTTCCAGTTTCCCAAGATCAGAATTTCAAACTTTTCACACGACTAGTGAACAATATTCAATGCAGCATATGGGATTATTTGTTAGTTTTAAATGAGCTCATTGTAGTTCATTAAATTGAGAGCTTTGTTGATGCTGGCTTCTCTTTGCCATTCCTAGATTTCCCCCATCACTCTTCTTACTTTCTCCCTTTCACTCCTTAATGGTACTGGTGCCTTTAAGTCCTCAATTGTTTTTTTGTACTTCAAATTAGTGGCTTTTACTCTTGACTTCTTTAAAAATAAAGTTGGCAAGAATTTGACTCAGTTCCATGATGGGGCAATGACAATGAATATTATCGAAATGCCTTCCGTTGCCAGAGGTAATCAGCGAAGTGGATCACCTGCCCATTATAGAATCTGCTGGATTTTCATTTCATTAGTGATCTGCTCTGCCAGATTACTGTCCAAGCACTGAGGGTGAAAATCACTCTCACAAGCTTCCTAGGTCTGCGCATTTGCTTTGCTATAGTTGTAAGCATTGGCGTGAAACATATGTAAGAAGCTGAACTAGTTGGAAACTTCTGTGCAGCCTTTGAAAAATAGTTCATTCTACAGTCTTCAGCAGTAGATTGCGGGGCCAAGCAGCTAAGAGTTGGATGGTGCTGGCTCTTTCACATCACTCTTTAATAACTTCACTGCAACTATTAGAAATATTCATATTGCATTTGCACAGAACACTGAAGGATCAACAAAGATAGCAGTGCATGGCACAGGGCCACAGAAGAGCACCATAAATTCACATTCAGGCCTCTAAGCCCTACACGGGGACATCTAAGGCAAGACAAAAGCATACCGCTGTCACTTAGAATTATCACTTGTGCCATGTGGAGAGAGATGGCAACTTTCTCAGCCGCAGGACTGTAGAACAGTGCTGTAAAAAGTTCCACGCCCTCAGCAAGGCAGACAAGGTAACACTGCACATCTCTTCATATTCTTCCTTGCCGGCTCTGGGAATCACCGTTTTCTTTGCTCTCTTGAAGTAACACTTGCTCCACTAAACCTTCGCCATGTTCTCTGGTTAAGGCGTACTCCAATTTACTATTTACCTTCGTTCAGTCCGCAAGCAGGACCCCGAGCTTCCGGTTGCTTGCCATTTCAACACTCCCCTCTGCTCTCATGCTCACATCTCTGTCCTGGGATTGCTGCAGTGTTCCAGTGAACATCAACGCAAGCTCGAGGAACAGCATCTCATTTACCAATTAGGCACACTACAGCCTGCCGGACTGAACATTGAGTTCAATAATTTCAGAGCATGACGGGCTCCATTTTACTTTTATTTTCAGTTGTTTTTTTCTTTTTCCTTTTTAAAATATTTTTTGTGTTTATTTTATTTTATTTCATCTTACTTTGTTCAGTTTGATTACCCATTGTTTTTTTTCAAGTTTGTACTTGCGGCTGTTCAATTTTCAGTCTGTTAACACCCTATCTGTACTAATGCTTTGTCTTTCAACACACCATTAACATATTGTTTGCCTTTGCTCCACGAACTTCTGGTCAGCTATTCTGTGACCTTGTCCTATTTACACCTTCTTCTTTTTACACCTTCTTCTTTGTTACCTCTTGCCCCACCCCCGTTTTACTTGCTTATAACCTTTTACATTTCTAATATTTGCTAATTCTGACGAAGGGTCACTGACCTGAAACGTTAACTCTGCTTCTCTCTCCACAGATGCTGCCAGACCTGCTGAGTGGTTCCAGCATTTCTTGTTTTTATTTCAGATTTCCAGCATCCGCAGTATTTTACTTTTATTTTAGTCTCCAATTTACTATGTTGCACAATGGCTATCCAGCATCCCACAGAGCAATTACTGAAATGCATAATCCAAAAATCCTCAGTACGGCGAAAGCACCACATCTTGTAATTCAGCTCTGCCATAGCACTCGGCACATAGTGGACTACTGGCATTGACCTCATTAACTCTTTGTTTTTGACACATTGCCCAACAGTTGGCCACCAGAGGGCATCACCATCTTTAAGCCCCTCACCCCAGGGTTGCTGACTAGGCAGTTACACAGTTGCCCTGCCATCCCTGTGAAGCATTGCACAGCCACAATCAATAAAACAGATTATCTGGTCGTTATCATACTATTGTTAGTGGGACCTTGCTGTGCACAAATTGGCTCCCATGTTTCCTATATTACAACAGTATCTATACTTCAAAGGTACTTCATTGGTCATAAAGCACTTTGGGACAAACTGAAGTCATGAATGATGCTATATATATGCAAATCTTTCTTTGCTTATATATTAATTCAGCTCTTACACGGTCGTATTCAGTAACTTTCCAGCCATTAGCTCCTTGACACAATCACCACCTTGTTTCAAAAAGACTTAAAAAGGATATATTATAATTCCTTGTAAGCATTTGAATTTGTAGATGGATTCTGAGGCGAAAGTTATCAGTAGATCAAATTCTAGGTGAAATTGTCTTTAAGCTGTGCCCCTATCTGGGGCAGATTTTAACCAGCTTTCCCTGTGGGAAACTGGGGTGATCAGATCAGCTGACCATTTTACGTGCCACTCATTTTTACTCTCCATTCACTTGTGCAAATCTTGCCTGCGAGTAGCTTATTTAAAGCAAGAAAAATATAATGCACTGTCATGCAGGCCCCCACCTGCCAAGCATGAGGCATATTAATTTCACCACATGGACATTAAATTTCAAACTTGTTGAAGTGAAGAAAGGACTTGCTTTAAAAAATTGCCAGATCTTGGCTGGAAAGACATTTGCATATTAACAGGCAGTGTTAGGAAGGACAAAGCAGCCATTCCCTGGCACATTCAACCCACAATGGACTTTTAATCACCAGACATTGAAGGTGGGGGAGCTCGCATTCCAGGTTGACTGCTAAGATGGCCAAATACATAAACGGACATGGTCAAACCAGCTCATCACATGACTAACTTGCTGAGCAACCTGAGTTTGTTGAATTTGAACAAACAGTTTGGGGAGAAGGTCTGTTTTCTCCTGGACTGAGAAGATCTCTCCTGTCTGCCTGCTCCCATCACTTTCTCACAGGCCTGTAAATCCACTGAAGACAGGAGAAACAGCGAACAAGGTTTAAGAAGAATATTGAGCACCAATGAAAAGCAAGATTTACCTACAATCAAGGACTCTATAGTGAGCCCGAAGAACAGTAACAAAAACTCTTCATGTATTGCCACAAACCTTTCCACTTTATTTTTCTTCTGCTCTTTTCTGTCTCTATTTGCATGTGTGTATTGCGAATGAATGCTAGCCTGGGGCACGGCGTGTATCCATTGGCATTAAGTGAATTAGAGTTTAAGTTTAATAAATTTCAACCTTTCTTCTTTAAACCTAAGTAAGCCTGTTTGTGCTGGTTTCTTTGCCTTATAATTGGAAAATGGTGAACAAGGATTCACCAAGGGGCAGCTAAAAACATGGTGTGTTTAAAATTAAACCCTGTCATGGTAAGACCAGGTGAAGGCTGAGAGGGATCCACAGACAACTTTCTCACCTGGTCATAACAGCACATACAATGGTAATAAGTAAATAGAGAACATTGTTACAATGGTGATTGTGATCCTTTCAATGGGCTCATTTCATTGGTTCATGTGAGAAGCCCAGCATCAACTCTCAATCTGTCTCGAGTTAACTGATCTTAGCTGATTTTAGTGGATTTGGGATTTTTAGGGCACAGCCAAAGAGTCAACCAGGTTCTAACTCCTGATCATTACCAAATTACTCTGATTGGAAAGTGCATATATTGTGGAAGTTAAATAAGCAGAGGATTAGGCCCAGCAGAGTAATGTCACCTCTCCCTGCCCTCTCTGGGTCAAACAACTCACACTCATGGGCTTTCAGCTCATGGAAATATTGACCTCCCAGGTGCCATGAGTTTAGTCATGCCAGCAGGGCTCTCAGTGCCGAACTGCAAAGGTGAGAGGGATCCCCGTCTCAGCCTTTCAGAGTCCCCCAGTGTAATTCAACAGCGCTCAGGCACTTAAGTGCCCGTCATTGGGGACCCGTCCCTTTAAGGATGAGGCTCCTACCTGCAAGAGCTGCCGACCAAACAGAGGGCCAGCAGCTCAGATGCATCAGCAGCACCACAGGAGCAGTGGCCACTGCTGGTACTGCTCCAGGCCGAGGACAAGGCCCAGCACTGGAGACCCCCGGAGAGAAGGTAAGCGAGGCGGGGTTGCCGGGGCCAGGCCGGCAGGCCCTATTGATTTGGGGGAGGGGGAAGAGGGTGGGCGATGAGGGAGGGGGAGGGGGTGTTACAGGAGGGGTGGCAGGGGCCCTCTGTGAGCCACAGATTGCCCACAGAGGAGGGCCTGCCTCTCAAGCCCGTAGGCAGGCTGCCTCATTTTACTGGGTGACCTTCCTGTGTAGCAGAGGCCTTCCCTCCCCCGCTGCTGGTTTAATTCCAGTAACAACAGGAAGAAGTGGCTAATAATTGGCCACTTAAGTGCCTCAATTGGCCTCTGGACAGGAAGGCCGTCTTCAGCCTTTCCTCCCCCTGTCTTAATTGTGATGGGAAGACAAAGGGCCCTCCAGCCCCCTGCCTCCTAATGCAAATCTAAGGGCCCCCCCCCCCCCCCACCGCCTCCTAGCCCATCTTTACGGAGGGGCATTAAATTCTGCCCCTGGGTGCAGAGATACTGTTATATTGGGTCGCCATCCCATTTATGTTGCCCCAGGATTGAGAGAGAGAGGCAGAGATGAGCTGAATCTGGGTGAAGGTGGAGCAGAGACAGGAATTTTGGGCCATTGTATTGAAAAACTATCACTTAGACAAACGACTGAAAGGCTGCACTCGAGCAAAACGAAAATGCCTTCAGAACAGGAGGGACAAAATAGATGTGGGTTTAATTTTGTTTAAAAACATAGTGGGAAATTTTAACCTGACACCCGGGTGTCAGGAAACTGATGAATCGTGTCCCTCGCCGGGGAGAGTAATATTGGGCGGATTGTAAAACCACCCAATCCTGTGAGTTTCCCGCCGAGCGGGTTAGACATAAATTACTCCCATAGCGATAGTAACTTGTGAGATACATTCTGACAACAGAAAATATTTCTCACTTCAAGTGGGTACTTGAGTGAAATGTGCAATAAAAGAAAAATGTCAGTTTTTTTGCCTGAGAAAGGCAGTGCAAGAGAAAAGATTTCTATAAAACAAATTGTGCTTTGATGCTCACTTTTTTGATTAAAGAAGTAAATAAATGCATGACAGGATGAAATGACTTTTTAAATCAATGGTATGGCTTCATTCCATTTCATAAGCTCTTTAATTATAGCCCCAATGGTTCAATGAAATGCAATGGTACATATATTAAAGTACATCATACTGTTAACAGACTTCAATTTAGCACTGTGAATATTGCTACAAATTGATTTGCAGAAATTTATTAAGCTTATACTCTTTACAGACTTACATCTTCAAGACATACAAATAAGACACTGCTTATGCGACAGAAAGTAATTCAGCTTGGTAAAACCTGAGTGGCTTCATTATAGCTGTGCTGTAGCTTACCTCAGACAGCTCAGTCTCCAACTTCTATTACTTGATAAAATATGTTCACAACTTTCCTGTGAGGGTGTAATCGAGAAGATAGACTCAAAATGATGCCCATTTTGCTGATGTCTATTCACCGGGGTCTGCACTGTGTGTTGCTGGAGGCACAGAGTGTGAAGAATGGAATTGGTAAGTGAGTGGATTTTAAGGGTTAATCTCTCTAAGTCTAGTTTTTGTTTTGTTTGCATTTAGCAATTAATTAAAATTACTCTTTAAGTTAAGAGGAAAGTTAGGTTTCTTACAGTTTTAAACAAGGATATACAAGCTCTCTGAGAGCAGCAGTAGCTAGTTAATTAGGTAGCTAGCTTAAACTGGTTTCTGAGCTCCAGCAGTGCTGACACAGCATTGTTTACAGGGTGCATAAATTCAGGAGACTCTCAGTGCTGTTTGGCTGTACTGAGTGTTGCTGGAGGCACAGAATGTGAAGAAGGGAGTTTGGTAAGTAAGGGAGTTTGGGAAGGAGGGGAACTATAAATTAAGAGAGAAAACAAATTTGTCTGCACTGAGAGCTACTTTGAGTGCACTGAGTGTAAAATGTGAGTTGGTGCGTGATGGAATTCAGTGAGGAAGGGGCTCCTTTTTTCTTTTTCTACCTTTTTTCAGCCTCCAGTAGCTGCGTCTCTCTTCGGTACAGGGAAAGAAGCTGATTGGTGAGTAACTGGTAGGTTATTCTAATTCTAATTGTAATAAATAGTTTTTAAAGTCATGGAATGGCAGGTCAGCTCGGCTAAGTAGAATGTACATCCTGCAGTATGTGGGAAGTCATGGATGCACCACATGTCCTAGACGAACATATCTGGAGGAAGTGTCAGTGGCTGCAGAAGCTTGAGCTCCGAGTTTCAGAACTTGAGCAGTAGCTGGAGTTACTGTTGTACATCTGTGAGGACTACGTGGATAGCATGTTTAGGGAGGTGGTCACACTGCAGGTTAGGAGCATGCAGGCAGAGAGGGAATGGGTGACCATCAGGCAGTCTAAGAGAACCAGGCAGGAAGTGCAGGAGTCCCCTCAGTCTATCTTGTTTGATAATCAGTTTTCCATTTTGAATACCGGTGAGGGCGATGGTTCCTCAAGAGAGTGCAGCCAGAGCAAAGTCTGTGGCACCACGGTGGCTCAGCTGCACAGGAGGAAAGGAATAAGAGTGGAAGAGCAATAGTATAGGGGATTCGATAGTCAGGGGATCAGACAGGCATTTCTTCGGCAGTAAACATGATTCCAGGATGGTGTGTTGCTTCCCTCATGCCGAGGTCAAGGGTATCACAGTGCGGCTACAGGGCATCCTTCTGTGGGAGGGTGAACAGCCAGAGGTCATGGCCCACAATGACATAGGTAGGAAGAGGGATGAGGTCCTGAAAGCAGATTTTAGGGAGTTAGGAAGGAAATTAAAAAGCAGGACCTCCAAGACAGTAATCTCAGGATTACTCCCAGTGCCACGTGCCAGTGAGCATAGGAATAGGAGGATTGATCGATTGAACACGTGGCTGGAGAACTGGTGTAGGAGGGAAGGCATCAGATTTCTGAGGCATTGGGACTGGTTCTGGGGAAGGTGGGACCTGTACAAAATGGACGGGATACACCTTAACAGGACCGCAACTAATATCCTCGCAGGGAGATTTGCTAGTGCTGTTGGGGAGGGTTTAAAGCAACCTGTCAGGGAGATGGGAACCTGATGGGTAGCTCAAATTGGAAGGAAATAAAGCTGGTAAAAGGAGGTAGAAAATTAGTAAGTGACATTAGAAGGCAGGTGAAAAAAAGGCAACCATCAACGAGGTTTAGAATGCAGAATAATGTCAAGAAGACAAGGTTAAGGGTACTCTACCTTAATGCACGAAGGACAAAGCAGCCCGCTTGATTGGCACCCCATCTACAAACCTCCACCACCGATGCACAGTGGCAGCAGTGTGTACCATCTGCAAGATGCACTGCAGCAAATCACCAAGACTCCTTAGACAGATCCTTCCAAACCCGCGACCTCTACCACCTGGAAGGACAAGGGCAGCAAATACATGGGAACACCACCACCTGCAAGTTCCCCTCCAAGTCACACACCATCCTGACTTGGAACTATATCGCCGTTCCTTCACTGTCGCTGGGTCAAAATCCTGGAACTCCCTTCCTAACAGCACTGTGGGTGTATCCACCCCACATGGACTGCAGCGGTTCAAGAAGGCAGCTCACCACCACTTTCTCAAGGGCAATTAGGAATGGGCAATAAATGCTGGCCTGGCCAGCAATGCTCACATCCCATGAATGAATAAAAAAAAATTCGCAACAAGGTCGGCACAGTGGCGCAGTGGTTAGGGGCGGCACAGTGGCGCAGTGGTTAGCACCGCAGCCTCACAGCTCCAGGGACCCGGGTTCGATTCCGGGTACTGCCTGTGTGGAGTTTGCAAGTTCTCCCTGTGTCTGCGTGGGTTTTCTCCGGGTGCTCCGGTTTCCTCCCACAAGCCAAAAGACTTGCAGGTTGATAGGTAAATTGGCCATTATAAATTGTCACTAGTATAGGTCGGTGGTAGGGAAATATAGGGACAGGTGGGGATGTTTGGTAGGAATATGGGATTAGTGTAGGATTAGTATAAATGGGTGGTTGATGTTCGGCACAGACTCGGTGGGCCGAAGGGCCTGTTTCAGTGCTGTATCTCTAATCTAATCTAAGGTAGATGATTTAATGGCATAAATAGAGGTAAATGGGTATGATCTAATTGCCATTGAACGCATGTGAGAGCAGCAGAGCGAAGAAGATCCCAAACAGTGCAGGTGCGAGAACACAGCCCTGTTTCACGCCACTCAGGATAGGAAAGGGATCTGATGAGGCACCGCGATGCTGAATTGTGACTTTCATATTGTCATGGAATGAGGTGATGATACTTAGTAGCTTTGGTGGACATCCAATCTTTTCTAGTAGTCTGAAGAGACCACGTCTGCTGACGAGGTAAAAGGCTTTGATGAGATCAATGAAAGCAACGTAGAGGGGCATCTGTTGTTCGCGGCATTTCTCCTGTAGCTGTCGAAGGGAGAACAGCATATCAATGGTGGATCTCTCTGCTCGAAAGCCACACTGTGTCTCAGGGTAGACACGCTCAGCCAGCTTCTGGAGGCTGTTTAAAGCGACTCGAGCAAAGACTTTCCCCACTATGCTGAGCAGGGAGATTCCACGGTAATTGTTGCAGTCACCGCGGTCACCCTTTTTCTTATAGAGGGTGATGATATTGGCATCGCGCATGTCCTGTGGTACTGCTCCCTCGTCCCAGCACATGCAAAGCAGTTCGTAGAGTGCTGAAAGTATAGCAGGCTTGGCACTCTTGATTATTTCAGGGGTAATGCCGTCCTTCCCAGGGGTTTTTCCACTGGCTAGAGAATCAATGGCATCACTGAGTTCCGATTTTGTTGGCTGTATGTCCAGCTCATCCATGACTGGCAGAGACCGGGCTGCATTGAGGGCTGGCTCAATGACAACATTTTCCCTGGAAAAAGTTGTAGGTAGCGCCCCACCCAGCGGTTCATTTGCTTGCGTTGGTCAGTGATTGTGTCTCCTGATTTAGATTTGAGGGGGGCAATCTTCTTGATGGTTGGCCCAAAAGCTCTCTTAATGCCATCATACATTCCTCTGACGTTTCCGGTGTTGGAGGCCAGTTGAATATGACTGCATAGGTGTTGCCAGTAGTCATTTGTGCAGTGCCTGGCTGTTCTTTGTGCAGCGCGTCTGACTGCTTTAAGTGCTACAGATGTTAACTCGCTGGGGGCTTTCTTGTAGTTCAACAATGCAATGCGCTTAGCAGCTATGACAGGTTCCAGCTCTTCAAAGTGAGATTGAAACCAGTCTGCATTCTGCTTCACATGTTTGCCATAGGTGGTCATTGCTGAGTCATAGATGGCATCTCTGATGTGGGCCCACTTGGTCTCTGCATCCCCTGTAGGAGTGTTTTTAAGTCTTCAGAAGAAGGAATTTTCCTCTACACAGGATCAGGTGGCAGGTTGTTCAACCTTGCCCGTCTAAGAGCGAAGACCAAAGTACGGAAAGTCCTCATCAGGGAACTCCTCTTTGCTGACGATGCTGCATTAACATCTCACACAGAAGAGTGTCTGCAGAGACTCATCGACAGGATTGTGGCTGCTTGCAATGAATTTGGCCTAACCATCAGCCTCAAGAAAACGAACATCATGGGACAAGATGTCAGAAATGCTCCATCCATCAATATCGGCGACCACCCTCCGGAAGTGGTTCAAGAGTTCACCTGCCTAGGCTCAACTATCACCAGTAACCTGTCTCTCAATGCAGAAATCAACAAGCGCATGGGAAAGACTTCTACTGCTATGTCCAGACTGACCAAGAGAGTGTGGGAAAATGGTGCACTGACACGGAACACAAAAGTCCGAGTGTATCAAGCCTATGTCCTCTGTACCTTGCTGTATGGCAGCGAGGCCTGGACAACGTATGTCAGCCAAGAGCGACATCTCAATTCATTCCATCTTTGCTGCCTCCAGAGAATCCTTGGCATCAGGTGGCAGGACCGTATCTCCAACACAGAAGTCCTTGAGGCGGCCAACATCCCCAGCATATACACCCTACTGAGCCAGCGGCGCTTGAGATGGCTTGGCCATGTGAGCCACATGGAAGATGGCAGGATCCCCAAGGACATGTTGTACAGTGAGCTCGTCACTGGTATCAGACCCACCGGCCGTCCATGTCTCTGCTTTAAAGACGTCTGCAAACGCGACATGAAGTCCTGTGACATTGATCACAAGTCGTGGGAGTCAGTTGCCAGTGATCGCCAGAGCTGGTGGGTAGTCATAAAGGCGGGGCTAAAGTGTGGCAAGTCGAAGAGACTTAGCAGTTGGCAGTAAAAAAGACAGAAGCGCAAGGGGAGAGCCAACTGTATAACAGTGCCTACAACTAGTTTTATCTGCAGCACCTGTGGAAGAGTCTGTCACTCTAGAATTGCCCTTTATAGCCTCTCCAGGCACTGCTTCACTAACCACTGACCACCTCCAGGCGCTTACCCATTGTCTCTCGAGACAAGGAGGCCAAAGAAGAAGTAATTGCCATTACGGAAACGTAGCTACAGGGTGACCAAGACTTGTGAACTGAATATTCAAGGCTTTTTGACATTTAGGAAGGAGAGAAAAAAAGGTAAAAGAGGTGGTGTTGCACTGTTAAAAAGGGATATGATCAGTACATTAGAAAGTGAGGATCTCAGATCGGAAGAACAAAATATGGAATCTGTTTGGGCAGAGCTACGAAACAAGGGGCAGCAAACATTGGTAGGAGTTGTTTACAGGCCACCAAACAGTTGTGGTAGTGTGGGGCATGGTATTAATCAGGAGATTAGAGAAGCATGTAGCATGGGTAATACAGTAATTACGGGTGAATTCAATCTGCACATAGACTGGGTAAACCTAATGAGCACTAATGCTGTGGAGGACGAGATTCTGGAGTGTGTTCGGGATGGTTTCCTAGAACAGTATGTTGAAGAACTGACGAGAGAACAGGCTAATTTAGACCTCGTATTATGTAATGAGAAAGGGCTAATTAATAATCTTGTTGTAAAAGAAACTTTAGGGATGAGTAACCATAACAGGATAGAATTTTACTTTATGTTTGAAAGTGAGGTAGTTCAATCTGAAGCCAGGGTGTTAAATTTGGACAAAGGGAATTATGAGGGTAAGAGGGGCAAATTGGCTGAGGTGGATTGGGAAAATACATTTAAAGGTATGATAATGCATTGACAATGGATAGTCTTCAAAGAATTATTACATAGTTTAGAGCAACTATACATTCATTCAAGGCACAAAAACCCCAAAAGTAAAGGCAGTCACTGTGGATAACAAAGGAAGTTAAGGATTGTATAAGATTAAAAGAAATGGCCTATAAAGTTGCCAGAAATAGTAGTAAACCTGAGGATTGGGAGGAATTTAGAATACAGCAAAGGAGAACCAAGAAACTGATCAAGAAAGGGAGAACAGAATATGAATATAAACTAGCAGAAAACATAAAGACAGACTGTTAAAGCTTCTATAGATATGTGAAAAGGAAACGTTTGGCTGACAAATGTGGGTCCATTACAGGCAGAGTCAAGAGAATTTATAATGGGGAATAGAGAAAGGCAGAGAAGCTAAATGATTACTTTGTCTCTGCCTTCACTGAGGAAGATGCAAGAAATCTCCCAGAATTAGAGTTCTGAGGGACTAGGGAGAATCAGGAATTGAAGGAAATTAGTATTAGTAAGAAGATTGTATTGGAGAAATTAATGGGGCTGAAAGTTGATAAGTCCCCAGGATCTGATATTCTACATCCCAGAGTGTTGAAAGAGGTAGCTATGGAGATAGTGGATGCATTGGTGATCATCTTCCAAAATTCTATAGTTTCTGGAACGGTTCCTGCTGATTAGAATGTAGCAAATGTCACCCCACTATTTAAGAAAGGAAGGAGAGAGAAAACAGGGAACTAAAGATCTGTTGACTTGACTTCAGTTGTAAGGAAATGCTAGAATCTATTCTAAAGGATGCGATAAATGGACACTTGGATAATAATAATCTGATTGGGCATAATCAACATGGATTTATGAATGGGAAATCATGTTTGACGAACCTATTGGAGTTTTTTTGAGGATGTTACTAACAGAATTAATAAAGGGGGGTTGGTGGATGTAGTATACTTGGATTTTCAGAAGGCTTTTGATGAAGTCCCCCACAGGAGGTTGTTTAGCAAAATTAAAGCACATGGGATTGGAGTTAATATACTGGCAAGGATTACGGATTGGTTAACAGGTAGAAAAATAGAGAGTAGGAATAAATTGGTCATTCTCGCATTGGCAGACTAGTGGGGTACCGCAAGGATCAGTACTTGGGCCCCAGCTGTTCACAATATATATCAATGATTTGGATGTGGGGACCAAATGTAATATTTCCAAGTTCATAGATGACAAAACTAGGTGGGAATGTATGTTGTGAGGAAGATGCAAAGCGGCTTCAAAGGGATTTGGAAAGACTTAGTGAGTGGATAAGAATGTGGCAGTTGTGGAAAAATGTGAAGTTATCCATTTTGGTAGGAGGAATAGATGTGCAGAGTATTTCTTAAATGGTAAGAGATTAGAAAGTGTAGATGTACAAAGGGACCTGGGTGTCCTTGTCAATAAGTAACCGAAATAAGTAACATGCAGGTGCAGCAAGCAATTAGGAAGGCTAATGGTATGTTAGCCTTTATCGCAAGAGCATTTGAATACAGGAGTAGTGAAGTCTTGCTTCAATTGTATGGAACCTTGGTTGGACCTCACCTGGAGTACTGTGTGCAGTTTTGGTCCCCTCACCTCAGGAAGGATAATATTACCATAGAGGGAGTGCAACAAAGGTTCACCAGACTTGTTCCCAGGATGACGGGACTGTCCTATGAAGAGAGATTGGGGAAAATGGACCTGTTTTGAAGAATGAGAGGTGATCTCATTGAAACCTATAAAATACTTAAAGGGATAGACAGGTACATGCAGTTAAGATGTTTCCCCTGGTTGGGGAGTCTAGAATCAGTGGACGCAATTTCAAAATAAGAGGGAAGCCACTTAGGACAGAGATGAGGAGAAATTTCTTTACTCAGAGGGTTGTGAATCTTTGGAATTCTCTACTCCAGAGGACTGTGGAAGCTCAGGCATTGAGTATGTTTAAAGCAGAGATTGACAGATTTCTAAATACCAATGACCGAAGGGGATATGGGGATCGTGTGGAGAAAAAGGCATTGAAGTGGATGATCAGCCATGATCATATTGAATGGCGGAGCAAGCTTGATGGGCTGAATGGCCTACTCCTGCTCCTATGTTTCTATAAATTTCCTACCAATCTTATGAACCTATGCCAAAACATAAAAATAAGTGCAAACACACGAGAAATGAATATAAACAATCGGGCCTCGAGGAAAGCACCAAATTTCCAAAATGTGCTCTTTAAAGGACGGAAGTTAAAGTTTCACGCCACCTGACCATCATTCATGCACATTCAGCACAGCATGTTTAAGGACATGCAATTGTGAGAGTTTATCCATTTTCATATGACTTGTTCTGTATTCACAGAAACAGAAAATACAGCGCAGGTCTTAGTAAGGATGAATTTTAAAAAAACACAAAAGAATTGCAATAAAATACCAGAAAAATGATTGCTTCTTGCTGCAGTTAAAATTTGGGATTAATTTTTCAACCATTTTGCATCAATGCAATGGCAGCAAAGGCATTACCATGAGCCGAAATGTCCCCCCCTCCCTCTCTCTCTCTCTCTCTCCGCCCCTCCCCTCCCACACCCCCGCCGTACCTGCAAAGGCAGGATGCAGCTTCTTTCAGCGAAAGAGCCTCCTATTGGCCCTCCAGCGTCGAGAGCACGCTCATGGTCCTTAAGTGAATGGTGAGCACGCCCTCTGGCCACTAATTGGCCAATTCAGTGAAAGTCGCAGCCGGGTGACTGTCCCGATACAATGCAGGGTCGGGAGGTCCATTTGACCCCAACATCGGTGTCCCGACCCAAAATTCAAAATCTCACCCAAGGTGAATGTTTGGATTAATGATTATGATTAATGCAGTAGGCACCCTTACTGCAAAAGGATAATGGGAAATAAAAGCAGCAAGTTATGAAATTTTTAGAAAAAGTAAGAGTGGATTTGAAGTTTAATCAAATATATAGGAGATGGAGATGGCTAATCTATGGAAAATTAATTCTTTGACTATAATCCAGTGCTGTTATTATGAAGGACAGATTATATAGCCTTATTTTTTTGCTCCCTACTTCATTCCACCCTGGTTAGACTCCCAAAAGAAAGCCAGACTGTTCAAACTTGATTGCTCTCATTTAGCCAAGTCTTGGACAAGCCATTGAAGGGAACATTTCTTAGTAATGGCTGCTTCATCTGATACAGGATAGTCAAATGCCAGTCCTGCTCAACAAACTGTCAGCCTATGATGAAACTACCAGCAATATGGAGCCTGGAGAAGTCTGTCTCTCAGGTTATCCCACCCACCTGGCTGAAGAAGGAGGCATGACAACAACAAGTTATGAAACAGAGAAAAATTAGCACTGATACATAAATCAAACAGTTTTCACTATGGTTAGGTGCATGTGAAATGGATGACTAGTAGGTAGATTCTTGTATTAAATGATACACTTTCATCAAACAATTGGAGCTACTTAATTATAAAAAGAAAGCAGTGGCAATGTAAAACACAATTTAACTGCAAGAGCAGAAAATAGCCATGTCCACCTTTCTTGGAGCAGGTAAACACTGCACCAGACATGAACAATTGTCTATTCCACTTACCTTCTTATAACCAGTAACAACAGCAACGCTTTACATTCCCACTTCACCTGTCGGAGAGAATGACTATGAGAGGAAATTGCTCATCCATGTCAAACTCTTCACCAGTCCCAGAAAAGCAGAGGTGGCTGTTGCCTCAACAGCTTGTGAACAACATCAGGCCGAGTAGAAACCCTTCTCTGCCCCCACACTGGACAGCAGCAACACAAAGTTAGCTGCACCTATTTAGGGCCTGGAATGCAGGTGTTTATGTCCCAGGCCATGTAAGGGGGCACTCTGGTGCAGGCCGAACCTCTGGCAGGGCCGAGCAGCGGTGGAAAAGCCAGGAATGTCAGACACAGCTGCTCTCAGACTTACTGCTTTGTGCCTGAGTTAGGTTTTCATCCGACTGCTCCCGAAGAGCTGTTTAACTTAGCTAAAGCTGACCTGCTTTAATGTTTTCGGTCAACAGGGGTAGGGTGGCAGGTCACAATGCCCTATTGTCTGAGCCCCCTTACAATACGAAAGATAACCTAGGAGGTCATCAACCCTCTAAAATCCAGTTGCAAGGTAAAAGAGGTTGAGAGCCAATTGGCTCGTTATGGCCTTTTCTCTTGACCTTTACAACAGGGATAAGGGAGCTGCTGATGAGTACAGATGGAAATGTGGCTCTATAGATTCCCTTCCCATCCATTCCCATGTTGCTCCTGCTTTTCCCACCTCCTGCTTCTCCTCTCTTCCACTGTGACCCCACCTCTTCCCCTTTGAACAATCTAAACTTTGTATCTGCCCCTCTCACTGCTGTTACTCACCTCACCCTGAACTTTGACCCATTCATCGCCTCAAGGATAGGTAACAAAAGACCAGAGGCCCCGTTATTCTCATGCTGTTTCTCTCCTTCCATTTCCCCGCTGTCCATTTTCCCCGAAGAGAGTACGCTTCTTTTCAAAGTTCAACGTTAAAAAACAAAAGTAGTCAGGTGCGCAGTGTGAATTCCATTTATACAGCTGTACCAGGTGAATATTTTACTTCATTCTTTAACTCCTCTCTGAATTTACTCTGGATCCCTGCATAAATAAACGGATTGATGCAGGAACTCAAAAGAACAAAGAACAAAGAACAGTACAGCACAGGAACAGGCCATTCGGCCCTCCAAGCCTGCGCCGATCTTGATGCCTGCCTACACTAACACCTTCTGCACTTCCGGGGCCCATATCCCTCTATTCCCTTCCTATTCATATATTTGTCAAGATGTCTCTTAAACGTCGCCATTGGCCGTTAAACAAAGTCACACAATTTCTATTGTGCTGTACCAACAGTATTAGCAATTTGCAGAAAATATTAGTTGGTCCAGCACATAGTTAATACTTTTATATATCCAATAAAAATATGCCAGAAATAACACTAGCAGGCACAGTAAACCCAAAGACACCATACAGCAACACAAGTCAAAAGCACATCAATGTAAGGTCAAACAATTACATAGAATGTTTCTTGCTCAAAGTAGGACCTATTAGGGACCAAAAAGGTGAGGAAGGATGTTCTTGTCGGGTTGGGTCAGGCGCGAAAAAAAATTAAAGGACTCGGGCCCGGGTTGGGTTCAGGTTGGCTGTGATCGGGTTGGGCCTGGGTAGGGTTTTAATTTTATATCCGAGCCAGGCTTTAGGAGTCATACCTAGCACAATGGAAGATGGTTGTGGTTGTTGGAGCTCAATCATCTCAGTCCCAGGACATCACTGCAGGAGTTCCTCAGGGTAGTGTCCTAGGCCCAACCATCTTCAGCTGCTTCATCAATGATCTTCCTTCCATCATAAGGTCAGAAGTGGGGATGTTTGCTGATGATTGCACAATGTTCAGCACCATTCACGACTCCTCAGATACTGAAGCAGCCCGGGTCCATATGCAGCAAGACCTGGACAATATCCAGGCTTGGGCTGATAACTGGGAAGTTACATTCACGCCACACAAGTGACAGGCAATGACTATCTCAAACAAGAGAGTATCTAACCATCTCCCCTTGGTGTTCAACGGCATTACCATCGCTGAATCCCCACTATCAACATCCTGGCAGTCACCATTGACCAGAAACTGAACTGGAGTAGCCACATAAATGTTGTGGCTACAAGAGCAGGGAATTCTGTGGTGAGTAACTCACCTCCTGTCTCCCGACTATCCACAAGGCACAAGGCACATCAGGAGTGTAATGGAATACTCTCCACTTGCCTGGATGCATGCAGCTCCAACAACACTCAAGAAGTTTGACACCATCCAGTACAAAGCTGTCCACTTGACTGGCACCCCACCTTCAACATTCACTCCCTCCACCACCGACGCACAGTGGCAGCAGTGTGTACCATCTACAAGATGCACTGCAGCAAATCACCAAGACTCCTTCGACAGCACCTTCCAAACCTATGACCTCTACCACCTTGAAGGACAAGGGCAGCAGATGCATGGGAACACTACCACCTACAAGTTCCCTTCCAATTCTCACACCATCCTGACTTGGGACTATATCACTGTTCCTTTACTGTCACTAGGTCAAAATCCTGGAACTCCCTTCCTAACAGCACTGTGGGTGGACCTACACCAGATGGACTGCAGTGGTTCAAGAAGGCAGCTCACCACCACCTTCTCAAGGGCAATTAGGGATGGGCAATAAATGCTGGCCTAGCCAGCAATGCCCTCATCCCCCAAATGAATAAAAAAAAGTATTAAAGGGTTTGACATCTTTGAAAGTAGATTAATTGCCAGGCCCAGATGAAACATATCCCAGGTTGTTAAAAGAACAAGGGAGGAAATTGTGGAGGCTCAAACCATCATATTTCAATCCTCCCTCGCTACGTGAGCAATGCCAGAGAATTGGAGGACTGCCAACATTGTACCACTGTTTATAAAGGGAGGAAGGGCTAATCCGAGTGATAATAGGCCAGTTAACTTAACATTAGTTGTGGACAAATTATTGGAATCAATTCTGAGGGACAGTATAAACCAACATTTAGAAAGGCTGAGATTAATCAAGTCAGTATGAACTTGTTAAGGGAAGGTCATGTCTGACTAACTTGATTGAATATTTTGAGGAGGTGTCAAGTAGAGTTGATGAGAGCAGTGCAGTGGATGTGATCTACATGGATTATAGCAAGGTTTTTGGCAAGGTCCCACATGGCACGCTGGTCAAAATGGTAAAAGCTTCTGGGATCCAAGAAAGAATGGCAAATTGGATCCAAAATTGGCTTCATGGCAGGAAGTAAAGGGTAATGGCTGATGGGTGTTTTTGTGACTGGAAGGCTGTTACCAGTGGGGCTCCACTGGGCTCAATACTTGGTCCCTCGTTTTTTGTAGTTTATATCAATGATTTAAAGTCAAACGTAGGGGGGAATGATAAAAAAAGTTTGCAGATGATACAAAAATTGGCCGTGTGCTTGACAGTGAGGAGGAAAGCTTTAGGTTTCAGGAAGATATAGATAGTCTGGTCAGTTGCAAGAAAAGTGGAAAATGAAATTCAATCTGCACATATGAGGTAATGCATTTTGGGAAGTGCAACAAGGGGATATACAATAAATGGGAGGATACTGTGGAGGAACAGAGGGACCTTGGAGTGTATGTCCACAGATCTTTCAAGGTAGCAGGACAGGTCGATAGGGTGGTTAAGGCGGCATAGGCATGCTTTCCTTTATTAGCTGAATAGCAGGGATGTTATGCTCGAACTGTATACAACACTAGTTTGACCACAGCTTGAGTATTGTGTCCAGTTCTGGTCACCACATTACAGGAAAGATGTGTTTGCACTAGAGAAGGTACAGAAGAGATTTACAAGGATGTTGCCAAGACTGGAAAATTTTATCTATGAGGAAAGATTGGATCGGCTGGGGTTGTTTTCTTGGAACAGAGGAGGCTAAGGGGCAACTTAATTGAGGTGTATAAAATTATGAGAGGCCTAGATTAAGTAAATAGGGATGACCTATTTACCTTAGCTGAGGGGGTCAAAAACCAGGCAACATAGATTTAGAGTAATTGGTAGAAGGTTTAGAGGGGAGATGAGAAAACATTTTTTCACCCAGAAGGTGATAGGGACCTGGAACTCACTGCGTGAAAGGTAGAGGCAGAAACTCTCACCACATTTAAAAAGTACTTGAATGTCTATCTGAAGAGACATGACCTGCAGGGCTGTGGACCAAGTGCAGGGAGGTGGGATTAGCTTGGGTAGATCTTTGTCGGCTGGCACAGCCACTATGGGCCATCTGTGTAGTAAATTTTCTATTCTATGATTCTATGAAAATCTGATGCTGAGATAAATGCAATGTGGCAGGTTTAGATTTCCAAGATATTTTGTAACATATCAAGTGGTTTCAATCATTCATATTGATCATCACTTTCATCTCATCCCCGAATAAGCAAATTATAAAATGTATTACAGTTATGGTCATCACCTGTATCACGCAAGGCTAGTTTGCAGTAAACTTGACTAACTGTCCCAATTGAACACCTGTTCATGACATTTGCTAGCTCTGTATAACTATCTGTAACAGATGGGCACTGCAAAACACATCTTGCACTTCCCACGGTGTATGATTTTTAACAATTTTATGTTTCAGTTAATTGATCCATTAAAACCTACTTTCATTGTAAATTCAGAACTATTATTAGCAGATGAATACTAATTTGTTCATGTGGCATTACTCTGTGTGATTTTAGTATAAACATTAAGCCATTTTAAAAAATGAAATTAAGATGGTTGGCAAAGGTATGCTGTATGGAATGTATTAAGTGTTTGAATCAATTGTAGAAATAAAAAAGTTGTTAAGAAAATGAGGAGCTCTTCCAGGAAAAAATTCCCTGGTGACATCACATCATCTGGTAGGACGTTAGTGCTGCTATAGAGCCTCGTTTGACAGGAACGTCTGTAGGACAATGAAGATCAAGTTAGAATACCCAATTTGTGGGCCTCTAGATTTGGTGGTTGTTAAAAATTAGCAGCTGGAATTCTGGGAGAAACTGGAATCAGTTCCTTTGATTTCTGTGATCTAATTTTCCAAATTTCTGTCAAAGCTGCACTCTGGGAGCTTTAACTCAAAATTTATAGCCCCTCCCAATCCCACCACATCTCCAATGCTACTTGTTCCTTGAAGATGAAGAAAACATTCAGCACCTATAGATACTTTATTGTCATTGGCCTTGAATGAAAGAAACTTTATCTTTAAGAATTAAAGATAAATATTTCTTCAGGTGAACATGTAAACTGGAAATGTCGATAATCTGAAGTAAAACAAAGACTGCTCGAAGTTGCACAGCAAGTCAGTTATACAGAACAAATGACTGATGGGACCCTTCATTACAACTGACGAGTTGGTTTCAAATGGACAGTTAAGTAAAACTATTCTGCTGCTATGAAGCAGAATGGCTGGAGCATTGACTTTGTATTTTTATCAAATGACTTTCCATAATGACGCACTAAGAGATGACTGTTGAATTAAGCACTGCCTTGTTGCACACTAATATTCGGTACTTGCTATTGACAATTATTATGCTCAAGTTATTAACAGTCAAGTAAATTTCCTCATGTAACGAGCTGTAAAGGAAGCAATTTAAATTGCTATTGTCCATCATTGTAATCACAATTATTAGGCAGTTGCTGTCAAATGCCCCATTGTACTTATTGAACGAGCCAGTTGTCCTTAAATTGCCATTATTGCAAGAACAATTATGATGAAAAACAGTGAAAGCTTGTCAGCTAGACTTGTGTGGAAATTTAATCACTTAAGCTTCTCACTTTCACCGTGTAACTTTAGAAAGGATATTGTTGTATTTCTGAATGGTACTGTGTGTCAGTTTACAAGTATACAGATATATTTTGTGCACTCAGCCTTTTATAATCAGCCAGATTTTGGTGTAGCAGGGCATCTAACTGCACCTGCTGTTAGACCTGCCCCTGCATTCTTCAACTGAAAATATGCTTTCCCCATAAACTCTCTTAAAGTGTGAGCTGATAGTGGTACAGTGAGGAAACGGGGCATCACCTTAACAAATGGGATTTAAGGATTAGGAAATAAACACAGGAAGGAGTCAGAAGGAGAGTGAATTAAAGGAGGCGACTTCAATAGAAATTAAGTGCAAAAAGGGAAATAAATAGAGGGAAAGAAAGATTGGATTTTTTTTTTAAAAGCCTGAAAGAGAAATAAGACTTTTTGAAACTTTTTTGAAAATCCCCAAAAATTCAAAACCTAAATGTTCAGTGTCAAAGAGGTTGACTTGCAGGAATTAACAATTGTAACATTTTTATAAGAGCACTTAAGCTTTTAATTACTAGCTATAAATATCTGCAGCAGGATTAGTTTGTGCCCATTGCACAAGTAGAGCAACTTCATGACATTCAATTAAAAGCAAAATACTCATGATGCTGGAAATCTGAAATAAGAACAAGAAATGCTGAAAATACTCAGCAGGTCTGGCAGCATCTGTGGAGAGAGAAGTAGACATTTCAGGTCAGTGACCCTTCATCAGAACTGACAAATATTAGAAATGTAAAAGGTTTTAAGCAAGTAATGCGGGGGTGCGGCAAGAGATAACAAAAGAGAAGGTTTTGGTAGGACAAGGTCACAGAGAATAACTGACCAGAAGGTCATGGAACAAAGGCAAACGGTATGTTCATGGTGTGCTGAAAGACAAAGCGTTAGTACAGAGAGGGCCCACTCCCACTTTACTTGCTTAAAACCTTTTACATTTCTAATATTTGTCAGTTCTGATGAAGGGTCACTGACCTGAAACGTTAACTCTGCTTCTCTCTCCACAGATGTTACCAGACCTGCTGAGTATTTCCGGCATTCTTGTTCTTAATTCATGACATTCAATACATTTCAATGGGGAGTCAGACAGCGAGATGCCATTTTTTGCAAAGATAACAGAGTGTGCTACTTGGACAGCAATTTTTGGATATTGTTGTGACCAAGGTAATGTACTGTTAATTCAGTCCCACTACTCCACAGGTCAAAGCATATTAGTAAAGTTTCCCACCTACCGGAGAATAGCCAAATTAAACATCGGGCAGATGGGAGCTGGCCACTGATGTAAAATTCGGTGGTAAACCCGCTTCCGCCTAGCCCGGGGATCTGTCCTGCATTTTACGGGTCCCCAGGCTTTAATTGTTCTGAGGCGGGACTTCCACCTGCTTGAGGGAGGAGGTCCCGCCTCATTGAGCTGCTGGCCAATCATCGGGCTGACAGCTCTTAGTCCCAGCAGCACCACCGGGAGTGGTGGCCACTGCTAGGACTGCAGCCCAGCCGAGGACATGGTGCCAGGACTGCAGGTAAGTTAGGATTGCCTCGCTGGGCGTAATCGGTCGTACCCCGGCGAGGCAAGGGCGGTCGTTAGGGGAGAAGGGGGGCATCTCAGGTCTTGAAGATGGTTGAGGACGCGGGGGCGGCCCTCAATCGGGCCCACTTACTTGCCACGGGTAAAATCCCCATGGAGGCGGGCGAATGTCCTTAATTGGTCATTAAGTAGCCACTTAAGGGCCTTGATTGGCCTGGGGTGGGCGGCCCGTTTCTCGCCCTGGGGTGGGAGCGGATCGGGAAGGCCTCCTGGAGTCTCCCACTCAGTTTTACGCCACCCCCCCCCCCCACCCACCCCCACCACCATCCAGCTCACTGGGGTGGCATAAAATTGCGGCCTCTATTTGTCCCCCAGAATAAAGGACACCAAACCAGGTTTCTTTTATGTTTTCTCTTTCAAGTTATTACCCCCCTCAAAATTAACATTATTAGCATTGGATTTGAATCCCGACAAGAGCCCCCAATTAATATATTATGACTAAGGTGGGAATAATGCACTGTTAATTCAGTCCCATTACTCCACAGGTCATAGCATATTAGTAAAGTTTCCCACCTACTGGAGAATAGCCAAATTAAACACTCTATTTCCCCCAAAATAAAGCACACCAAACAAGGTTTCTTTAAACAACAACAAAATTAACTTTTTATTAATAAATTAAGTCTTAAAAAATAATGAGAGAACTCTATATGTGAAAGGATTCTTTTCAAACTTCTTATTCTTCCTCACCTTCAAGCACACACACATAAAAAAAAAACAGTTAACCGGGGAAAAAGGATGTATTGGTTTACAGCTGTTTTTTAAAAATAAAAAATAAAATGACTGACTTTATCATGTTCTGGTAGGATGTTTCCGGTAAGGTGGTGTCCCAGAGTCGAATAGTCGGATGCCACTTGAAGTCTCTCCAGGTGAGGCTGATGAACAGGCTGTGATGGGTAGGCTTTCAAGGCAATTTGTCTGCAGCAGGCGTCACACAGGTTTTTCAGCAAAGGCTGCAGCAACAGGTCTGCTTGGGTTTCGAAGCAGCAGTCTAGCAATAGAAGCTTTCTTGAGATTTCGTGATCTCCCAAACCACAAGAGGCAACAGGAACCATTCTTGAGGCAATAGGCATCTGCTACCTTTCAAATGCAGGGGCTGCCTCTCTGCAAAGCAGTCTTCTTCCACAGAGAGTAGCAACTCCTCTTTTCTTGGGTCTTTTCAAGAGATGCAAGTCTTCCTTTACAGAGAGAGGTCTTTTCTCTGGTCTGCAAGCAAGTCCCAGCTAGATTTCACTGCATGCTGCTTGTCCAGTTCACTGGTCTTTCACAATGCAAAAGTGAAACTAAAACACCAGCAATCAAGTCATGTGACCTGTCATTTCCCTCTGCTGTGTTGTTTGGATAAAGGTGCCTTGCAGTCTGTTTTCACTCAGTTCAAACACCAAGTTTCAGCATTCAATATTCACAGAAAAAGTCTTTTTTCTCAGTTTTTAAAAACACACAGAATTCTAAGCTTTCAATAAAAAAAAACTCTTGTAACAATATTCACACTTAACCGTGCCTTGCTTGAAGTTGCTGTACCATTTACATTTCAACAATGGAAAGTGCATTTTGACAGAAATTGTGGCCCATTATGTTGTGAACCATCTATTTGTTATAAATACAGTTAATAATATAATGATTACCAAATGGTACTGGCAAAATAGTTCCGCAAAAGTATCACTAGACTCTGTCTACAGCTGAGTGATTGTAGACTATGATGCCGATGCAAAGTTGCAGACATTAGGGTGATTTCAAGAATTGTGTTCAACTTCATCCATCAACAGTGTCCAGTTAAACAGCAGTCACATTTTTGGTATATAGTTTAGTCTGGACACAGCTAATGATCTTCAATATTAATCTGCTACTGAACTTTGCAGAACACAGCCTCCCAAGATGGGCCACACTTTCCATTCCTGATACTTAACAACTTGGATTCTTAAAATTCACATTGTTAATTAAGTGAAGCCTTCAGCAGACTTGTTGTCTGTCCAGACCATCTTAAAAGGCCAAAAGTAGTCAAATTATTAATATCGGGAGTTAAGAAATGCAGATTGGGCTGCATGTGCTCTTTGCCCGTATAAATTAAAGATGGATGTAATTATGAATCCAAAAATAGACTACTATAGGGGGAATTTTAACCCCCTGCCCCCAACAGGAATGTTGTGGGTAGGGGACTGTGTTGCAACAGATGTCTTCCCGCACGCACCCACCCACCCACCCTCACCCCAATCATTTTAACTACCCTGAAACCAGGCGCAGGTAGGCCGCCTGCCCCAGAGGAGTGGAAACGTAATTTAAACGGCAACATCATGTTCCAGTGATGTCAGTGGGACGCACAAAATACTTTAACCACAGGCCTAACAGTGAAAACTAGCAGCTGCCAGGATCCTGGCCAAAGGAGGCCCAAGCAGGTATCACATTTAAACAAAATGAAAATGGTTCCTTGGTTTCTTGTACACAGGAGCAGGAGTGCTCCATCTAACGCCACAAAGAAACCTTGGGTCTCCACTAACCGGTGAGCAACACAAATTAAGTAAGTGTCTGCACTTCTCCATTTTAAAACTGATACCAAACAAAGTCATAATTATGACTGAGATCATGAAGATAGATAAAGTAGGAGGAAAACACTCGTTTGCATTTGTCAGACAGCATAAAGATGGTAGTTACAACAACAACTTATATAGCGCCTTTAATGTAATAAAACATCCCAAGCTGCTTCACAGGAGCATTATAATGCCGGAATAGTGCCGGAAGACTGGAGGATAGCAAATGTTGTCCCCTTGTTCAAGAAGGGGAGTAGAGACAGCCCTGGTAATTATAGACCTGTGAGCCTTACTTCGGTTGTGGGTAAAATGTTGGAAAAGGTTATAAGAGATAGGATTTATAATCATCTTGAAAAGAATAAGTTCATTAGCGATAGTCAGCACAGTTTTGTGAAGGGTAGGTCGTGCCTCACAAACCTTATTGAGTTTTTCGAGAAGGTGACCAAACAGGTGGATGAGGGTAAAGCAGTGGATGTGGTGTATATGGATTTCAGTAAGGCGTTTGATAAGGTTCCCCACGGTAGGCTATTGCAGAAAATACGGAAGTATGGGGTTGAAGGTGATTTAGAGCTTTGGATCAGAAATTGGCTAGCTGAAAGAAGACAGAGGGTGGTGGTTGATGGCAAATGTTCATCCTGGAGTTTAGTTACTAGTGGTGTACCGCAAGGATCTGTTTTGGGGCCACTGCTGTTTGTCATTTTTATAAATGACCTGGAAGAGGGTGTAGAAGGGTGGGTTAGTAAATTTGCGGATGACATGAAGGTCGGTGGAGTTGTGGATAGTGCTGAAGGATGTTGTAGGGTACAGAGGGACATAGATAGGCTGCAGAGCTGGGCTGAGAGATGGCAAATGGAGTTTAATGCGGAAAAGTGTGAGGTGATTCACTTTGGAAGGAGTAACAGGAATGCAGAGTACTGGGCTAATGGGAAGATTCTTGGTAGTGCAGATGAACAGAGAGATCTTGGTGTCCAGGTACATAAATCCCTGAAAGTTGCTACCCAGGTTAACAGGGCTGTTAAGAAGGCATATGGTGTGTTAGCTTTTATTAGTAGGGGGATCGAGTTTCGGAGCCACGAGGTCATGCTGCAGCTGTACAAAACTCTGGTGAGACCACACCTGGAGTATTGTGTGCAGTTCTGGTCATCGCATTATAGGAAGGATGTGGAAGCTTTGGAAAGGGTGCAGAGGAGATTTACTAGGATGTTGCCTGGTATGGAGGGAAGGTCTTACGAGGAAAGGCTGAGGGACTTGAGGTTGTTTTCGTTGGAGAGAAGGAGGAGGAGAGGTGACTTAATAGAGACATATAAGATAATCAGAGGGTTAGATAGGGTGGATAGTGAGAGTCTTTTTCCTCGGATGGTGATGGCAAACACGAGGGGACATAGCTTTAAGTTGAGGGGTGATAGATATAGGACAGATGTTAGAGGTAGTTTCTTTACTCAGAGAGTAGTAGGGGCGTGGAACGCCCTGCCTGCAACAGTAGTAGACTCGCCAACTTTAAGGGCATTTAAGTGGTCATTGGATAGACATATGTATGAAAATGGAATAGTGTAGGTCAGATGGTTTCACAGGTCGGCGCAACATCGAGGGCCGAAGGGCCTGTACTGCGCTGTAATGTTCTAATTCTAATTCTAATGAAACAAAATATGACACTGAGCCACATACGATGATATTAGGTCAGATGACCAAAAACTTGGTCAAAAAGGTAGGTTTTAAGGAGTGTCTTAAAGGAGGAAAGGGAGGTGGAGATGCAGAGAAGTGTAGGGAAGATATTCCAGAGTTTAGGGCCTAGGCAACTGAAGGCTTGGCCACCAATGGTGGAGAGATTAAAATAGGGGATGTTCAAGAGGCCAGGATTAGAGGAGCAAAGATATCTCGGAGGGTTGTGGGGCTGGAGGAGATTACAGAGGTAGGGAGGGGCGAGGCCAGGGAGGGATTTGGAAACAAGGATGAGAATTTTAAAATCAATTACCAAAAATGGGGCAGAATATTAAGTATTTTTCCATTCAATTCTAGTATTGCCGTTCCAAGTGATCCTCCATACTTTTGTATACCAGAGTATAAAAGTAGACTAGCTCTGGGTGCACTGCTAGTTGCCTGTTATTGAAAAATTGGAAGTCAGTTGGAGATACCAATCTTAGGTATTGGCTGATTGAGTTGAAGGGTGAAGTGTATTGTGTTCAGAGCACAAAACAAAGAAATAGAATGTTTTGACCGAATATGGCTTTATTTTAAGGTTCTTGGGATCCAGTGGCAAAGCAAAACATTCCTCAAATAGCTTCAATGGAATTTGATACATGTTTCAATATGTTCAATACACAGTGGCTTTGTGGTTAGCACCGCAGCCTCACAGCTCCAGGGACCCGGGTTCGATTCTGGGTACTGCCTGTGCGGAGTTTGCAAGTTCTCCCTGTGTCTGCGTGGGTTTCCTCCGGGTGCTCCGGTTTCCTCCCACATGCCAAAGACTTGCAGGTTGATAGGTTAATTGGCCATTATAAATTGCCCCTAGTATAGGTAGGTGGTAGGGAAATATATAGGGACAGATGGGGATGTGGTAGGAATATGGGATTAGTGTAGCATTCGTATAAATGGGTGGTTGATGGTCGGCACAGACTCGGTGGGCCGAAGGGCCTGTTTCAGTGCTGTATCTCAAAAACAAACTAAAATGTATTCATATGTACATGTACATTTAACAGACAGTAGGGATTTCCTATTGTTATCTAACATCCAATTGGAGTTCAATCTTGCTCTTGAACACAGTGGTGCTCCCTCCCTTCCCTCCTGGACAGACTGTCTCATCACTTGGGCTTGATACCATACAGAATATGATTGGGTTGAAGAAGCACTTCGATTCCATTGGCCTGCTTCACTTGATAAACGTAAGTGAGAGAGTGCAAACAAATTTTTCTGGGTGTCATAGTGGGATTTGTAGCCTACACCATTAATCAGGTCTTACTGGCTGCTGAATTGCACTGAGTTGTGAGCTTCTGGTCTTAGTCCATATAAACTTCAGTCAAAGACTGCTTTGTGTTATTATCTGCACCACAAGTAATATTTTCTTAACTTTCATCAGTACAATTAATCATTTCTTTTTAGGCACCAACAGAAAATATATTAACTTGTGTTGGAGGTTGAGTAATTAAGTTGATTATCCATGCTGGACAGATGACTCCAATGATGTATAGCTTCAGTGTACAGATTAATACACTTCCTATATGATATATCAACTGCTATCATCTCATGTGAAATTCCAAAGCAGAGAACAAATTCATATTGTGGAAAAATATACAAAAATGATCAAAATAACGTCAACATAATGTAAAATCAAATAAAGATGTGGATTGTACAAAATCAACTTCACCTTAGTTGAAGATGATGTGTTGTACAAATAGTGAAAGCCAGGTAGAAACCTTGAATCACTGCCTTTGCACATTTTCCATTTCTACTGTGACTGATAGTTTCTGGCTTCAACTGCAAGAAGTCAGATAAAAAGTTAAGAATGAAATTCAAGTTTGCAACTCTTTGTGACCAATCCAGGGAAATTGAACAACTCAAGCCATTTTTGAATGGGTTAATTAATCCTGCTGCCAGCATATTAAATTAGCTCTGTAGTTTCCTCCCCCCCTCCCACTGCCCCCAAGATATTATACTTTATTTGCCTTTTCTTGCTCATCAATGTGAAGACTGTCAGTTATTCAGAATTTTATTCTTATGGGCACCAAGTGTCAGGATCAAGCATTCACAGGTGATTTGCAGCAAAACTAAATGTAGCTTATTATTTGTGTTAAGTTGTGACAACTTTGTGCGTATGACTGCATTGAAGCAAATTAAAATTCTCCAAGCCCACTTGACTTGCAACCAGCAAACAGCAATGATAGTTATCCAGTTAGTTTAGACTCTCATACGTGAAAGGACTAATCATACTGCACCCAATGGTCCCTCTAAGCTACACAGCTGAGCAGCCATGCCACAACTTGAAACTTCCCGCTTAGACCGCGCATGGGTCGGCCCTTTAAGTTAGTGCACTTGCATTTATTTTATCCTTTCATGGGATGTGGGCATCGCTGACAAGGCCAGCATTTGTTGCCCATCCCTAATTGCTTTTGTGAAGATGATGGTGAGCTGCCTTCTTGAACTGCTGCAGTCCATCTGGGTGCGGGTACGTCCACAGTGCTGTTAGGGAGTTCCAGGATCCTGACCCAGCAAAAGTGAAGGAACGGCGATATAGTTCCAAGTCAAGATGGTGAGTGACTTGGAGGAGAACTTGCAGGTGGTGTTGTTCCCATGTGCCTGCTGCCCTTGTCGTTCTAGGTGGTCGAGATCACAGGTTTGGAAGGTGCTGTTGAAGGATCCGTGGTGAGTTGCTGCAGTGCATCTTGTATATGGTACTCTCTGCTGTCACTGTGCATCGGTGGTGGAGGGAGTGAATATTTAAGGTGGCGGATGGGATGCTGATCAAGTGGGCTACTTTGTACTGGATGGTGTCGAGCTTCTTGAGTGTTTTTGGAGCTGCACCCATCTAGGCAAGTGGAGAGTATTCCATCACACTCTTGCCTTGTGCCTTGTAGATGGTGGACAGGATTTGAAGAGTCAGGAGGTGAGTCACTCGCCTCAGGATTCCTAGCCACTGACCTGCTCTTGTAGCCACAGTATTTATATGGTTGGCCTAGTTCAGATTCTCGTCAGTGATAATCCCCAAGATGTTGATGTTAGGGGATTCAGTGATGGTAATGCTATTGAAAGTCAAGAGGAGATGGTTAGATTCTTTCTTGTTGGAGGTGGTCAATGCCTGGCACTTGAGTGGCATGAATGTTACTTGCCACTTACCAGCCCAAGCCTGAATGTTGTCCAATGATGGCGATCACAGTCTCCTTCCGCCGGTGTGCTCCTGCTGCCTGCACCACTTTGTCCTGCAAGAGAGAGGGACATGTGTCAGTGTGTATTGTGCAATGTCTTAGCCCCCAGCGACTTAACATCCGCAGCACTTAAAGCAGCCAGAAGCACTGCACAAAGAACAGCCAGGCGCTGCGCAAACGACTACTGGCAACACCTATGCAGTCATATTCAGCTGGCCTCAGACACCGGAAACATCAGAGGAATGTATGATGGCATTAAGAGAGCTCTTGGGCCAACCATCAAGAAGATCGCCCCCCTCAAATCTAAATCAGGGGACATAATCACTGACCAACGCAAACAAATGGACCGCTGGGTTGAGCACTACCTAGAACTGTATTCCAGGGAGAATGTTGTCACTGAGACTGCCCTCAATGCAGCCCAGCCTCTACCAGTCATGGATGAGCTGGACATACAGCCAAGCAAATCGGAACTCAGTGATGCCATTGATTCTCTAGCCAGCGGAAAAGCCCCTGGGAAGGACAGCATTACCCCTGAAATAATCAAGAGTGCCAAGCCTGCTATACTCTCAGCACTACATGCCTGTGCTGGGACGAGGGAGTAGTACCCCAGGACATGCGCGATGCCAATATCATCACCCTCTATCAAAACAAAGGTGACCGCGGTGACTGCAACAACTACCATGGAATCTCCCTGCTCAGCATAGTGGGGAAAGTCTTTGCTCGAGTCATTCTAAACAGGCTCCAGAAGCTGGCCGAGCGCATCTACGCTGAGGCACAGTGTGGCTTTCGTGCAGAGAGATCAACCGTTGACATGCTGTTCTCCCTTCGTCAGATACAGGAGAAATGCCGTGAACAACAGATGCCCCTCTACATTGCTTTCATTGATCTCACCAAAGCCTTTGACCTCGTCAGCAGACGTGGTCTCTTCAGACTACTAGAAAAGATTGGATGCCCACCAAAGCTACTAAGTATCATCACCTCATTCCATGACAATATGAAAGGCACAATTCAACATGGTGGCTTCTCATCAGAGCCCTTTCCTATCCTGAGTGGCGTGAAACAGGGCTGTGTTCTCGCACCCACACTTTTTGGGATTTTCTTCTCCCTGCTGCTTTTACATGCGTTCAAGTCCTCTGAAGAAGGAATTTTCCTCCACACAAGATCAGGGGGCAGGTTGTTCAACATTGCCCATCTAAGAGTGAAGTCCAAAGTATGGAAAGTCCTCATCAGGGAACTCCTCTTTGCTGACGATGCTGCTTTAAGATCTCACACTGAAGAGTGTCTGCAGAGTCTCATCGACAGGTTTGCGGCTGCCTGCAATGAATTTGGCCTAACCATCAGCCTCAAGAAAATGAACATCATGGGGCAGGACGTCAGAAATGCTCCATCCATCAATATTGGCGACCACGCTCTGGAAGTAGTTCAAGAGTTCACCTACCTAGGCTCAACTATCACCAGTAACCTCTCTCTAGATGCAGAAATCAACAAGCGCATGGGAAATGCTTCCACTGCTATGTCCAGACTGGCCAAGAGAGTGTGGGAAAATGGCGCACTGACACGAAACACAAAAGTCCGAGTGTATCAGGCCTGTGTCCTCAGTACCTTGCTCTATGGCAGCGAGGCCTGGACAACGTATGTCAGCCAAGAGCGACGTCTCAATTCATTCCATCTTCGCTGCCTCCGGAGAATACTTGGCATCAGGTGGCAGGACCATATCTCCAACACAGAAGTCCTCGGGGCGGCCAACATCCCCAGCTTATACACACTACTGAGTCAGCAGCGCTTGAGATGGCTTGGCCATGTGAGCCGCATGGGAGATGGCAGGAAAATCCCAAAGACACATTGTACAGCGAGCTCGCCACTGGTATCAGACCCACCAGCCGTCCATGTCTCCGCTTTAAAGACGTCTGCAAACGCGACATGAAATCCTGTGACATTGATCACAAGTCGTGGGAGTCAGTTGCCAGCGTTCGCCAGAGCTGGCGGGCAGCCATAAAGACGGGGCTAAAGTGTGGCGAGTCGAAGAGACTTAGTAGTTGGCAGGAAAAAAGACAGAGGCGCAAGGGGAGAGCCAACTGTGTAATAGCCCCGACAAACAAATTTCTTTGCAGCACCTGTGGAAGAGCCTGTCACTCTAGAATTGGCCTTTATAGCCACTCCAGGTGCTGCTTCACAAACCACTGACCACCTCCAGGTGCTTATCCATTGTCTCTCGAGATAAGGAGGCCAAAAAAAAAAAGAATTAGGGCGATGTACCTGTCATAGTTGAATAGCTGGCAGTGTGTGCAAGCTGTGAGATGTGGATGAGTCTTGCAGCAGTGCTAAATGCGTGAGGGTGAGATGAAGCATTGAATGTGAGGTATGAGCCCTGATTGCTAGAGATTGTTGGTAGGCGACTGAAGGGGGTGTGATGAATGGAACAGTGTGTGAGGCTAGTGGCTCAGTTGTAAGGATATGGCATTTGAGAATGAATTCATTGACCTTAACCACTCATTTGAGATCACTAAACATCTTGTGCAGTGTGTGCAGGTCTTTGGGACGACACCGCTTGCATTGACAGTGATGGCTATCTGGTCCCACTGCTTTTGCAAAGTTTGCCTCGAGGGCCTCCTGGCCCATTGTGGGAAGAGGCCCTCTCTTCTCCTGTCTACCGCCTGCACCAAGGCATCCAGTGCTGTTCCAGAGAACCTTGGAGCACAGTCTCTTCCCTGTAACACCATATTCACTCTTCTTGCAGGTCGGACACTTTTCCCCAGTCAGTTCCAGCACCTAGTGCAGCCAGAATGCACCTGCCATTTAAAAGTGGTGCAGGCTGGCTTTATGTGGTGCAGGCTGGCTTTAAGTAGTGCAGGCTGGCACAAAGTGGTGCTAGCCTTGCACGAACTTGGGCAGTCTGCTGAGGGGTGCAGCCACTCAGTAGCATGTTTAGCGCTGGGTTGCTGGCTAGTATCAAACATTGTGCTTCCTGCATTGAAGAGAATTGGGGCAGGTTATTCCTACATTGCGATCACAACGCCCGTTTCTGGGGGCTATCAAGTTTTGCCCCTGCTTAGTTTGTCTTCTAGACCTTGATATTTCAAACCTAGTGCTTAAGTTTTTTTTGGAAATACCAAGATTGGTCTAACATTGAAGTTAAGATTGCACTGATATTGGTGTACAAATGTGTTTGTCTGAAATTTCTTTTTGCACACTTTAATGGCAGAGCTAACCCATATCAAAACATAAAATTCCATTCAAACTTGTTCACTTCTTTTTAGCTATTGTGTTAAAACTTTAGACCATATTGTGAATTCATCATATTCATGTTATCTCATTGAATTTACTCTACATGCATTCACTGTAAAACATCTTAAAATGCCATTTGTATTAATGAAATCCTTTTTACCCCATTCCAAAGTGTTAGCATTTTATTTAGTGTTCTAAAAATTGATTTATTTACAAGTTAATCTAACAAATAAAAATGTTTACTTTGCTTTGGTAGCACACTGGTTTAATGCATTGGATAAATTCCTTTCCATCATTTCAACAATATTGACCCATTTCTTTTAATAGTTAATATGCATATGGTGGGACAGCACCTGGAGTTATTAAAATTAGTTTAGAAATTGTTAGCACAGAAGTCTTTATCCACACAAAGGACACTAATTCCCAGAATTGTGCAAATCTGATCAATCTTGTGATTAATCAGGAGAGAACAGAATTTACATCATAATTTGACTACATTAACCATCATTGGCTTGTTATCTTGCCAGGTGCTAAATCTCTCTTTGGTCAATATTAGGTTTCATGATCATTCTCCTTTCACAATTGTATATTAGCAAACATGAAAGTTTTGTTTATTAACACCTTATAGGCAATGGATCAAAATGGTGAACATGAATTTCATAGGCAAACCCTCATAGGTCGCGGATGGTCTCACCTTCTGATTGTCATCCGCTTATAACATATTTCAACCTTCTCTCTCTCACCATGAACTGTAACCATTTCTGGCAGTCCTGTCAAGCATTTCATCAGATGTTTTTTGATCATGTAATAGCAATACAATTTTTCTTAGCTATTAATTCAGTGACTTCAAAATATTTGCATTTTTTTGGCAAATTATTATTTTCAAGGGATTATTTTGTCCTTTCCCATTTCTTCAGCTGTCTCAGGCCACACATTAGTGTGAGCTGAAATTGGGCATGCCATTTTTCTAGATCGATACAAGATCTTGAGTGGATTGTAGGTGTATGAGTGTCGCAGAGTGGTTCCCCCTTTGATTTTCAACCCAGAGATGAGATTTGTAACCCATTGTGTTGCAGTCAAGGGCCCATATCCTATTATTTCATGCCAATATGGCTGAACTCAGAGTGGAAAATCGTTACTCTTGATAGAAAAGTCAGCATGTGCTGACACTTTTTTTCATTATAAAACATTTGAAGTTGTTCAAACTATTTCAAATGTCCTTTAGATCCATAGTGACCTATCTTGAACTTCCAATTTTGATTCAAAGGTTTCTAGTATTTTTCCTATAACTGATTTTAAGCTTAAATCTCTCTGAGCCCCCCAAAAATGTAATTTAGAAGTCTTCTGTTTCTAATGAATTCCACATATTTCTGCCAAGCTATTCACATTTTAACTTTCAGTCAATTAATGCCAATATGATGAAATACATCATCTAGACCCAATATTCAAATAATACCTACGCTATTACTTTAAAAAATATTCTACTGAAAGGCAATAAAAGTGAGTTAAGGATTTAATTATAATAAAATCTGTTCTGAACACAAATGCACCTCATTTTAAAACCGAGCCATAGGCTAATCTTTTACTATAAAACTACCTTTCTCAACCTTTAGAGGGCCTACTTGTTCTTCTGTGCTCTGCTTCATATGAATATACTCATATTTTTGCTTGCCTTGGTGTCAATATTAGTCAGTTATACACATTTTCTTTACCAATAAACTTCAATTGCCTTTGTGCTCTGCTCAGTTCTTCTTCTTTGACTCCTTGTAATTCTTGAAGTAGTTTTGCTTGGGCGATAATGGCAGGCAAAAGATGACAAGATAAGTCAGTCCAATTTATCTCAGCCTCCCATTCCGACCATCTCATTAAGTAAGGGCATTTAAGTGGTCATTGGATAGACATATGGATGAAAATGGAATAGTGTAGGTCAGATGGTTTCACAGGTCGGCGCAACATCGAGGGCCGAAGGGCCTGTACTGCGCTGTAATGTTCTAAGTTCTAAGTTCTAAATCCTGTGTCCCACCATCAAATCATCCTCCTTGGCAATCTGTCCCACCTGTTGAACACCCCTATGGCATCTGTGCTAAAGCTGTCCTTCACAATGGAATAAAGAAAAGAAACCCTGGAACAGTATTCAGGTAAGCACTCTGGCATTTCACATCTGGACATCACTGTTTGAAACCAGCTCATGCTGATGGAGTGTAAGTTTTGTTTCTCAGCTAGTTGCAAGGTTAATTGCAGAGACATTTGAGTGAGATTCACCATAAAGATTGATCCCAAAGCTTGAAATTAGTATCTGTTCATTTCACAGTGAAACAGAACCAAATAAGTAAAATTTTTTAGGTTAGTGTGATATAATCCCACTTGGGATGACTAATATTTAACAAGCCTTTGTGAATTAATGGGTTCTTTTGTTATGTAATCTGACCGTCTTCCCTCCCTATCAGCGCACCTGGCAACCTTCTCCTCTACCCTTACCACCATCTCCCTGTGGCTCAGTTGGTCACACGCTTGCCTCTGAGTTATTAGGTTCAAGTCCCACTCCAGGGCTTGAGGACAAAGATCAAGGTTGATGTTTCAGTGCAGTATTGAGGGAATGCTGTACTGTCAGAAGTGTTGGCTTTTGGATGAGATGTTAAACAGAGGTCTGCTTGGGTGAATGTAAAATATCCCATGGCACTATTTTGAAGACGAGCAGGGAAGTTCTCCCTGGTATCCTGGCCAATATTTATCCCTCAATCAACATCAGATTATCTCTTCATTATCATATTACAGTTTGTGGGAGCTTGCTGTGCGCAATGTGGCTGCTGCATTTCCTACTTTACAACAGCGACTACACTTCAAAAATACTTCACTGGCTATAAAACACTTTGAGACGTCCGGTGGTCATGAAAAGCGCTATGTAAATGCAAGTCATTTTTTCTTGATCCTGGCTCTCTATTTATAAATGCAGGTCAACGAGGGTGAGTTACGGATAGTGAGATTTCTGCATCCCCTGCAACATATGACACAAGGGGGAAAGCATTTCCATTTTTCCACTACGTAACCAATTTGTTCCGCACAAATATTCAGCATTAAATTTCTTATACTACACCCATATATGTCTCTCCCTCTCTCTTTCTCTCTCTCACATACCGTCACTTTCATAAAGAGGAGTCATCTGCGTACAGATAAGAACTATGTTTCATCACCACAAAAATGGTTTTATTGAGGCCAGGCCAACACAATCAATAGTCGGGTTGTTAGAAAATATGTATTTTATCAAAACAAAATAATATTCTATTCAGTTCCTTCTATGCATCTTGCATTGCTAAAGGTACAAAATGCAGTGCTTAAACAAAATTAACACAAATTTAATACCTTCCAAAGGTTATTGGAAGAAATCTAATTCAGCAGGCTTAACTACGGATATCAATAAAGAGTCTTTTCCATCAGGCTGTAGGATGGGATTTTATAGCAAAAACCAAAACAAACTTCAGAATTTAAAATTGAACTTCCCTCTTTTACATTTTTCACTCACTCCTTAAGAATATTATTTAACATTTACAGAAAGGTCCGACATATATACTGGGGTAGAATTTCTATTTGGGATCTTTCCCATGCAGGCTACCTTCTGTAAATTTAGGATTTAGGAAATCTTATTTGTCATGCATGCTATTGATATCTTGCTCAGAAAGTTGTGGCTTTTAAAATATAAATAGGCATTGCATATGTACTCTGATTTCCACAGCTGTATTTATGGCTGATTTGGTAGTTAAAAAATGACTATTTACATTTCTATAGCACCCTTAATGTAGTAAAAGTTTCAAAATGTGCCACAGGGGTGATTATCAAACAAAATTTGGCACCAAGCCACATAAGGAGATATTAGGACAAATGACCAGAAGCTTGGTCCAAGCGGTAGGTTTTAAGGAACAATTTAATGGAGGAAGGAGAGGCAGAGAGGTGGAAAGGTTTAGGGAGGCTTGGGGCCTAGGCAGCTGAAGGCATGGCTGCCAATGGTGGAGCGATTAAAATCGGGGTTGTGCAGGGGGCAAGAATTGGAGGAGTGCCGATATGTCAGAGGGTTGTGGGGCTGGAGGTGGTTACAGAGGTGGGGAGGGGCAAGGCCATGGAGGGATTTGAAAACAATCATCAGAATTTTAAAATCAAAGCTTTCTTGAACCGAGAGGCAATATAGTTCAGCGAACACAGGGATGATGGGTGGGAGGGACTTGGTGCGAGTTAGGCTGATAGCAACAGAGTTTTGGCTGACAGCTCAAAAAGCATGAAAATAGCTTCTGTGCATTGATCATTCATTTTCTGCTGGTGCAAGATTGCCAAATTCCGAAGACACAGAACCAACAGAAGAAATCCAGTCTGACCAGCTGGTTCCTCAGCTCACCAGCTGGTTTAGTTGACAGTGAATCTGAACAGATATGGATGAATGTTATCATTCCTATAAGAAAGCTTGGACCCAAGTTGCTAATTAGCCCAGTTTACACAATTACAGTTCGTTACCATATTTTAAATTTTCTGTTGAGCATCATATTGCCAGTAAAAGATGAAAATCTGGTAATGCCTCTATACATTTTCAGATAGAACATATATCTGGTTACGAGCAGTTAAAAGGGTTTTGTGGTGCAATGTTATGTGATATGGACTCGATGGGCTGAATGGCCTCCTTCTGTGCCGTAAATGACTCAATGACTAATTGAACACTAAACATCAGCTTGGCTCAGTCACCTCTTGTTTCTCAGCTGGAAGGTTGTGGGGTCAGTCCCACTTTATACACATCGCACTGCAGTACTGATGGAGTGCAGCATTGTTTAGAGGTGATAGCTTTTAAATGTGATGTGGAATGGAGGCCCTGCCAAGCTGGATGCAAAAGATGCCACAACACTATTTAAAAGAAAAGCAGGGAGTTCTTCTGATTTCCTAGAAAACATCCACCCTGTAGCCAGCTCCACCAGATTTATCTGCTCATTTGCTATTTGTGGGATTGCATGTCAAATGCAAAAGCAGTCAATACATTTCAAAGGGGATGTGAGAATCTTTGGGAGGTCTTGATAAGCATCAGAACAAATTCAAATTCTTGCTTTACTATAGCTGTGGAAAATAATAAGTGGTTCTAGTTAGCTATTTCATTTTATAATACTTCTCTTGGTTTGGAAAAGTCAACTAACAATTAAGGACTTCCTGGGTATAATTGTCTTTTTACTGAAATAAATGCAAATTTGCCTCAGATAGTTTAGCTAATTAAAGCACGGAGTAGATGAACAGAAGGACAAGAATGTCGCAAGTAGCATTGTCTTCAGCACATAAGTTGGGGAGAGAAAGAAAATTCACTTGGGTTTCCCCACTCCTGAAGAGACTGAAGGGCTTGCAGCATCTGTGGATCAGTATCCCAGACAGTCAATACTTTCAGGGGGAAGTGCAGTGAAAAATCAGCACGAGTTCAGGAGAGCTCTTATCCGAAATCAGTCATTCTCAAACTGGGCTCCACGGACCCCTGGGGGTCTGCAGAGACATTCCAGGGGATTTGCACAATAATGCAAAAGTGCTCATATGGCTGGAGGTGGGAATTGCACAAGCTGGGAGGTCTGAGGGGAATGTGACCGCCACATGTGCAGTGTAGAGTGGTTGGTTATCTCACCTAAGATGGGAGTGTGCATGGAAGAGTACCGAGAACAGCATGATGTTCTCTATTTCGGTATGTAAGTAT